>NW_016813033.1:1347873-1423232 GCF_001698545.2 Rhinopithecus bieti | reverse complement strand
CCTCCTCCTCTACCCCCTCCTCCTCCTCCATCTCCTCCTCCTGCTCCTCCTCCACCTCCTCCTCCTCCTCCTCCACCTCCTCCTCCATCTCCTCCTCCCTCCCTCTTCTTTTTTCTCTCTCTCTCTTCTTCTTTTGACAGAGTCTCACTTTGTCACCCCGTCTGGAGTGCAGTGGTGCAAAACCAACTCACTGCAGCTTCCACCTTCTGGGCTGAAGCAATCCTCTGACTTCTGGACTCCTGCTTCAGTCCCAAGTAGCTGGAACTGCAGGCAGGTGCCACCACACTCGGTTAATTTTGGTATTTTTTGCAGAGATGGGGTTTTGTCATGTTGCCCGTGCTGGTCTCCAACTCCTGAGATCAGGCAATTCCCACCCATCTCAGCCCCACAAAGTGCTGGGATTGCAGGTGTGAACTATCACACCTGGCTTTTTCTGTTTTTTTTTTTTTTTTTTTTTTTTTTTTTTTTTTTTTTTTTTTTTTTTTTATAAGGACACCAGTCGTATTAGATAAGGGACTCACCTTAATTCAGTATGACGTCAGCTTGACTAATTATATCTGCAATATCCCTGTTTCCAAATAACGCCATATTCTGAGGTACTGGGGACTAGAACTTCAACATACCTTGTTCGGGGACACAATTCAATCCATAACCACTCATTTCCATGCTAATGGAATTCTGATTTCCAGCTGGCACATTTCCACCCAGAAACGAGGCTGCTTTCCCAGCTGTAGCCACATGAATAAATGCCGGTCAAAAAAGTGAAGGTGGAAGTGTTGTGTGACAGTATCTTCTGCAAACCTTCCTTAAGGATCAGTGTACATGCCCCTTTTGACTCATCTTCATGTTTTCCTCCACCCTGCTTTGTCCATTCCAGCCAAAGTAGCCTTAACTGTTACAGATGAGGAGGAGGGCTTGAGTAGGATTCCAAAGTGGGTCTTCCAGGGTCCTGCAGACATTGTGGGTAAGACATTCACAGGGCACTCTTTCAAACAAATAATCCAGAAATCCCAACTGCAGCCCATAAGCTGACTCTAGTACAAAGGTGGGCATTTTTTAATTTCTATTTTTGGCTGACAAAATTTTGAAATATTTGAACGGAAATGTCTTTACTAAAGAGCAAATGGCATTTGCTCCAGTTTTTCAGAGACTCAATCGTGCCCTATTACCTTACATCTAGATTTACTTAATTACGATACATGCTTGATCTTTAACGAATTTGATTATTATATCCTTTAAATATTCAGCACTTATTTAGAACAGAGGCTGAAGGCTTCTATTCTAGAAGGATCTAGAAGGATTGGAGAAGGAAGGTCCTCTGGTAGTGGTGTCCACCTCTTCTCTACTACCCAGAGCAATTTAGCTCTGCTCCAACTCCTAAATACTTCACTCAGCGAAACAAAACCTGTACAATTACTCAAATGACAGCAGCAGTCCTTGGGATTCCTGGGCTCCTCATCATTCTGTGTCCAGAATTGGTGGATTCTTGGTCTCACTGATTTCAAGAATGAAGCCGCAGACTCTCACCGTGAGTGTTACAGTTCTTAAAGATGGTGTGCCCAGAGTTTGTTCCTTTACACATTCAGATGTGTCTGGAGCTTCTTCCTTCTGGTGGGTTCCTGGTCTCAGCTGTCAGAAGTGAAGCTGCAGATCTTCGTGGCGTTACAGCTCTTAAAGGCAGTGCGTCGGAGTTGTTCGTTCTTCCCAGTGGGTTCGTGGTCTCACTGGCTTCAGGAGTGAAGCTGCAGACCTTCAGGGTTAGTGTTACAGCTCATAAACACACATAAACACACCGTGGACCCTAAGAGTGACCGGCAGCAAGACTTATCGCAAAGAGCAAAAGAACAAAGCTTCCACAGTGTGGAAGGAGACCCCAACGGGTTGCTGCTAGCGGGCTCGGGCAGCCTGCTTTTATTCCCTTATCTGACCCCACCCACATCCTGCTGATTGGTCCATTTTACAGAGAGCTGATTGGTCCGTTTTTGACAAAGTACCGATTGGTGCGTTTACAATCCTTAAGCTAGACAGTCACAGAGTGCTAGTCCTCCAAGTCTCCACTAGGTTAGCTAGATATAGAGTACCAATTGGTGTATTCACAAACCCTGAACTAGACACAGAGTGCTGACCACCATACAATTCTCTGCTAAGATAATAAAAGTTCTCCAAGTCCCATTCCGTTCAAGGGGGACCCCAGGCTGGCTTCCAAACCCCAGTGGATCTTTGCAGGCACCCGGGGCTGGCTGGGGCAGGAGGCTGCCCCCCGCCAGGTCCGGAGCCGCGCTGGCCACCCTCCTCAGCACTTGGGCTGTGGGATAGGAACCCGGGCGCCATGAGCAGGGGGGTGGCGGCCCAATCAGAGAGGCTCAGGGCCTAGCGCCAGCCACCCATATGCGGGCAGCTGAGAACACGGCGGGCTGGCAGGTCCGGAGCCCTGCCCTGCGTGGAGGCAAGCTAAAGTGCCCGGAGGAGAATTTGAGTGGTTGGCGCCTGCGGGCTTGGCACTTGCTGGGGACTCGGGGGCAACCTTCTGCAGCTGCTGGCCCTGGTGCTAAAAGCCCCTCACTGCCCTGGCGCCAGCGGCGCCAGCCGGCCGCTCCCTGTGCGGGCCGCGGAGCCCACGCCTGCGCCCACCAGATCCCGCGAGCGGCCCGCGCAGCCCCGGTTCCAGTCTGCATCTCTCCCTCTACACCTGCCCGCAAGCAGAGAGAGGCGGCTTTGGCCTCAGTCAGCTCAGAGAGGGGCTCCCACGGTGCCCTGGCGGGCTGAAGGGCTCCTCAAGCGCCGCCAGGGTGGAAGCTGAGGCCGGAGGCGGAGGAGGCGCTGAGAGTGAGGGCTGCTAGCACATTGTCACCTCTCAATTCCAATCTCTGTCTCTGCCTTCGCATTGCATTTTCCCTGTGTGTCTCTGTCTTCTAATAAGGACACCAGTCATATTGCATAAGGGGCCCATCCTACTCTAGCATTATGTCATCTTGACTAATTACATCTGCAGTGTACACCCATTGAGGGTGGAGATTTGACAACCATTTACTGTCACTCTAGGAAGCTTTAGAAAGTCTCACAGTCACCACCATCCATCCAACCAAGTAGCTTGTGATAACATTTCTTTTAACATCATACAGTAGTCTCCCTGAGAAGAATTCAGGTAAGTATATTACCTTCAACTTGCTAGCTTCCAGGGATATTTTAGCACCATTAAGAGACTGGCACTCCTAGGCCATCTGGCTCTGTCCTGAGTTTTCTAACTTCAGTGGGTCAATTTTTGAGGAGGAAATAATGAGTATAATGAATGCATGTAGGATTTGCCTCACCAGTAAGCCATCCAGGTGGACCATTCAGAGCAGGATGGCTACATCATATGTCCCAAAGAGGGACTGTCAGATGAAGTGAACTTAATTGAGTCTTGCTGGATGTGCTGGGTTTGGATACATGCACACGAAGAGAGAGTATTCCAAGCCTGATGGGGAGCACTGGCAAATGCACTTCTAGTACTAGAGAGTGACGGAGATGTTTCACATCTGTATGAGATCATGCAATGACTCACGATTCCTCTAGACACTATTTTTTCTAACACTTTTCAGTGACCCTCCATAGAATCCTCTGTGTTTAGAAATCTATATCATAGAGTTCTCTGTAGCAAATAGAGTCCATTTTAAAATCAGTGAAAACTTGTGGCATCAACACAACCACTAGTAGCTGTTGCTCATTTGGCCTGTAAAGAGCAACTTTTACTGGTTAATAGCAAAAACAAAACAAACAAACCAAAACCAAAACAAACAACAACAAAAAAAAAACCCCAAAACAAACACAAAAACACCTGACTAATTAAATGCATTGGTACTGCATTTTGTGTTTATGGCAATTTGAAAAAGCCACAATGAGCATCAGTTAATTGTAAGGGAAAAAAAGAGTAATTTTTACCTACTTATTTCACTTAATCTTTCCCAACTGCCCTCCAGGGTAAAAGAACTCTCCTTGTCACCTCAGTTCATATAAACACACATGAACAACACACAGTAGGTTCTAGAAGTGTAGTTTCTTAATTGGTTTTGAGTTCCATATAATTCTAAAAAAGTAGTTTTCTCAGTTCAAAATGTAGACATTCCTGTGTATTTATACTGGTAAAAACTTTAAAAGAACATAAATATCCAAAAAGAAAAAAAGTTTAGGCAAAATATGATGTGTCCATATGATGTTGTGCTATGCAATCATTAAACATGATTTTTACAACGTTTTAAATAGAAAATTGCTGTTAAACTTGAGGCAGAAGAAATCTCTGTGATGCAAGTTGTTATATAGTACGTCACAACCAGCTAAATCTATATTGTAAAAGACTTGCAGGAATATGCTAAAATGTTCCATGTTATCTCTGGGTAGAAAGAGTGGGGGAAATTTAAAAAAAAAAAAAATGCTTTTCCGTTTTGGTATCATAAATATGCTATATTGATAATGAATAAAAATAATTCAAAGGTATCTTTTCTGTAATACTGAAGATTTTTTCCATGCCCAGGCCTCTGAGAGGGACATGTCCTAACTTTCACCCTTGAAGTACAGATAAATGGGGAGAAAAAATTTGTTCCAAGTATATTGATATTGTTAGAAAATGCTTATCTCGTGTAAATGCGGAACCAAAGGAAATGTGTAAACATCGAATACTGTAAGGATATGTCTAAACACAATTCTTCCTCCTGAACTTTTAAGCAAGGACCAATAGTTACATAAAGTTGGCTTCTTGGAATACAATCTAAGGGTAACATAAGAGTCCCAGTCATTTCCCAAATTAACAGGTATTATCATCAGTATGTCAGACAGACATCTTCCCTGATATGGTTTGCTGTGTCTCCACCCAAATTTCATCTTGAATTGTAGCTCCCATAATCCCCATGCATTGTGGGAGGGACCTGCTGGGAAGTAATTGAATCCTAGGGGCAGGTTTTCCTGTGCTGTTCTTGTGATAGTGAATAAGTCTCACGAGATCTGATGGTTTTATAAAGGACAGCTCCACTGAACACACTCTTTTGCCTGCCACCATGTAAGATGTGACTTTGCTCTTCCTTTACGTTCTGCCATGAGGGTGAAGCCTCCCCAGCCATGTGGAACTGTGAGTCCATTAAGACTCTTTGTCTCTATGAATTACCCAGTCACAGGTATTTCTTCATAGCAGTATGAGAATGGCCTAATACACACCCCCTCCAAAAGAAAAAAAAGGAATGAACAGTGTGTCTCAGTTATTAGAAGTACTTAAGAAAGGGTATCTTCAGCCTCATATATAGTCTAAGAAATATTACAACAAAGAATATTAATATAGCTTGAAGCAAAACGTGTTCTTAAAATCTTCCCTCGGTGTTTCTTATGTTTACTACTGTTCATGAAATTCAACTGGATAAGGCTTTTCTCCTCCAGTCTCACTGTGTAGTAGAATGAAAAAGATAAAAAGACATGCAAATATTTCTTCTATACATAGAAAACAGTATCATCTAAATCAAATATGGAATCATCATAAGAATACTCAGAAGTGAATGATGTATTATAATTCATAAAAAGTGGTAACTTACCTAATGAAGTTTTAAAAGCAATAATACCCATTGTACTGTTTATGCTGTAAAAACACAATCTGTGTGTAGATTAATATTTTCCACAAAAGATCTGTAAAACATGACTAAGATTGTTAGATATGGTCTGAAAAGCAGAGAAAGCAAATCTGGACATGTTGATAGTTATCAAGAGGTTCCAAAAATTGTGAACTGACATTCTCATAAAATAGTATTTGAGTCAAGTTTTATACAAACGCTTCATTTTTTAAAGCACAAAACTATCTCATTATGGTTGGCAAATCATGAAACAACAAAAGCAAACCCAGCAGAATAGGTTCTAAATACTCAATTAAGCGTTACCATTATTTATTTAAAAAGAAACTGGCCGGGCGTGGTGACCCACACCTGTAATCCCAGCACTTTGGGAGGCCGAGGCAGGCAGATCATTTGAAGTCAAGAGTTCGAGACCAGCCTGGCCAACATGGTGAAACCCCATCTCTACTAAAAATACAAAAAAAATTAGCCGGGTGTGGTGGCATGCACCTGTGGTCTCAGCCACTTGGGAGGCCGAGGCAGGAGAATAATTGAACCCAGGAGGTGGAGGTTGCAGTGAGCTGAGATCACACCACTGCACTCCAGCCTGGGTGACAGAGCTAGACTCACACACACACACACACACACACACACACAAAACCTGACCATTAAAAATGGCTTTATGAAAATATTATTTCCTTTTATAACAATGGGGTTGAGGAGTATTAATAATTTTCTAACATGTAAAGCAGGAAGGGTATATCAAAATTTGCCAATATCACAATAACTCATAAAACTTTATTAAGGCTTTATTGAGAGGTGAGGCCACTGGACTTCCTGAGTCCAGTGGGGACTTGGGGAACTTGCCTGTCTTACAAGAGGATTGTAAAATGCACCAATCAGTGCTCTGTAAAACACACTAATCAGTGCTCTGTAAAACGCACCAATCAGCAGGATTTTAAAAGTAGCCAATTGTGGGGAGGACTGAAAAAAGGGCACTCTGACAGGGCAGAAATGGAACACGGAAGGGGACATAAAGGAATAAAAGCTGACCACCCCAGCCAGCCGGGGCAACCCACTCGGGTCCCCTTCCATGCTGTGGAAGCTTTGTCCTTTTGCTCTTCAAAATAAACCTTGCTACCGCTCACTCTTTGGGTCCTTGCCATCTTTAAGAGCTGTAACACTCACCACGAAGGTCTGTGGCTTCATTCTTGAAGTCAGTGAGACCACGAACTCACTGGCGGGAACCAACTCTGGACACACTGTTAAGGTAGATAGATCTTCAATAGATCTACTCTTTTTTATTTATTTTTATTTTTGGCAGTTTTATAACCATGTACCAAGGATGCGCAATTAAAAAAAGTAAACCCAACTTTTACATTAAGATATGACCAAAAATCATCAATAATACATCGTTTTAATGCTAGTAGAATCTTCTTCTGACACCAGTTCTATTAGCATAATTATAATGCTAATTTTAAAAATCTAGAGCTTGTTTGGAAACATGCAGGAAAACATCCATGGCTTGCTACTTTCCCCTTACCTCTAGCACTATGCTTCTCCCCACCAGCCCTCCCTTCACATCCTCTGACTCAGAGACTATTTGGAGAGGACACCTGTTTTAAATGGAGCCACAGGAAATACCTATGTTGCCTTTTCATAATCCGACCCTGCATCTGCTTGGCTGAAATGAAAATGTTGCCCACAGACTGATGCAACTTCAGTGTGACAACATTTACTGGAAGGCAGGAGGGATTCCAGTTTATATTTATTTTCCTTCCATTAAGCCCTGGTAGTGCAGTGTAAGAAAAAAACAAGTAAAAGGGCAAAACCAGTTTAACACCCAAAAGACTAGTATTAACTTACACGTAGGGGTTTTACATCCAAACTTGGAATTTTTTTAAAGCTGAATGCAATCCTGTAGCAGAAAGTTATTTGATAATACTTTATAGCTTTTTATTTATAAACCACTTGTCCAAAGTTCATATCCTAGCTGATGTTACATGCTAATATGACATTAATCAGTCTCTGGTGGAAAAATGCTGAGTAGCCTACCCATTGAAAGCAGAATTTAGAGAGTTTCCTAGTGATTGACAGTCGTCAGTCAACACTGAAAACCTTATTGCTCCAAAATACCAAAAGTCACTCGCGGCTGACTGTGCTCGGGTTTACACCCCACGTTCACACCCCCACTGGATCCCTCCGCACGGGTCACCCGCTCTTGGCCAACTGCAACTACCCCAAGAAGGTCACCGTGATTCCAGGAGCGGGGGGACATTTGTGGACACTGGGGTCCCCTCCTTCAATCCAGGTTCCCCGCCCCCTCACCCGGCCCAGCGCCCACTAGCCACAAGCCCCGCTTCCCCCTGGAGATCAGCGCGCACTTCCCGAGGCTCCGTCGCACTCAGAGGTCGCACCCACTCCTAGGACTTCTAGGGGGTGCCCCGGCCCGGTGTCCCGGGATCCTGCGATCGCAAGAGCAGAATGACGAAGGTGACGAAAGAGATGACGACACGCCGCCTGCCAGACCGTGGCCCGCAGTGGAGAGCGTCTGCAAACCGCGCCCGGCCAGTACAGGTCACCCGGGCGCTCGCGGCCGCGCCAGTCCCCGGGGGCCGCCAGCCCCCCGCCGCCCCCGCCCGCCCCGCCCCCCTCGCAGCTCCCCCCGCGCCAGTGTCCCCACGGCGCCCGCCCCCACGGCGCCAGGCACCTCCCCCCTCCCTCCCGCCCGCCCTCCTCGCCGCCCAGCCAGCCCAGGCCCTTGGGAACATGGCGCTTGTCCCCTGCCAGGTGGCTGCGGGTGGCAATCCTGCTGTCTCTGCTCTATCCTGTGTAACTCAGCCATCGAAAGCCCTCGCACCAGACCTACGGGAGGGGAGCTGGAATTCCTGACGTTTTTGATACTGGTAAGGCCGTCCCCTCCCCCACTCGCCCCGCCCCCTTGCCTCTGTGTGTGTGTGTGTGTGTGTGTGTGTTGTGTGTGTGTGTGCGGCGCGCGCGCGGCGCGCGCGCGCGCGCGAGCACCTGCGCACGTGCGCGCCTCCAGCATCCACCCGTGTCCTCGCCTCTTCCCCAGTGATTGCGTGTGAAGGCCTGGCTGCTCTCGCAGCGGCATCTTCTGAACCACTCACCGTTACCTGGCTGGGTTACCCTTACCTGGCACCTGGGGGACAAATGGAGGTGGGGCGCAGCCAGGTGGTGGGCTCTTTGGAGGGGGACACCGAACTGCTTCTAAGAGGTGACACGGGAAGAATCTTCAACTAACAAAAGCATCGGACTTGATCATGAGTGGCCTGAGACCCATTCGCCCTCAAGGTGCTTTACAAAGCACCCACCGTGGGATGAACTTGGTGCAACTGAAGGAAACTGGGTATTGTCTAGTGATTTGGAACTTCACCTGAAAGAATCAAATCCTTCTCATAAGGGAGAGAAAGCACCTAATAAAGTTGTCTTCTTTGCATCTGTTTTTTTCCCCCCTTTGTCAATAATTTACTTTCAACCTTTACCCCGTAAATGTTAGGAGACAGAGGTTTTCAAAGTGCATTTCCAAGGTGACTGTACACACTTCTCTGTCTTCCGATGTACGAGTTTACAGTAGTTTGCATAAGCAGCTCCTCTGTTGGCACAATATGATAATCTTGACAGGTGCCGGTTATTATTAGTATATCATTTTGAAAGTTTTTCTATTTCTGGCAGTAAAAGGCCCTCTTCAACCCCCCTGGAGAACAGAACATAGGCATAAGGCCCAATAATGAACTCATCATGGATGGACCTAGGAATTTCAGGGTAAAGGTGACTAAGACACACCCTAAAAGATTATTAGGAAGAGGCTTAAAACAAAAGCAGTGAAGTTCTAAAGCACTCAGAGAAATTGTAGAACCAATTCCTGGGACTCCCTAAACTGTTTATCCAAGACTATACACTAGGTTGGCCACACCAGCAAGATTATAATCTCTTCTTGACCCTCCATTCTGATGAAGAGAACATGATACCTGTTTTAAAAATTTCCAAAGCCTTAGGATGCCTCAAAGAAATGCAGAGAGGCTTTTGGTTTAAAAATAACACCTTATATTTGCATTATATTAGATGCTTTCAGAGTGGAATTTCAATTCTTTTGCCCAGGAGTCTCCAAACTGTGCACATACCCTTAGGCCCACAAGACTTCACAGGGCATAGAATGTTGCAAGGGTTTTAATTTTCAGATCCTCGTTTTCCAACTCTGCTTGAAACTAATTTTCCTCTGAACATGGGTGATGCCTGCCAATTCTTTCATTGTCCCCATTCATCCAAGTGAGGAGCACATGACAAGGCTCTGGGGTGTGTTTTTCTGTCCGTTCCTTTTAGCTTCCAGAAGATAGATGGCTGTCACCAGGACTATCTTTATATTTGATTGAACAACAATGTTGGAATTGTCTTGACAGAAAGTCTTATTGGGTTGATTGGCTGTCAATGAGGATTGGTTTTGCCAATTATGTTGTGTAGCAGACATTTTCCGTATATTGAATGAGCTAAATCTGCAACCCTGAGGTTCTGATGCATATGTATATGAAGCAAGCATACCAGCCATAGAGCGCATGAAAGATGTCCCTTTTTCAAGTGTTTACACTTAACTATGTTAAGGATGTTGAGCTGTTATTTAAAAATATGTGCATAGATTTTCAGAATTCTTTGAGGGTCTATGTGAGCAAATCTCCTTTTGGGACACTGCCTTATCCCATTCCTAAGTCAGATCTTAGAGTTTGCCCATTTGAATGTTGCTAAGGAGCAGTGCTGGGCGAAAATACAGAGATGCTGTGAGAGCCATAGGTACTAGAAACAGCCCTCAGCACCACTCTTACAGTAGACGCTGTGTTGTGGGAGCAAGGGGAGGAGTCAGCAGGTGAACAGAGGTAGAAATTGAGGGTGTTGGTTAACCCAAGAGATGCCTACTTTTCATAATTGCCATTGCTTACTGTGCATTAAAAAACAAGGCTCAGAAGAAACAATATACCTCCCATAACCTTCGTGTGACATGAGACCATAGTAGAGTCAGCTTGCTATGCTGGCATATAATTTATCTTTTAGCATCCAGTAATTGGACTTGCCTGATTTAAATACTAATCACCCATAAAGGACTTTTTTTTTTTTAATCCCTGAAGTCACACAGTAGATTCAAATGTGAAACATTTACTTTGCTTCATATTTAGCTTCAGATTGTATAGGACCTTTAGCCAGCCATTGTAATTTTTTACTCTGTGGCTCCTGATTGAAATACTTAACCAAGAATTCCTGTGAGAAAGTATGTCTGAGATATAGTCATAAAAACATTCACGCAAAGTGTTATTCTTTTTATTATTTGAGAGTTGGAATCCTTAGAGCTTAAGCATTGTACAGCTGTTAAAACAACCAACCTGTCAATCCTCAGTAATGGCATGAAAAGATTAGGCTACTATAATTTAGCCATTTTACTTTTTTTAATGTTAAAAGACTGTAAACTTTATTACCTAGTGCCTTGTACAATATTAATGAGTCTAAGTTTATTGGAGTAATTTTGCAAGAGGATTTAACTTTTTAAAATTGTAATGAGAAGGCCCTTTTTTCTAGCCAACTTGGATTGCAGGAATCATTTATCCTGATAGTCACACTTGGATTCCATGTTCCATGGCTTCAGTTTACCAGGATCTGAGTCAGGAATCTCAGGCTGCATGCATCCAGGAGCACAGTTATGTGGCAGTGGCCATTCTGGCTGTATTCATATCTCTCTTTGGGTGTGAGGGTCATTCCAGTAGATTCAGAGCTTATGGTCAAAAACTGAAATGCACATTGTTGGTACCAGTAATCTTATACTGTTATTCTCCAATGGTTTCTTTTCCTAGTATTGAGAAACTGTAAGAGAACTAAGGTGTTTTTGGAAAATTGAAGCTAGTAAATGGAAAAAGAACACTGTCTTGGTGTGGTAGGCAGAATAATGGGGCTCCAAAGATGTTTACATTCTCATGCCAGGAACCTGTGAATACATTAGGTTATATGGCAAAGGGAAATTAAGGTTGCAGATGGAATTAAGATTGCAAATCAATTGACCTTAAAATAGGGTAACTATCCTGAGTTATCCCATTGGGCCCAATGTAATTACAAGGGTCCTTGAAAGGAATAGGGAAACGGAAGACAAGAGATCGTTGGAGGAAGATGTGACTGGAAGAAAGTCGTAGAGAGATTCGACAATGCTGAATTTGAAGATGGAGAATGGAGCCAGGAGACAAGGGGTGTGAGAGGTGTCTAGAAGCTGGAGAGGACAAGAAAATGGTTTTCCTCCTATAGTTTCCAGGAACACGTACCTGCTGACAGCTTAATTTTAGCATATTTTGGACTTCTGACCTCCAGATTGTAAAATAATAAATTTGTGTCATTTAAGCCATTCAATTGATAGCAATTGTTTACCACAGTAATAGAAAACTAGTATACTTGATTTTAAAGTTTCTGACTTAGAAAAAAACTTAACTGTTTTTGTATTTATATGAAGTAAATGCAGTGACTCAGCTAGCCCTTTATGTATAGTAGATAACTGGTTAATTTTAGCTTTAACAAAAAGGCAAGTTTTTTCCTACTTCAACCATGAAATTATGTGGAGACATACATACGTGTAACAGTGGGCAATATGAGAATCTGTAAAGATTGGACTGTCAAGCGTGTCTGTGTGAAGAGACCACCAAACAGGCTTTGTGTGAGCAATAAAGCTTTTAATTCATCTGGGTGCAGGCGGACTGAGTCCGAGAAAGGAGTCAGCGAAGGAAGATGGGGAAGGAGTTGCTATATAGGAGTTGGGTAGGTAATGGAAAATTACAGTAAAAGGTGGTTATTTATTGTTAGCAGAGAAGGGGGTCACAAGGTACATAGTGGGGAGATCATAAGACTTATTGTCCAGAAGAGGAATGTCACAAGGTCGATCGATCCGTTAAGGTAGGGCAGGGGCAAGTCACAATGGTGGAATGTTGTAATGTTGCTTAATCAGTTAAGGCAGGAACTGGCTGTTTTACTTCTTTTGTGGTTTTTCGACTGCCCCAGACTTCTTAGGTCCTGCAGGCCATCTGGACGTATGTGTGCAGGTCGCAGGGGTTATAATGGCTGAGCTTCAGCTTAGAGGCCTGATATGGATAACATTGGAAAAACTAGGTCTTTACTGTGAAGTATTTCAGACACTATCATTATGTAACCTGTAAGGCCAGGAGAAGGAATCCACTTAATTGGAAATAAGCTGGAAAGAAAGAAAATTTAAACTAGCTGTTGATCAAATATTAACATTTTCTTAGTCAATATCACAGCTGATGAATTTTCCTCAAGTGGTGTGGATTCATTCACTCATTCACTAGCAAAGTGATTATGCTGCATGTTACATGATAATTGCCCCAAAAGATAATAAAGAAGAATTAGGATAAAACCAACATAAATAAATGAAAAGAAAAAGGCAAATGTATTTTGAGGTCTTAAAGTAGTATTTGCAGTATAATAGGTGTTTAGTAAATGTTTAAGTAAATGGAAGCTTTCTTTTCCCAAATTTTCATTGAGTATTCTTTTCTCGTCCTGTCTTCTCCCAAAATATTCAAAATGATAGGAATTTAAAATATATCAACCAGAACATTATTCATATGTGTATGGTAGAGTGTCTAACGGATGAGTCAGAATCAACTTCTTTGAAAACCATGAACTGGATTTTTTAGAAAACTTAAAATATTGGTGATGGATTTAAGATATCTTGATTTTTAAAGATTGAAACTGATATCTGGGAATCCCATTGGCTCTAGTTTGTAGTACTGGCCATTTTGAGAGTCATCCTCTCTTCGGGCCGTATCATACCATTATTCCTCCTGGACTGGCTTTTCATTCATGTCATGGCAGAATATTGTTAAGGCCCTGCCTATTCAAAGTGTGGGCCGAGGACCAGCAGGATCAACTTTGTCTGGGTGCCTGTGAGAAATGTGGCATCTCCAGCTCCACTCCAGAGTTTCTGAATCAGAGTCTGCACTTTAATAATATCATCAGGTGATTTCTATGCTGCTCTAAGCCACATTGTTTTTTAATTTACATGGATTAATTGTAGGACCCTATAGAGCAGTCTTAATATATGAATTCTGCCTATTTTCTTTGTGTTTGTTTGTTTGTTTGTTTGTTTGTTTTTGAGACGGAGTTTCACTCTGTCACCCAGGCGAGTGCAGTGGTGATGTTGGCTCACTTCAACCTCCGTCTCCCAGGTTCAAGAAATTCTCCTGTCTCAGCCTCCCAAGTAGTTGGGATTACAGGCGCCCGCCACCACACCTGGCTAATTTTTGTATTTTTAGTAGAGACAGGGTTTTACTTTGTTGGCCACACTGGTCTCAAACTCTTAACCTCAAGTTATCTGCCTGCCTCAGCCTCCCAAAGTGCTGGGATTACAGGCGCGAGCCACTGTGCCTGGCCTGAATTCTGCGTATTTTCAAAACATATTACAGATTGACTTTCGTTGTGATATAACAAAAACATGTAAGAAATTACAATTTGAAAATAAAAGAAAGAGAAAGATATGTTTCAGATACGAGAGATGGGTTAGTTACTGCTATTGAGAAACAAATTTAAATAATCTTCAGGGCAACTAATGTGAAAAACAATACACATTTGATTGTATTGTCCCTATGTTGAAATAAAGGAAGTATAATAATTTATTGGGAAAAATACAGTTCTTTCCAGGCACTGACTTTTCAAGATAATTTATCACTCAGATATTTGTTTAAAGAACATTAAGGGTGCATATGGTGGCTCAGACCTGTAATCCCAACACTGTGGGAGGCCATTGTAGGAGGCTTGCATAAGCCCAGGAGTTCGAGACCAGCCTGGGCAACATAGCAAGGCTCCCACTACAAAAAATTAAACATTAGTTGGGGGTGCTGGCATGTGCCTATAGTCCCAGATATGTAGGGTCCTGGGGCAGGAGGATGACTTGAGCCCAGGAGTTCGAGTTTGCAGTGAGCTATGATAGTGCCACTGCACTCCAGCCTGAGTGGCAGAGCCAAATCCTGTCTGTAAATAAAAATAAAAAAAAGAACATTGGTTAGCACAGTAGATAATGCCTTTGACTGGTTTTAGTGTAACATATAGAAAATGTTTACAGTTAATGTTTCTTATTTGATGGTTTTATGAAAGCCAAAGGTGTGGTCTTATATTTTGGCTGGGTGAAGGTATTTTTGTAGAAGTTTAAGGTAATATAATCTAGGTACATTTTTGTTATCTAAATCTGTATTGCAAAAGAATTTCAGAAAACCAGAGAGAGATCAGGATAAATAAAGTCTCAGATGTGAAAAAGCTGGGGTGCTGAAAGAACAGAAAATGGTCAAGTGTACCTGGACGATACCATTTTTGCTTTTAGACATGCTGAGATTTTTTGACATTTAAAAAATGTTAAAGAGGGAAAACGAGCTGCTTAAGTATACTATATTTTGCATTTGAGTTAGTCTTATATTTGTTTACATACTTATCATAAAACATTCTTGGCTCTAGTTCATGACTTAATTTTAAATAGGAAATAACATATCTTGAGAAGAGATTCTGCATGTCATTATGTGACTTTGTCATTATGTACTTAGTTTTGCCAGTCAAAACCACACAGTGCCACGTGAAGGCTAGTAGTTTATTGAATACTCAGGGTACAAAATTAGGTGGATTTTTTCTGTGGTTTTTTTGTTTGTTTGTTTTTTGGGGGTTTTGGATATTATACAGAATGCAAAATTGCAAACTTTTTCTTCAGGAGACTCAGACTTGACCCTAAAATATGCACATAAACTTGAAGGCTCAAATAATGTTTTTTCCTAACCTGGAGGAAGAATTGTGAGAGTAATGCTTTGCATAGAATCCTCTTCACCTTATTTGCATGTTTCTTTTGGATCAGGCATAAAATAGGGGCCTGGTTTTGTTAGAGTGGGGGAAATAGTTGATGATATAATCAGCCATTCCCTTTTAGTTGCAAATGGTATTGAAATTACAGAAAGTCATCTGACCACTAGTTGAGGTCACTTCTTTTCCCATTCCTGCCATTCCCCCATGTCTGGTATAACATTTAGCAAAATTGGTAACTGCTCTTGAGGGTTTTCATTTGTTTGCCTGTGTTCTTCTGAAATGTCACATGTTTCTGTGGAAGCATGAACAATACTACAATTTTCCACATTGAATCAGATGTTCATGTGATCCAAGCATGCTTGGAAAAAATCTTACTGCTTAGGACTCCATACAGCATAGTTCTCTTGTGCAGTCTGTAGTTAGACAGTTAAAGCGTCCATGCCTCACCCGCAGGGTAGCCCTTCTGAGTGCGGTGAAAGCAGAGCTTTCTTGGAAAGTGAGTCACCACTTGATCAGATCCATTGTGGAATTGAACAAGATATGAGACAGAAGCATGGAATTCTGCAAAGTCAGACAATGCACTAGCCCACTCACACTGACTTATATTTAGGTCTGTCAGGCTGTGTTATAATTTAAAAAATTAATTTCAAAAGTGATACATACTTACTATAGAAAATTCGTGCAAATACAGGAAACCGTAGAAATACAGGGAAGAAAATATAGTCCATCTTAATTCTCCCTAATTTTCCTTGCATCTTAGCATTTTAATGCTTCAAGATGGTATTAATTTTGGAACTTTATGTACATACAGGAACATACTGAGAGAGTCAGACTACAGCGTATATGTAAATGTGTGTTCGTACGTACTTAGTCAGATATTAGAAAAAATCATATTCTTTAAAACTTATTTTAAAATTATGGATATCACTCAGAGATACTAATGTTAGTATTTTGATATTTATCTTTTCACTCATATATATTTCTGTTAAAAAACCAAAAAATTCAATATGAGCATATGGTTTTTATAAATTTTTCATCCATATACACTAAAATTTATTCCTTTTTTTTTTTGAGATGGAGTCTCGCTCTGTTGCCCAGGATGGAGTGCACTGGCACGATCTCAGCTCACTGCAACCTCCACCTCCCAGGTTCAAGCAATTCTCCTGCCTCAGCCTCACGAGTAGCTGGGACTACAGGTGCATGCCGCCACTCCTGGCTAATTTTTTTGTATTTTTAGTAGAGATGGGATTTCATGTTGCCCAGGCTAGACTCGAACTCCTGGGCTCAAGCGATCCACCTGCTTCGGCCTCCCAAAGTGTTGGGATTACAGGCATGAGCCACCGTGCCTGGCCAATTTATTCCTTTTAGTATACAATACTATAAGTTTTGACAGATGCATAGAATGGTGTAAATACCACCACAGTCACCTAAAAGCATTCCTTTGTGTTGCCTGTTTATACTAGAACCCTCCCCTGAATCTTATCAACCATAGATTCATTCTCCATTCATATACTTTTGCATTTCCTAGAAAAATACATAAAGCATACAGTATGTCTTTCAGTTTGGCTTTTCATTTAGCAGAAAGCAATTCAGATTTACCTACGTTATTGTATGTATCAGTAATTTATTCCATTTTACCACTGAGTAGTGTTCCATGGTATTGATGTACCAGTTTTATTTTTCCGTTTACAAGTTGAAGTACATTAGAGGCTTTTTTCAGTTTGGGGTGATTACGAGAAAAGGTGCTGTAAAGTTCTGCATACAAGTTTTTGTATGAACATGTTTTCATTTTTTACTGGTCATGTGCCTGGGAGTGGGATTGCTTGGTCATATGGTAAGTATATGTTTAACTATATAAGAGACCCCCACAGTTTTCCAGAGTGGATGTGCCATGTTGCATTACCACCAGCAATGTGTGAGAGCTCCACAGATGGAAACTCACATTGTATCCAGAGTGTGGCGTTGTCAATTTTTCTTTTGTTTCAGCTATTCTTATAGGTGTGTAGCAGTATCTCATTGTGGTTTTGAGTTCCCTTCATGACTAAAGTTGTTAATTATCTTTTCCTGTGCCTTTTAATAATATATTTATGTTCTTTGTGAAGTTTGCCCATTTAAAAAATACTGGGTTGTTTTATTATTATTAAGCTTTGAGAGATTTTATGTTTGCCAAATAAAAGCTCTTTGGCAAATATGTGATTTGCAAATGTTTTCTCCCTGTCTGTAGTTTATTTTATTGATAGTGTCTTTTATGAGCAAAAGTTCATTTTGATGATACAAAATTTACCATTTTTCTTTTTGTGAAACCTCCTAGGAGTTTTATAGTTTTAGGTTTTACGTTTTATCTATAATCCTTTTTTTCTGGTATATGTTGTGCAATTTTTCCTGCATCATGTCTTGAAAAGATTGTCATTTTGCCTTTGAATTACCTTTGCACCTTTGTCAAAAATCAATTGACTACATTTGTGTGTCTGTTTGTGTTTCTGTTTCTGGATTCTATTCTGCTCCACTGATGTATGTGTCTCTTCACAGGTACCACACAATGTTGATTGCAGCTTTATAGTAAATCTTTAAAGCAAGTAGTGAGAATCATCTTTGTTCTTTTTCAAAATTTGTTTATGCTATTCTAATTTTCCTTTTTGTTTAAATTTAGTATAATCTTGTTAATATCTACAGATAATTGTACTTGGATTTTTTAGTAGAATTTCATTGAATTCATAAAACAATTTGGGGAAATTTGGACATCTTAACAGTATTTACTTTTCCAACCCATGAATATGACCTATCTCTTCATTTATTTAGATTTTTTATTTCTTTCATTGGTGTTTTGTAGTTTTCAGCATTTAGTTTCTGGATGTATTTTGTTAGGTTTATGCCTATTTTATTTTTGATTAGTGCTATTGTGAATGTTATTTTAATTTTTTTTTAGAAATTTTATTTTCTTAGTCCGTTTTGTGTTGCTATCACAGAATACCACAGACTGGGTAATTTATAAAGGAAAGAAACTTATGTCTTACAGTTCTGGAGGCTTAGAAGTACAAAAGCATGGTGTTGGCATCTGGTGAGAGCCTTCTTGTTGCACCATACCATGCTGGAAGGCATCACAGGACAAGAGGAGCATATGAGAGAGAGCCAAACTAGCTTTTATGACGGACCCACTCCTGTGATAACTAACTCTCCTGTGATAATCTATTAATCTATTAACACATTAATCCATTAATGGAAGAACCCTCATGACTCAATCACTTCTTAAAAGGCCCTACGTCTTAATACTATTAGATTGGAGATTAAGCTTCCACATGAATTTTAGAGACAACAAAATTCAACGGCAGCGACCCTTTTATATTTAATTGACATTTTAATTGAGATAATTGTAGATTCACTTCAGTTTTAAGAAATACAGAGCGATACTGTGTAGGCTTTACCCACTTTCTCCCAGTGGTTACACCTTGCAAAACTGTATTATAATATCGCAACCAAGATAATTGATATTGAAACAGCAAAGATACAGAACCTTTCCATTATCACAAAGATACCTCATGTAGCCCTTTTATGGCCACAACTACCTTCTCCCTTTGCCCCATCCCTAACCTTTGGCAGTCATTAATTTGTTCTTTCTATGCTTTCTGTCATTTCAAGAATATTATGTATCCATAACCTTACATATGTGACTTCTGGGGATTGCTTTTTTAAAAAACTCAGAATAATTACCTAGAAAGTCACCAAGGTGTCACATGTATCAGTCGTTTGTTCCTTTTTAATTGCTAGTAGTATTACATGGTATGCATACACCACAGTTTAGTCATTTATCCATTAAGGGATATCTGGATTGTTTCCAGTTTTGGACTATTATAAATAAAGCTGCTGTGGACATTCATGCAGAGGTTTTTGTGTAACCATAAGTTTTTATTTCTCTGGTATAAACATCCAAGAAGAAAAATGCTGTATTCTATGATAGTTGCAATTTTTAGTTTTATAGAAAGCTCCCAAATGATTGTTCAGAGTGGCTGTACCATTTTATATCTACACCAGAAATATGTGAGAGAGAAAATTTAGCCCCATTCTTGCCAGTTATTTGATGTTGTCAATATTTTTAATTTTAGCCATTTTAATTGGTATATAGTGATATCTCATCGTGGTGGTGGGGGTAATGGTGGTTCTTCTTCTTCTTCTTTTTGTTGTTGTTGATCCTCCTCCATCTCCCTCTTCTTCCCCCCCTTCCTCCTTCTTCTCCTCGCCTTCTTTTTCCGTGTGTGTGTGTGTGCGTGTGTGTGTGTGTGTGACTGAGTCTTGGTCTGTCACCCAGGCTGGAGTGCAGTGGCGTGGTCATAGCTCACTGTAATCTCAAATTTCTGGGCTCAGTTGATCCTCCTGCCTTAGCCTCCTGAGTAGCTGGGACTACAGGCATGTGCCACCATGCTCAGATCATTTTTTCTTTTTAATTTTTTTTCATAGAGACAGGGCTTTGCTGCATTACCCAGGCTGGTCTCACACTCTTGGCCTCAAGTGATCCCCCCATTTCAGTCACTGAAAGGGCTAGGATTACAGGTATGAGCCACTGTTCCTGGCTCATTGTGGTTTTAATTTTCATTTTTCAAATGGCTAACGATGTTGAATATATTTTCGTATGATTACTTGCTATCTGTATATCCTCTTTAGTGAAACAAATAGTTCTGTTTTGTTAAATTTTACTTTCTGGTTGTTTATTGTTAGTGTATAGACACATATTTAATTTGTATATTTTGACCTTACGTCCTGGTGATTTAACTAAACTTATTTATTAGTTCAAGGAGCTTTGCTTTAGATTCTATGGGAGTTTCTTTTTTTATTTAGACAATCATGTCACCTGTTAATAGAGACATTTTATTTCTTCCTTTTCAATCTGGATAGCTTTTATTTCCTTCTTATGGTTTATTGCCTTGGTTAAGACTTCCAGTAGGTTTCAGGTAGAAGAGGAGAGAGCAGATATCCTTAGGAGGATCCTTTCTTGTTTCTTGTTCCTTTCTTAGGAGGAAAACATGTAGTCTTTTGCAATTAAGTATGATATTAGATATAGATTTTTTTGTTTATGCCCCTTATCAGTTGATCAGTTGAGTTAGTTTCCTACTATTCCAAGTTTGCCGAGAGATTTGATAAAACTACAAGTGGATGTTGAATTTTGTCCTATGCTTTTCTTGACTTTTCTCCAAATTTTTTAAAAATAAATTTTATTGTGTATATTTAAGGTATGCAACATGAGGTTATGGGATATGTTTGGATGGTAAAAAGATTACTGTATTGGGGCAAATTAACATATCCATTATTTCACAGAGTTGCCCATTTTTTGATTTTGTGGCAAGAGCCACTAAAAGCCACTCGTTTAGCGTGAATCCCAAGTACAGTACAATTTTATTACATAGCGTTCTAAGGACTCATTTTGTACATTAGATGTCTAGACTTGATCATCGTATATATCTGCTATTTTATATCCTCTGACCTACTTCTGCTCATTCCCTCCCCACTTCCCACTCCTGTGCCTGGTAACCACTGTTTTGCTTTCTCTCTCTGTATATTTGATTTCTGGGGGGATTTCACATATAAATGAGACCATGCAATATTTTTCTTTCTCTGTCTGGCTTATTTTACTTAGCATCATGTCCTCTAGGCTCATCCATGTTGTGACAAATGGATCTCATTCTTCTTTAGGGCTGAATTGTAGGTATATATACACTGCAGTTTCATTGTCCACGTGTCTATCATCAGAGAGGTTGTTTCCATATCTTGGCTATTGTGAATGATGCTACAATGAACATGGGAGTTCAGATATCTTTCTGAGATGGTGATTTCCTTTCCTTTGGGTATATGCCCAGAAGAGGGGTTGCTGGGTCATATGGTGGTTCTATTTTTTTTTAATTTTATTTTTTAGAAACCTCCATATTGTTTTTCATATGGCTCTACCAACCTACAGTCCTACGAACAGTGTACAAGAGTTTCTTTTTATCCACACCTTTGCTAACATTTCTTCTTTTTTGACTTTTTGATAATAGCCATTCTAATGGGTGTGAGGTGCTATCTCATAGTGGTTTTGGTTTTCATTTCTATACCTGAGACTGGGTAATTTATAAGAAAAGAGGTTTAATTGGCTCATGGTTCTGCAGGCTGTGTAGGAGGCATAACACTAGCATCTACTTCTGGGGAGGCCTCTGGAAGCTTACAGTCATGGCAGAAAGTGAAGTGGAAGCTTACATGTTAGGTGGCAAAAGCAGGGTGAGAGAGTTAAGTGCTAGACACTTGTAAACAGCCAGATCTCATGAGAGGTCACTCAGTATCACAAGGACAGCAAAGGGGATAGTACTAAACCATTCATGAGAAATCCCCATGATCCAATAACTTTCCACCAGGCCTCACCTCCAACATTGGGGATTACATTTCAATATGAGATTTAGGCAGGAACACACATTCAAACTATATCAGTGATATTGAGCACCTTTTCATAGACCTGTTGTTGATTTTTATGTCTTATTTGGACAAATGTCTATTCAAGTCTTTTGCCTGTTTTAATTGGGTCATTTGTTTTCTATGATTGAGTCATATCAGTTCTTTATAAATTTTAAGTGTTAAACCCTTATCAAATATTGGTTTGCAAATATTTTTCCCACTTTGTAAGTTGCCATTTCATTTTATTGTTTGTTTCCTTTGCTGTGCAAAAGACTTTTAGTTTGATGTAGTCTCATTTATTTACTTTTGATTTGTGGCCTGAGCTTTTGGTATGATATCCAAATAAATAAATAAATCATCACCAAGACCATTTTCTGGGAACTATTCTCCTGTATTCTCTTCTAGGATTTTTATAGTTTCTGGCCTTACATTTATGTTGATTGTACATTTCATGTTGAATTTTATATATGGTGCAAGAGAAGAGTCAAATTTTATTCTTCTGCCTGTGAAAATCTAGTTTTTCCAGCACCATTTATTGAAGAGATTATCCTTTCCCTATTGTGTTCTTTTGGTGACTTCGTCAAAAATTAGTTGACTATATATCTTTGACTTCATTTCTGAGCTCTTGATTCTGTTGCACTCGTCCATGTGTCTGTTTTTATATCAGCACCATATTGTTTTGATTACCATAGCTTTGTAGTGTAATTTAAAATATTGATGTGTGATGATTTTTGACTCGAACCAGGCTTGCATTTGGGGATGAATGCTACTTTGTTATGATGTATTGCTTATTTTAGATATAGCTGGATTTAATTTGCTAATATTTTGTTGAGTTTTTTTTGCCTCTCAGTTCACGAGGAAAATTTGTCAATAGTGTGTTTTCTTTTCTTGTTTTGGCTTTGATATTAGGATATGTTGGCCTCATTCCTCTTAAGTGTTCTGGAAGAGATTAAGCAAAATTAGTGTTACTTCTTTCCAGAATGTTTGGTAGAATTTAGCAGTGAAAACCACTGGGCTTGGGATTTTCTTTATTGGAAAATTCTATTCACAAATTCTATTTGGTTGATTTCAAAATGTAGGACTATTAGTGTTGTTGTCAGTTTTCAAAACTGAGATTTGGTATCTTTCAAATAATTGGTCAATTTCATCTTTCAGCATTTGCTTCTTATCTTTTTCTTATTGTCTGTAGGGTCTGTAGTGATAATAGTACTTCATTGCTGATATGGGTAATTTGTGCCTTATCTCCTTTTTCTTCATCAGTCTGACTAGGAGTTACACAGATTTTTATTGATTTGCTTCAAAGATCAGCTTTTGATTTTTTTTCTATTTTATTGTTCTCAATTTCATTGATTTCTCTTTTTTTCCTTTTCTTTTCTTTTTTTTTTTTTTTTTGAGAAAAGGTCTTGCTTTGTCACCCAGGCTGGAGTGTGGCTTACTGCAGCCTCAACCCCTTCCAGGTTTAGGTGATCTTCCCACCTCAGCCGCCCAAGTAGCAGGGACTACAGGCACACACCACCATGCCCAGACAATTTTTTGTACTTTTTGGTAGGGACAGGGTTTTGTCGTGTTGCCCAGGTTGGTCTTGAACTCCTGAGCTCAAGCAATCCACCCTGCTCAGCCTCCTAAACTGCTGAGACCACAGGCATAAGCCACTGTGCCAGGCTGATTTCTGTTTTTAACCTTTATTAGTTTCTTCCTTTTGTTTGTTTTGGGTTTGTTTTGTTCTTCTTTAACAAATTTCTTAATGGGGAAGCTTACATGATTAATTCGAACCCTTTATTCTTTCCTATATAAGCATTTGATGCTAAAAATTTTACCCTAGGCACCACTTTAACTGCATCTCATGCTTTAATACATCTTATTTTCATTTTCATTCAATTAAAAATATTTTTTAAAATTTCCTTTGGTTCTCTTTTACAGTGAGTTGTACACTGGTGATATATTTTTTACAGATATCTTTTCATGATTTACTTCCAATTTAATTACATTACAATCAGAGATCATTCTTTGCATGATTTCAGTTCTTTTAAATTTGTTAAGTTTGGTTTTATGGCCCAGAATATGGACCATCATGTTACATATTCAGTGGGCACTTGAAATATGTATTTTGCTTTTAGTAAGTGGAGTGTTTCTTAAATGTCAACTAGGAGAAGTTTGTTGATAGTGTTATTCAGGTCTTCTATATTCTTGCCTATTTTCTGGGTCTCTCATTAACTGAGAAAGGAGAATCCAAGTCTCTTAAGTATAATTGTGGGTTTGTCTGTTTCTTAATTCAGTTTTATTAGTTCTTGCATCATATATTTTGGAGCATACACCTTGTTAAAAGTACAGACACATTTGGAAATGCTATGTATCTTGGTGAGTTGACCCTTTATCACTATACAATGTTCTTTTTCCGAGATAATTATTTTCCTTGTTCCAAATTCTGCTTTATCTGATATTAGTATAGCTTCTCTAGCTTTCTTTATATTAGTGTTTGCATGGTATATCTTTTCCATATTTTACTTTTATCTTTATCAACATATTTAAAGTGATTTTTTTTGTAGATAACATATAGTTGCATCTTATTTTTAAAATTTAATTTGATAATCTCTATTCTTTAATAGGTACAATTTACATTTAATGTAATTATTAAAATAGTTGGATTTAGGGCTACCATTTTATTATTAGTTTTTTATTTGTTATCCTTTTTTTTGTTCCTCCACTTCTATTTCCTGCCTTCTTCTGGGTTATTTGAATATTTTTTAGTATTTAATTTTATCTGTCGGCTGTTTGTGTATATCTCTGAATTATTTTAGTTGTTTCTCTAGTAATTACCGTATACAAATCTAGCTTTACACAATCTACTTAGAGAGAATAGTTTATCACTTCAAGTGAAATATATAAGCCTTGTCACTTTTCCCTCCTCAATTTATGTCATAGTTGTAATTTTCATTATATCTATATAACTTGAGAACCCTATAATATATAATTTTTGCTATTAACAATAAATATGTTAAAGAACTTAGTATATAGTAAAATACTCTATTGTATTACCCAGATATTTACCATTTCTGTTGCTCTCTCTTTAGTTCTTACGTTGATATTTCCCTTTGATATCATTTCCCTTCAGCTTTAGAATTTATTTAGCATTTCATTAAGAAGAGATCTGCTGGCAACAAGTCTCTTGGTTTTTCTTCATCTGAGTATGCTTTGTTTTGCCTTCATTCCTGAAGGATATTTTTGCTGGACATAAAGTTCTGGTTAGCAGTTCTTTTGTTTCATCACTTAAAAGATGTGTCACTGTCATCTAGACTGTATGAATGAATTTTTCTGAAGAGAAATTTGCAATTATTTAAGCCATTGTGCTCTTAAAGACAATGTGTTGTTTCTCTCTAATTGCCTTTATATTTTTTTCCTCATCTTTGGTTTTCAGCAGTCTAAGTATGATGTTTCTGGGTATGATTTTATAAGTTTACTTTGGTAGGACTTTGCTGAGCTTCTTGAATCTGCAGTTATGTCTTTCACTCAGTTTGAGAAGTTTTCAGCCATTATTTTTTCAAATATTTTTTCTATGATTACCTCTTTCTTTCATCTCTTCTTCCGCCAATTAAAATTCCACTTTACATCCAACCACCAATTTGGCTTTGAAGCTGCCACTTGATATTGACACTTGGTAGATGTAGTATGACTATTCTTATACATCTCTATCTACGGATGAGGATCCTACTCTTTTAGTGCTACTAAAGAGTACTCTTTTTAGATCCTACTCTTCCAGGACTCCATTGATATGCATGTCAGATCTTTTGATTATTATTCCGCAGGTTGCTGAGGACTTGTTCATTTTTTTCTGTTTCTCTTTTTCTCTCTTCTTTAGATTGTGTCATTTCTTTTGATCCATCTTCAAATTCACTGACTCTTTCCACTGTCATCTACATATTGCTATTGCATCCATCTAGTGGATTTTTAAATTTCCAATATTGTGTATTTCAGTTCTAAAATGTCCACCTGGTTCCATTTTATGGTTACTATTTCTCAGCAATTAATTTCTATCTTTCATTCATTTTAACAGTGTTCATCTTTACCTTATGGAGAATTATTGAAGAGCTTCTGTAAAGTCCTTGCCTGATAATTCCACCATTGGGGTCCTTTTGGGGTTGACATCTGTTGATTGTGGTTTCCCTTAATATTGACCCATTTTTCCCGGCTCTTTGTATGTCAAATTATTTTGGATTATACCATGAACATTTTGAATATTGTATTAGTCTGTTTTCACACTGCTGATAAAGACATATTTGAGACTAGGTAATTTTAAAGAAAAAGAGGTTTAATGGACTCACAGTTCTACATGGCTGAGGTGGCCTCACACTCATGGTGGAAAGCAAAAGGCCTGTCTTACACGGTAGCAGGCAAGACAGAATGAGAGCCAAGCAAAAGGGAAGACCCCTTATAAAACCATCAGACCTCATGACACTTATTCACTATCTTGAGAACAGTATGGGGGAAACCACCCGCATGATTCAATTATCTCCACTGGGGCCCTCCCACAACATGTGGGAATTACGGGAGCTACAATTCAAGATGAGATTTGGGTGGGGACATAGCCTAACCATATCAAACATTATGTGGTGAGGCTCCAGGTCCTCTTAAAATTCTATGGAGAAATGTTGATTTTGTTTATCTGTTTAAGCAGGCAATCAACCAAGTTTCCTTTTTCCAGCTCTTCTTTTTGTGATTTCTTTTATACTCTCCAGCTCTCAAGATGTCTTTTTTTATGGTTTCTGCAGTCAGAAAGAGTCTTCTCAAAATTTTAGCCTCCCATGATGTCATACAGTTCACACAATTGGTGATGCCGTCACAGTGAGGAAGCAGGAGAAAAGAGAGAGAGAGAAAAAAAAAAACATATTTTCTCTCCACCAGTTACACAGCAGGACTTCCTCTTGCTTGGTTCCTCTGGTCATTGAGATGGATTTTCTTGGGGTTTTAGGTACTCATGCTAAAGGGAAAAAAAAGAGGGAATCATAATCTCTAGCAGAGATTATGATAGATGACTTTTCCTCTATCCTCAGACTGGAAAGAAGGGGATTCTCCTGGAGTTTTTGCTATCAGTGCTTGCTTTCCAGTTCTAGAATGCAGTCTGCACTCAGGTCAAATAAGGGGAAAAAAGGAGAGTAAAAATCCATAAACTGTACCTTTATGGGTCCTTATTTATTTTTGCTTTAGTTCCCAATGCACCTGTCATTGTGTACTTTTCAAAGTCCTCAGGCAGTTGACTTTTGTACTCTGTTCAGAGTTCTTAGTTGTAATCAGTGGGATTGATAGGCTGTAGTCAGCTTACTCCATTTGGGCTGACACCAGAAGCCTACATATGTTTTCAATATCTACTTTTGTACACTTAAAATATTTTATAAACATTTTTCCATGCCATTATACATTCTTCTATAACATAATTTTTAAGACTGCATATTCATTGAGTGTTTATATTGTCTTCATGAATATATGAATAAATAAATCTTTACACACATCTGTGATTATTTACTTAGGATAAATTTTCTTTTTTTTGGAGTTGCAAGATTTAATAGAGTGAAAACAGATCTCCTATACAATGGGAAGGGACCCAAAGGGGGTTGCCACTCCCTGCTCGAATGCCTGAGTTTATATCCCGATCATTGTCCTTGCCCCGTGCTCTCAGGTGATATAGGATTTGACTATTTATTTATCTCCTCTTTTTAGCCTAATTTGTATTTTAGTGAGCCCTCTTTACTAACTGATTGGCTGGCTGTGAGCTGAGTTACAAGCCCCTTGTTTAAAGGTAGGTGCAGTCACCTTTTCCAGCTAGGCTTAGGAATTTTTAGTCGGCCTCGGAAATCCAGCTAGTCCTGTCTCTCAGTCCCCACTCTTAACAGGAAAACCCAAGTGCTGTTAGGGAGGTTGGCTGATGATCGCTCTTAAGTGCTTCCTGCAGAATTGGGGTGTAGTAGGGGTCATGCAATTGAGATTTCCTTGGGAGGGGTGCCTTTGATGTCATCAGCATCGGAGCATGGGCCAGCAGGCCGGTCCAGGGGTCCGTGATAGATCTTAGTCATGGACTGCATCTGGGGCTCCATTTGAAGAACGATTTGTAGTTTTACAGCTTTGATTCTGGAAGAGACAAACTTAACAAGGAAGTTAAAGATACAGGGATGAAATGTATGGCCTGAAATGCAGGGACATATGAGTGTGGGCAGTGAAAGTGGGGTTTCCTTTAGAAAAACTCCTTTACAATGGGGCATCAATATTTCCAGGAATCCACATTCTCCATAGAAACTCATGGTAAGGGGAGCTACTGGTAGTGCAGCAGCATGGAGGAGGTGCAGTGAGTGTGAAAAGGGTAAGAGAACAGTAAAAAGAAGAATATGACGAGAGGGCCATGGGGATCTACGATTCCAGTTACTTTCCTCACGGTTGTCACTTGAAGAGTAGGCGCAGATCCTCTAGAGGTTCACAGGAATAGCTAATGTTGTCTCCTGGATTTTTGGGTTCCTTTGACAGTATCCAGGGTTTGACTTGAGTGTGACATATCCAAGACTCCACTCCAGCCGCTTAACTGTGGTTGGGGTAGATAATATGACAGGGTAGGGTCCTTCCCAGGATGTGTCTAGGGATATGGAATTAAAGGGAAGGGACTTGACTAATACCACATCACCAGAGTGGAATAATTCCTTTCTCTCCTCTTGGGAACAGGTTCCCTGTAATGTTTTAAGAACTTGTTGATATTTGGCTAAGGAGGTGATGTCTGCAACTAAGTTGACCATCTCTCGGTCAAGCGCAAGGTCATTGGTTAGGAAGGGCTGTCCATACAGCATTTCATATAGGCCAAGTCCTGCTTTTTGGGGAGAGTTTCAGATTCTTAGTGAGGCTCTAGGCAACAGAGCAGGCCATGCAAGGTGGGTTTCTTGGGTTAGCTTTTTTAGATGTTGTTTGAGTGTTTCATTCATTTTCTCAACTTTTCCTGAGGATTGTGGCCTCCAGGCGTAGTGTAAGTGATATTATATGCCTAACACCTGGGATACTCCCTGGGTTACCACCGCCTTGAAAGCGGGGCCATTGTCACTCTGTAAGCCTTGGGGAAGTCCAAATCTGGGAATTATTTCATGAATTAGTACCTTTATTACCTCTTGGGACTTTTCTGTCCTACAAGGGAAGGCCTCCATCCAACCAGGGAAAGTATCCATCCAGATTTGTAGATACTGAAATCCCTGAGATTTGGGCACATGGGTAAAATCTAGTTGCTAGTCTTCTCCTAGGTAATGGCCTATTCTTTGTTCTCCTGAAGGAGCTTGACAATAAGGCAGGGGATTATTTCTTTGGCACACTTCACAGGCCCTGACTATCTGCTTGACAGTTTTGAAAAGGGCTCATCCAGTAAATAATGATTTGGCCATCTGATGGGTGCTGACAATGCCTAAGTGAAAGATCTGGTGAAGGGTTTTAAGTAATTTTCATTGGTTAGCTGCAGGCAAAAATATTTTTCCTTCTTCAGTGGCTAGCCATCCTGAGGAGAGGAAGCTATGTCCTCGTGAGTTTCCCCATTCTATTTCTTCTGCTGAGTACTGGAGCTTGGTTTCCCAGAGGGGTTTATCCCATACTAGGGGTCCTTCTATAAGCATTTCTAATGGAGGGTCCCACTTTGTGGCTCTTTTTGGCTTCAATATCCGCTTGGCGATTCCCTTCTGTTTCCCTTTCCTTTCCTTTCTGAAGACCCTGGCAGTGTAAGACTGCCACCTCTTTAGGTTTCTGTACAGCCAATAATAATCTCCTAATGGCTTCCTGATGTTTGATAGGTGTTCCCTCAGAAGTTAGGAATTCCCTTTCCCTCCATATTGCTGCATGGGCATGGAGGACTAGGTAAGCATGCTTAGAGTCTGTATGTATGTTTACCTTTTTTCCTTCTAATTCTAGTGCCCGAGTGAGGGCTATTAGTTCTGCCAGCTGAGTGCTAGTTCCTGGAGTGAGGGGATTACTTTCAAGTATTCCATTATCTCTGACCACTGCATATGCTGCCTTTCAAAGTCCTTTTTCTACAAAGGAGCTTCCATCAGTATACAAGCTGAGGTTGGGATCAGTCAAGGGAACCTCTAGAAGGTCCCCTCGAGTGGCATAGTTTTGAGCAATTACTTGTTGACAGTTACGTTCTATCTGTTCTTCATTGTTTGGAAGAAACGTGGCTGGGTTAAGAGTTGCACAAGTGCACAGTCACAGCACTGGTCCTTCAAGTAATAGAGCCTGATATTTAAGCAAACGGTTGTCTGACAGCCACAAGTCTCCTTTAGCAGTGAGTATGCCGTTCACATCATGAGATGTCCACACCATAAGATCTCTTCCCTGTATCATTTTAATTGCTTCAGACACTAAGACTGCTACTGCTGCCACTACCTGTAAACAATGAGTTCAACCCTTTGCCACCACATCAATTTCCTTACTCAGGTATGCCACAGGTTGCAAGCTGGTCCCTTGGACCTGTGTAAGGACTCCTAGAACTGTTCCTGTTTTTTCTGTGACATGTAAGGAAAAGTCTTGCCCTGTTGGCAAGCATAACACTGCGACTTGGGTTAGGCCCTTCTTTAGGGTCTGAAAAGCTGCTTCTGCTTCGGGTATCCATTCTACTAAATGGATATTGACTTTCTGAGTTTCCTTAATTAGTGTGCATAGTGGCCTGGCTATTTCACTATACCTGGGAATCCGTATTGGGCAGAAGCCTGTTATGCCAAGGAAGCCTCTTAATTGCTTCAGGGTTTTGGGATGAGGATAAGCCAGTATAGGCTGGATACGTTCCTCACTGAGGGCCCTGGTGCCTTTGGGTAATTTTAGCCCTAAGTATTTAACCTGCTGTAAGCAGAGGCGAGCTTTTGGTTTGGAAACCTTGTAGCCACAAGTGGCGTGGAAGTTTAAAAGTGCTTGGGTGGCTTGATGGCACAAGGTTTCTGAACAGGCAGCTAGAATTAAATCATTCATGTACCAAAGGACACGAGTGTCTAAGTATGAGAACTGGCTCAAATCTTGGGCTAATGCCTGGCCAAATAGATGGTGGCGCTCCCTGAACCCTTGGGGTAAAACAGTCCAGGTGAGTTGAGACATTGGGTTTGAAAGATCTTCAAAGGCAAACAAGAATTGAGAGTCAGGATGTACAGGGATGCAGAAAAAGGCATCCTTAAGGTCCAGGACTGTAAACCACTCTGCTTCCTCTGGTACTTGGGAAAGCAGAGTATAAGGGTTAAGTACAGGTTGGTATAGAGAGACAATGGCCTCACTGATAATCCTGAAATCTTGCATTAACCTCCACTGTCCATTAGGTTTCTGTACTCCTAAAATTGGAGTATTGCAAGGGCTATTGCATGGTTTCATCCTGATCTATTATGTTGTTGTAGACCCAGATCCAGTTGTTAAAGTAGTAGATCATCAGTTCTAAGACCCTGGCAAGGGTGGTGGGGAATGGGTCCCACATAACTGCCCATGTCGAGAGCTGTATGCCTAAATTGGGAGGGGCACCAGAGATGAGACTCCCTGGGCTCATAGCCTAGGGGCCTAAGTGTAGAGCTTCCTTAGATCCTTTTGGAGATACAACTTGCTCTAATACTTGGGAGAGGAAGTGAAAGTCTGAAGCATTAGTACCTAGGAAGCAGGGATCAGAGGAGGTAGATTCAGAGGTAAGGAGAATTTTGGGGCTACACTTTCAAGAAAGCTGTGGTCAGGACCCAGGAGGTATGGGTCAGAAGGAAAGGCAGGGGCGCACGCATAGGCAACTATTGAGTACAGACTTCTGGCTGCACCATGATCTCAACTGGCTTACGCCGGGAGATCGGGATGACAGCTTTCTGCCTCTAGTCTGCCCTCGGCTTCCCCCAGGAAAATTGTGAAAGCAGAAGCTGGTTCCAGGGAGACCAGTGCTCCCAACTCAGAAGGTTTGGGGGTCGTTAGAAAGCCTTTTCCCAGGAAGCCTCACACCTGAGTCTTAAGTCTGGCGGCTACGCTAATTGTTTTTAACTGGCCAACAGGTGCCCAGTATTTTCCTTCAATTCTAAGGAAGGATAGGACAGAATAGCAAGTGGAAGTGGTCTCACACTACTCACCGCTTTGGAGAATCCCCGTATGGGCCACCAAATGTTACCAGTGGGTCTTTGTTCTTAGAGCTCCCAAGATGGTGGCAGGCTGCTCCCGAGATGGCGGCAAGCCTTTTGCTCTCTGACCTGGGGTTCTTGGACTCACAGATTCCAAGGAATGGAACCTTGGCCCAGGCGGTGAGTGTTATAGCTCTATTAGAAGCTGTGGGTCATGGAACAGAACCGTGGAACCCAGCAACTAGTGTTCAGCTCGATTAGGATGAACCCAGGCACTTAGCCATGCAGGAACAATGGTGAGCCTTTAGCCCGATCGTAGCAGCAATGGGCACCTCACTGGATCAGGAGCACAGTGGACACCCTGCCGGATCTGGAGGGATGGAAGTCGGTGGCGGGTCTGCAATGGCGTCAAACAACAGTGGTGGACAACGAGCAAAAGCTCAGTTTGAGCTGTAATAAACACAGACCAGAAGAGTGTGCAGTTCCAAGATTTAACACAGTGAAAACAGAGCTCCCATACAATGGGAGGGAACCCAAAGGGGGTTTCCCTTAGGATAAATTCTTAAAGACAAAATTGCTATACTGACATCTTTAAGAGAAAATCTTAACTTTAAATCAATTTAGACTCCCTCCAATACTTGGAGTATTGATTTCTCTATATTCTTGCTATAGAATGGGATAGAATAGATAGAAAAATAATGCCAAAGATCACTCAAGGTGCGTAAACTGGACAATTTCCTGTTCAGTAGATTAACTGCAAATCTTTCACCACATATCTCATAAATATAAGTGACTAGCTGTCTTTGGCTTGATGTTTATAAAATTCAGTAATATCGGGCACATTTGGTTTGGGCTCATAAAACCTTGAGCCAGACATAAATCTTCAGTTTCCTAGAGCATCCTAATTAGGATAGAATCAGCATGGCTGAAGAGAGCAAGAATGGCTTTCTGTGTGCAGTAATCATGGGGTCTGCCTTATGCATTCCATTCATCTTGCATTAAAATTGTGCTTTAGTCATGAGTGATTTATTAGGTCCAATTTGAAGAGTTGGCTTCTAAACATTAGGAATCTGAGGAAAGAGTATTTTCTATAATGCTACACATCTTTTTTTTTTTTTGTAACTACATATGTATACCTTTGCTGTTTTAAAAAAGACATATGAACATTAAAAACCCCTATAGAATGGGAAAATATCCTCTTGTAAACTATTAAGGCATATTCTATGCCAAAGCAGATTACTTCTGTATCAGTCCAAGCCCTGGCAGAGAAGAGAACTGGTGCACTCCAAGTGGATAATTTGAATGAATTTAGTGAAAGAACCATTTACAATTGTGGGCAAGATGTAGAGATCACAAAATATAGCACAAAACATGTAGGTTAGTAACTGGGGACTGGAGAGTATCACTTCCAGGCCTGGAACTTTGACCTTTGGTGTTCATCCAGTGTGCAGGGTTCCTTCAGGGCATGTGTGAACAGAACCAAGACCTCATGTTTCCTGTTCTTTCTCTGTCCAATTTCCTGCCAGTACTCATTGATTAAACCTATCAGAAGTCAGAGGGTCAGCATGCCTCTCAATGTAGTGCACACAGATCTACCAAAGTGAATATAGGAAACGTTGGATTGAAATTTCCTTCCACAAATGTGTTCCACAAATGTTGCTGGCTAATTTGCAACTAATTATATATGATGGAAGAACATTTCTATTTCACCAGGTATTTATAGTAGAATATAAAATGATAATTCTTAACATGAGACTTCTTAGCAGTGCCAGGCATGGTGGCTCACGCCTGTAATCCCAGCACTTTGGGAGCCTGAGGCAGGTGGATCACCTGAGGTTAGGAGTTCGAAGCTAGCCTGGCCAACATGGTGAAACTCTGTCTCTACTAAAAATACAAAATTAGCCACGGGTGGTGGTGGGTGCCTGTAATCCCAGCTGATCGAGAGGCAGAAGCAGGAGAATCGCTTGAACCTGGGAGGCGGAAGGTGCAGTGAGCCGAGATCATGCCATTGCACTCCAGCCTGGGCAACAGAGTGAGACTATGTCTCGAAAAAAAAAGAAAAGAAAAGAAGACTTCTTAGCAAAATATACTACCAATTTATTGGAGAATTATATATAGCGTATTATACATCTATTAATACCTATGATATGATGAATATATTAGGCTTTATAATATATTATAAATTAGCACTTGGATTAGCACTTGGGCATGGGAGTTACACTTAGTTTGAATCCCAGCTTTTCCATCTATGAGCTCTCTGACTTGGGGTGAGTTTATTACCTTCTCTAAGTCATAAAGCTTCTATTTCGTTTGTTTGTTTCATATGTTACACAGGAATATAATAGTACCCACCATATAGGATTGTTGTGAGGATTAAATGAGATAATGTATTTTTCTTAGTCCATTTGTGTTGCTATAAGGAATACCTGAGTCGTGGTAATTTATAAAGGAAAAAGATGTATTTAGTTCATGATCCTGCTGGGTGGAAGACTGGGCATCTGGTGAAAATCTCAGACTACATAAACTCATGGTGAAATGCAGCGGGGAACCAGAGTATGGAGAGATCACATGGCAAGCGAGGAAGCAAGAGAGAGAGGGGAGTTGCCACACTCCTTTTAGCAACCAGCTCTTGTGGAAACTAATGGACATGTAACCCATTTACTGCCACCCAGAGAGGGGATTTACCTATTCCTGAGTGATCCACCCCCATAACTCAATCACTTCCCATTAGGCCCCACCGCCAGTGCTGGGAATTAAATTTCAACATAAGTTTTGGAAGGATCAAACATTCAAGCTATAGCAGTATGGAAATTGCATAAGCCAATGTCTGGCACATATTAAGTGTTGTATTTAATAAAGATTGTCTATTATTCTAATTGTTACACATTTGTGACTAGGGACAAGAACCAAGAGTTGAGAGGACTCTCCTCATTTTAGGATGAAACTAATTGCTTAACTTAGTGTTTAGAAAGGATAGAGAGTTCAGTGACTCAGGGCACAGGTTCTGGAGTAAAACCTTTTGAGTTTGCAGCCTAGTTCTGCCTCGAGCTGTTTCTTTGACAAATACTCATCTGCTCATCTTCTCAGTGCTTTAATTTCTTCATCTGAAAATTGGGTTTGATATCTCTGTCTATCTATCTATGCATAGATACAGGTATATTTTTAAAAGTTTATATACTGTATATATAAAAAGATAAGTATGAAAATTCATTATAATATCAAAAACTTAGAATTATAGTCGATCTGTTTTCAGGATTTGAGAGCATCGTCCCACAGAAGCCAGATCTGGTGAAATTGTTTTCCAATATAGGCATACCTTGGTGAAATTGTGGGTTTGGTTTCTGACCACAGCAGTAAAGTGAATATTGCCATACAGTGAAGCACATGAATTTTTTGGTTTCCCAGTACATATAAAAGTTATGTTTATACTCTACTGTAGTCTACCAAGTGTGCAATGCCATTATGTCTAGAAAATGTACATGCCTTAATATAAAAATGCTTTATTGCTAAAATATGGTAATGATCATCTGAGCCCTCATTGAGTAACTGTCTTTTACTAGTGGAGGCTCTTACCTTGATGTTGATGGCTGCTGACTGATCTGGGTGGTGGTTGCTGAAGGTTGGGGTGACTGGCAATTTCCTAAAATAGGACATCTGTGAAGTTTGCTGCACTGATTGACTTGTTCTTTCATGAAAGATTGTTCTGTACCATGCAATGCTTGGTAGCGTTTTACCCACAATAGAACTTCTTTCACAATTGTAGTCAGTCCTCTCATATCCTGCTGCTGCTTTATCAACTAAGTGTATGTAATTTTCTAAATCCTTTGTTGTCATTTCAACAGTGTTCACAGTATCTTCAACAGGGGTAGATTCCATTTCAAGAAAGCATTTTCTTTGCTCATCTGTAAGAAGCAATACCTGATCTGTTCAAGTGGATCATGACGTTGCAGCAGCAATTGAATCACATCTTCAGACTCCACTTTTAATTCCAGTTCTCTTGTAATTTCTACCACATCTGCGTTAACCTTCTCCTCTGATGTCTTGAACTCCTCAAAATCATCTATGAGGGTTAGAATTGACTTCTTCTACACTCCTGTTAATGCTGATATTTTGACTTCCTCCCATAAATTACAAATATTCTTAATAGGTTGTAGAATGGTGAATCCTTTTCAGAAAGTTTTCAATTTATTTTGCCCAGATCCATCAGAGGAATCATTACCTGTGGCAGCTAAAGCCTTTTGAAATACATTTATTTTATTTTATTTTTTTGAGATAGGATATATCTTTCTCACCCATGCTGGAATGCAGTGGCGTGAACATGGCTCACTGCAGCCTTGACTTCCTGGGCTCAAGAGATCCTCTTCCTCAGCTTCTCATGTAGCTGGGACTACGGGTGTGCATGACCATGCTAGGCTAATTTTTTTTTTTTTTTTTTTTTTTTTTTTTTTTTTTTTTTGTAGAGACAGGGTCTCACTTTGTTGCCCAGACTGATCTCAAACTCTTGGGCTCAGGCAGTCCTCCTGTCTCAGCCTCTCAAAGTGTTGGTGTTACAGGGGTCAGCAACCTTGCCCAAGATATATTTCTTAAATAATAAGATTGAAAGTCAGAATTACTTCTTGATCCATGGGCTGCAGAATGGGTGTTGTGTTAGAAGGCATGAAAATATTAATTTTCTTTTATATCTCCATCAAAGCTCTTGGGTGACTAGGTGCATTGTCAATGAGTAGTTATGTTCTGAAAGAAGTCTTTTTGTTTTCCAAGCAGTAGGTCTCGGTAGTGGGCTTAAAATATTGAGTAAACAAGTTGTGAATGCAAAGGAGAAGTTATTGAAGGAAATTAAAAGTACTACTTTTAATTTCTGCTGCAAACAGAGCCCTTAGATTTTTGAAATGGTAAATGAGCATTGGCCTCAACTTCAAGTCACCAGTCTCATTAGCCTCTAACAATAGAGTAAGCTTGTCCATCAAAACTTTGAGGCCAGGCCAAGTGCAGTGGCTTGTGGCTGTAATCCCAGCATTTTGAGAGTCTGAGGCGGGAGGATTGCTTGAGGCCAGGAGATTGAGACTAGCCTGGGCAACATAGCATGAGTCTATCTCTACTTAAAATTTAAAAATTAGCTATGTGTGGTGGCATGTGGCTGTAGTCCCAGGTACTCAGGAGGCTGAGGTGGGAGCATTGCTTCAGCCCAGGAGCTCAAGGCTGCAGTGAGCTGTGATTGCACCACTGCACTCTAGCCTGAGTGACACAGTGAGACTCTGTCTCTGAAAAAACAAAACAACCATCCCTCTCCATACAAAAAGATCAAGCCAGGCATTGACTTCTCATTTCTAGCTGTGAGAGTCCTAGATGGCATCTTCTTCTACTAGAAGGTCATTTTGTCTACATTGAAAATCTGTCGTTTAGTGCAGTCACCTTCAGCAATGATCTTAGTTGGATCTTCAGTATAACTTGCTGCAACTTCTACTTCGGCACTTGCTGCTTCACCTTGCAGTTTATGTTACGAAAACAGCTTTTTTCCTTAAACCTCATGAATCAACTTCTGCTAGCTTCCAACTTTTCTTCTTCAGTTTCCTCATCCCTCTCAGCCCTCATAGATTGAAGAGAGTTGGGACCTTGCTCTGGATTAGGTTTTGACTTGAGGGAATATTGTGGCTGGTTTGATCTTCTCTCCAGGTCACTCAGACTTTCTCCATATCAGCAATAAGCCTGTTTTCTTTCTTATCATTTCAGTGTTCACTGGAGTAGTACTTTTAATTTCCTTCAATAACATCTCCTTTGCATTCACAACTTGGGTAACTGTTTAGCACAAGAGGCCTAGTTTTTGGCCTGTCTAGGTTTTCAACACGTCTGGTTTCCTCACCAGGCTTAATCATTTCTAGCTTTTGCTTTAAAGTGAGGGATGCGCAACTCCTCTTTTCACTTGATCACTTAGAGGCCATTGTAGGGATATTAATAGACCCAATTTCAATATTATTGGATCTTGGGAAATAGGGAGGCCTGAAGAGAAGTAGAAAAATTGGTAGAAAACAGCTGGTTGGTGGAGCAGTCAAAACACGCACATGTATGGATCGCACTTGCCGTCTTCTATGGGTGAGGTTTGAGGTACCCCAAAGCAATTATAGTAATAAGATCAAGGATTGCTGATCATAGATCACCATAACAGATATAATAATAATGAAAAAGTTTGAAATATTGCAAGGATTACCAAAATGGGACACAGAGACAGGAAGTAAGCATATGCTCTTGGAAAAATGGCACTGATACACTTGCTTGATGCAGTGTTGCCACAAAACCTTTAATTTGTTAAAAACAAAACAAAACTACACTCTCTGTGAGTTGAGTCAGTAAAATGAGGTGTGCCTCTATGTGACTGATGTCCCCCCATATCTGCTGGTCTAAAATCTGAGGTGGTGGCCATAAGACTTTTCTGTTTGACTCAGAGATAATAAGCATTTAGAAAGATTTCTTTTCATTTCAGGTGGCAGATGTGGGAGGCAGTCAATGTGTTGCCAAATTGGTGGCGGAAACCTAGAAAATGACTGGGTAGAAAGAAGTAGTAAAAGCACTAACAGAAGTACATTACATCATGGGAGATGTAACATACACAAATTTGTTGCTAATGGGAAGAGTTAGCAGCAGTGTACACTGAGGCTTGTAGTTTCTATTTTATGTACTCCATTGCTTCAGAGTGAGAGAACCAGTCACTGAGTAGGGGAATATACCTTCTCAATAGAGCTGAGATTTGTTGCATGGAGGCCTACAAAGCACTATTGTACTAAATTGAGCTAGAATTGTACATATAAACATTTTCAACCATAAATCTGGGACTAGAATAGCACCCGAGTAAAATGAGTGACCCCTAGGTAAGTGTCCATATCCTATCTATTGAAAAATATTAATACTAGCATTAGACAATTATCTCCTTGCTCCAGGTTGAGCAAATAGAAAAAAATAACAACTGCATGCAATCACTGAAAATTATTGTAGAACAAAGGAAATATATATCATCCTGAAAACTCTAAAGAAGAGAACACCAGCGAAAATTTACAATAGGAAACAAAAAAGTTTAGAAAACTGTTCAGAATCCTCATTATATTGAAAAAGGTGTAGTCTCAGTGAAACAGAGCAGAATGCCATGAGTTGAGAATTGAGAAATGAAAAGGCAACAGGTTGAGTTGAAAAGGGAAGTGGATGAGATGAGGTTAATTGCAAGACTCTAAAAATGCAATGGCAAAAGCAAAAAAGGAAATGCAATAGCAAAATTAACATCCACAATGGGGGCAGTAAAAGGTAAAATTGATAGTGGGAAACCAGATCAGTGTGATGGAGAACAAGCTAAAGAAATTTTTTCAGAATTTAGAAGAAAAGGGAAAAAGAAAATAATGAAAGAGAAATCGTGAGGTAAAGAGAATGGAACTTCAGTAACAATTATTGGTAATTCCTGAATAATAAACTATAGTAATTAGAAAAAAATAATAAAACAAAATTGAAGAAAATTCCTAGTGCAGGAGGCAAAAATAATTAAAAGACTGGTATATGAATTGAAAGGTTAATTGTCTTTCAGGCAAAACACATAAGAAATGACATATAGCTGGACTCATCCTGGCAAAGTTTGAGGTTTAAAATAATGATTAGCTATCATATAAGTAGCCATGCATGAAAAACCATATAAAACATACACAAAGAGCACTCCAGAAAATTACCTAGTAAGGAGCAAAAATTACAATTTTTTGAGTCATCTAAATTTATTATGTATTATTTAGACTCTGAGTCAAAGAAAGTGACAGAGCAACACCTAAAGAATTTTGAGGTGAAAATCATGTCTTCTAAAAATTTTATACCCAACCAAGTTATCCTCCTGAGTTAAGATAATTAAAATATCAGTTATGTAAGTTTTCAGAACATACTGTCCATATACTTCATCTTGTTTTTTCATCCTGTTTATTACTGCATTTTAATTGAACAAGCCAAGAGGAGTTAAAATAAAAAATTCAAGAATGAAGTAGAAATGATATAAAACTGAAATGTCACTAATGCAGACTATTGGTCAAAAATTGAGCTGAGTTAGTGTGATTTTAATTAGCGATACTTTTTTTTTTTTTTTTTTGAGATGGGGTCTCATTCTGTCACCAGGCTGGAGTGCAGTGGCATGATCTCGGCTCACTGCAACCTCCGCCTCCCGGGTTCAAGCGATTCTCCTGCCTCAGCCTCCCGAGTAGCTGGGACTACAGGCGCGTGCCACCACATCCGGGTAACTTTTTGTATTTTCAGTAGAGACGGGATTTCACAATATTAGCCAGGATGGTCTCGATCTCCTGACCTCGTGATTTGCCCGCCTCGGCCTGCCAAAGTGCTGGGATTACAGGCGTGAGCCACCGCGCCTGGCCCTAGGTACTTTTTAATGCTGTTTTCCTGGTTAAAGTTACAGAGAAATAATCTGGCCAAATATTTCCTACAGAGATACTACTTTAATGAGTACTTAAGAATTATTTGTTAATTAGTACCTGAAAGTACTAATCTGAATATGGGCTTTTCCTACCTTCATTGCTGTTAACATGAATGAATATAAATTGATATGCTTAAGCTGGCTAAGGTATCTCTTCAGAAATTTTAATATGCTTCTATCATTGGTCAGTTTCAAAGGTAAATTGCAGTCTAATTTAGGCCTATCTAGCATGAGAGTGACTAAGTTATTTTAAAGACTTCACCCAATCAGATGGCTTCTCTTCTTGCTCTTAAATTATAGTTTTAAATAGCAGAATCAAAAAGAGAAGATGAAGAGTGTTGTGTTATTGTCACTGTAAATAGACTTAGCCTTAGTAGCTCACAGCAGGAGTTCCCCTGACATTTCATTTATGGGTACAGTGTCAGAGTGCCATGCTGATATGGATGGCCAATAGATAAGTGTATATTAATAATTGATCATCAGTTTCTTAATGACTCTTCTATCTTTAAAAAAATGATTTTAAAAGAAGGAATATCTTTCAATCCAGATACAGATCTCTATCAAATGTAAGTCAGAGGTTAATAGGACTGTGTCATTGATACTGTAATACAATTGCAATTGCCTTATTCCTACTTTACATTTTTATTGAAAGTCAACCTAGCATTATAATTTTAAAATGATTTTTTCCTTCTTATACACTTAATTTTTCTGTATATTACCACAAATTAAACTCATAGCTTGACTGTAATCAACATGTATGAACCAATATCTGGTTACCACAGAAAACCATTATTATATGACCCAATTTGATATTTAAAAAATTGCCATTAGTGACCTTAGGCACAAATAGAAAGAGAATAGCCCTGTACCAGCAGACTTAAATTATAAAGGAAAAGTGAAGTTTTGTTTTTTTTTCCTAAGAGAATGCCTATCAGATAGACTCTCCCTTGCTTTTTGCTGAAGTGGGGCTTGCTCTGTTACTTTGTAGTGGGAGAATTTCTCAGACATTCTGCTGTAGCGAAAATTTAGACCTTATCACCTTTTCAATCCTATACCCTCTCATTTCCTCATTTATTTTTCTTAGTGGCTTAGAGTGCATGGCCCAACCTTATAAGCACACCCCAGCATACCCTCATCATATCCTGTTTACCTTCAATCTTACTCATTTGAAATATCTATAATCTGGTTTAAACTCAACTACTTACCTACTCATGCCTGTACCCTAGAAGCTAAGAATGACTGAAGAAAATCATAGAAGCCTCCTGTGTGATCTTGCTTGATGTTTATAACCACAAATATCCAATGAGCGCTCCGTACTGTGCTGATCACCCGGCTACTACACTTACCTAGGGAGTTTCATCTTCGATTCTCACAGTGCCTCTTTCACCTATTTTCCTCTATCCTCAAATCTTGGGCATCCCTCTCTAATCCTCTCACTCAGCTGTCTCTTTCACTCAGAGAACAATCTTAATATTAGCCAAAGGGCATGATGACCTTGCTGCTTGTTTCAGTATAAGACAACAAAAGCAATCGGAAGAAGCTTCTACATTCTCCCATCATCAAATTTCTCAAACTACCTCCACTTGAAACTCTACTATACTTTCTCTCCTATTGCAGTAGAGGAAGTGTCTGTGCTTCTAAGGACAACTCTTCCATGTATACCTTGGAATCTATAACCTCATACCTACTCAAGCATTTTATTACTCAGAGTATCTCTCCTCCCTCCTGTGTTACAGTTTTCCATTTCAACTGCTTCATTTCCGTCAGTCCACAAACATAGTGTACTGTCATCTCTCATCTTACACAAAACAAGACAAAATAAAATTTGTCTTTGTCTTAAATCTCCTAGTGTCACTCTATTTTTCTGGTTCTATTTTCAGCACAACTCCTTGGAAGAAGTCTATGCTTCTGGTTTCCACTTCCTCTTCCTCCATTCTCTCTGAAACACACTCTGCCCCAGTGAAGGAGGTCTAATCAAGGTCATCAGTGACCACTGCATCAACACATACAGTAGCTGATTCTGATTTTTTACTTAAATAACTCACAGGAATGACTAGCCTAGTAAATAACCTTCTTTTTGTTGAAACGTTTTCTTAAAACTTGGATTCTGGGAAGTGACACTCTCTTAGCGTCCTTCTGACCATTTTGGCTGTTTGCTGTTTCTTCTTAGCCTCCCTTACTGGTTCCTCTTCCTCTTCTTAACCTCTCAATGTTGAATTCCTGAGAAATCAGTTCTAGACCATCTTCCCCTTATAGTCTACATTCACTACCTTGGGGAACTCACCTAGCATTATGGCAGCTTTAAACACATTCTATGTGATGATGGTCCCCCAAGTTTATATTTTGAGCTCCAGGCTCTCTTGAACTCTATATTCTTGTATCTTAACCACCTCCTTTTCAAACTTATGTTAAAAAACTCTTTTTGGTTTTACCTCCCAAACCTGCTTCTACTCTCTTGTTCTCTATCTAGATAAATAGCCTGCCATCATCCAAGAATTCTGTGTTGTACAACTCCAGGGTATGTTGTTCTTATGGATTAATTGGACTTTTGTTAGCATCTTCTGTGCATTTTTTTTCCCATGGGTATCTCATTTATTTGAATTGGACTAAAAATTGCAAACCATTCGGCAGCTGTATTTAGCTCTTGAAAATTTCAGTCTCTCTGGTTAGCTGCTATCCTAATTACATGATGAAAATGATCAGCTAATATTCTTTTGTTTGAGAAATTGCCAAAGATCAGAGAACCATCTTCATATTGACTAAACTGCATAAAAAATAATAATTTTAACTTTAACTTCAGATCTTGGAAACGTTTCAGTGAAGAGTTTTAATTTAAAAGAACGTCAGTTTTACTTACCATTTAGGATAATAACCATATAATATTTTCGATTCCACCAAAATGGCCACATTTGTTTTGACTAAAAGTAGTAAATATCAGCAGCTCTTTTTATTTGCTGCCACTACTGCAGAAAGCTTCATAAGCTTTTCAGCCAGAAATATTGTAAAGATCAAAGAGCTTTCAAATGAGTTTCTAACTAACAATATAGATACTCTCTCTGCATTAGCCTAACTTGCTATGCTGTGTTCCCTAGGGCACACCATATTCTAAGCAAGAGAGGGATTATTAAAAGGTTAAGCATGGAATAAATAATCAACATCAAATAGTATGCGTGATATGTACATAAGTTTTTAAAGTTAATTATAAAGATAATTTTACCTCTACTGCTGTTTTCCGTATCATGTTACTTTCCCACACTGTAATTTTGCCGCCTGCCCTGAAGTAGCTGCCATCCTGAATTTTGTGTTTATCTCCTCTTCCTTTTTTAGTAGTATATACCCCTAAACAAAATATTATGTTGGTTAGTTTTGCTTGATTAGGGGCTTCATGAGAGTGGTATCATTATGAAAACTTTCTTTATCCAAATAGAAGTAGTGTGTTTAAGTGGGGTAAGCTTGGCAAACAATGGACCATTGTGATATCGTTTACATGCTTTTTTTAATTGCCTTCAGTACTGTGTAATTTGGTCTTGTCACTGATTAGCCAATTAGGAAATGGAAGGATGATATGTAAATGTTACTGTCTAACTGACAGAATGATTTATTAGAAGTGTATATTTGTAGAATTTCACCTGCTTTGCTGTTTGGGAGGCTCTGTGCCAAACCTAAACACTAGTGTCAATGGCAGACCTGTCACCAGTGGTTTATAAGAAAATTCAGCCACAGTTGAATTTCATTCAAGTATGGTTTTGTTTGCTTGCCAGTGGTGTCATGCTGACTTTAGAATATATTTACCTTTTCTATAGTTTCCATCAGTATTGTTGATTTCAGCATGTATGGATATAACGCATGGGTCCTGATGCCACCCACTGACAGCACTGGCTTGGTTTTTGACCCTGCTTGGGCTGGTACTTTCTATTCTTCCAATGTCAGTGTTTCTACTCCATTTTTACTGCCAAATGGATCCTCTGAACCATAAGATTTACATGAAGAGGGTTTCCCTTTGCTCTTGGAAAACTCTGTGTAGGTCATTGACCTAGGTTGTTTCCTTTGATTTCAGAGATGGAAGAGGTTTTGTTGTCATTCGAAGTATTCTTTTGATTTCACTATTTTGTCTTAATGTTATTTGGGTAGAAAAATGCTAAAATATTACTCTTACAAAGAAAGCAGAAGAAAGAAGGAACTGATATTTGTCCATCGCTTTAATCAACAAAATTGAAAAGCATTCACTTACTTTAATAATAGGATTCATTTTTATGAAAATGTGTTAGTTAAAGCTTACTAAGTTTAATGTTCTGATGTCTTTATTCTCTTTATTTTGAAAGGCAAGCAATAGATACATTGCATCCCTCTGTAAAGATTGTATAAGATACTAATGGAGAGAAGATAATAATATGGTCACACTTAAAGTTTATTTCTGTTTGTTTTTTGTTGTTGTTGTTGTTGTTTTCTGAGACGAAGTCTTGCTCTGTTGCCCAGGCTGGAGTGCAGTGGCGCTATCTCAGCTCACTGCAAGCTCCGCCTCCAGGTTCAAGCGATTCTCCTGTCTCAGCCTCCCGAGAAGCTGGGATTACAGGCACTCACCACTATACCAAGCTAATTTTTGTATTTTTAGTAGAGATGGGGTTTCACCATGTTGGCCAGGCTGGTCTCAAACTCCTGACCTCAAGTGATGCACCCACCTCGGCCTCCCAAAGTGCTGGGATTATAGGCCTGAGCCACAGGGCCCGGCCTATTCTCTTATATAATTAATTTAAGCTCACTCTTATAAAATTTTCAAGCTTTATTTCATATCATCTTTTTATGCATTCCTGAGAGGTTATTTTTCATATAATTCTTTCTGCTTACTGATGCTTTAAATAACCAGTGTAGGTAATGTTTATTAAAGTGAGATGTCAAGTTGCTGGCTTTCATTGTTGAAGAGTCTGTTTTAGGTGAATAAGGAGAGAAAATGAGATAATGAGGTGGCACATATAGTAGCGTCTCGGAGACCGCTGAGACCAATGCACAAAGAAATCCTGGAATGCACAGTCCATCAATTCCAGTTTGAGTAGCCTGCAAGGATGATCCACATCAACACTCACAATGTTGTATAAATTACACTAATTAAGTAATCACTTTGTTTTTCTTCTACCATTTTAGAAGAATTTCCGAGGAATTATTGGTTGGGGGAAAGAGGGATAAGTTGCAATAGACAAGGAGGGGAAGATAGGGTTAAGGGCCTAGATTCCTTCAGTGAATGGTGGCTCTGAGCAGGTGGAGATGAACGGGAGGAGACTGGAGACTCTTAGAGGACGGCATGAGGGATAGAGCCCTGAAAACTGGAGAGACAGAATCCAGAGTGGTTTGTCAGGTGTGACACCATAGAAACTGCCTATTGTGTTGGACTCTGGAGACTTAGGGGGAAAGGGTAGGAAGCGGGTGAGGGATAAAAGACTACAAATTGGGTTCAGTATATACTGGTCGGGTGATGGGTGCACCAAAATCTCACAAATCACCATTAAAGAACTTACTCATGTAACAAAATGCCACCTATTCCCCAGAAACCTATGGAAATAAAAATTTAATTAATAATAATTTTAAAAAAACTAAAACAAAAAACAAAAAACAAAAAATCACTTGGGGAGTATTTTTTGTGTTTTTTTTTTTTTTTTTCAATTTCTTGCCCAGTTTCCCTTAATCAATAAAAAGACTCTCTAGGTAGACATTACATCAGTATTTTCAAGGATTCCAGGTTAATTCTAAGGAGGCAAAGGTTGGGAAACAGACCTAGCCAGTACAGTCTCCTACAGTATTAATATTCCTGAAAATGTGTAAGAGAAAAGATTTTTTCTGTGTAGAAAGGTTTCATTCCCTAGAGAACTTAAAAATATAAAATTACAAGCTGCTTTATGGAGTATTATTCACATTGATAATATTTTATTATTTTGTTTCTTTAACCATTGAAACACAACTTGTTGGATATGTGGTGCTAAATATTTCCCTCCTTTTGCACACCTAATTAGTTCCATCTTTCTCAGAATAAGATTATAAGACTGAAGGGTTTTTATCTAAAAAAAACAAAAAAACAAAAACAAACAAAAACACCATTGGGGATTTTGTGACTCCCAGTTAATGTCTGAGAAAATATTTCAGCCAGAAGGAAGGACTTAAAACATTCATGAGTATTAAATGAAATGCATGTCAGGCCTCTAGGATTAATATAATATAATATAAATAATTAATATAATATAATTATAATATAAATAGGGTCATAGAACATATCCCAGGGGAGATTATATTAATTGTCTATCATTGCATTTATTTTAACATGTAACAATATTCTAGATAAAATAATAGTGGTTGATATTGTTTTTTCATCCCCTCTCTATTCCTTTACATTTTGTTTTGGTTAACAGATAACTGACTTAATAAAATTGAAAAGTCAGTTATGAGCAGAGACACATGTAGACATGTCAAAATAGTCATGTATTTCCACGTCAAGCCAAAGGCGAACTAAAAGAAGCAAATAAAACTCCATACAATGGGTTTTACTTTATTTTATTTTTTTGTTTTATCCCAGAGTCCTGAAGATTTACATTAGGTGAAAATCTAGTATACATATATATCTTAGGAAATGGATATTAGAGTACAATCATTACTAGAGAATCTGTTCTTCCAGAAAGTATCACTGAATTACACATTTAAAACCAGAACAAAGGCAATGAAGGAACGGTCATTTTTAGTAGTTGACTTATTTACTTGATAAACACTTTCTGAAATACCAGTGTGCCACTCTGCTAGTTTTAGTAATACAATGAAAAGTAACACACAGCCCCTGCCTTCAAAAATATTGTGATGTAATGGGGGTGTCAGGCCCAAACAACAGCATGGAAGTATAGTGAAAGAGGCACGTACAGGATATTACAAATGATTAAAAACTCTACCCCTTCCAATTATTGTTGGATTCTAAGGTAACATTGATTAGATAAATTAAGTCCACCCATGTTAGGAGCCACACTGCTTTGTGGAATGTACATATCCATTCTGCCTTTGCCCTGGGGAAGTCAATGGCTGTATTTAGAAGTACACAGTTTTAGCTCTTTGAGGTCATTTATAGCATTGACAAAGTAGATGCGATAAATATAGAAGTTTTCTAAAATGAGCTACTGAACATCCTTCTTCCTGATAAGTTCTAACACAAAATTGTCCACTTAAAGGAGCATTACCTGGGCCTCTGAAGAGGTTTAGTCACTGGCTAAGATTCATATTAGTAACTGAATGAAAAGTACTGTACTCAAAATGATTTGCCTTCATTTTCTGCCCTAAATGGAAGAAATTGACAATGTTTCTGATTGCTGTTGCTGCTGGTGGTGACAGTAGTGTTGGGGATGATGGGAAGAGATTTCTGTTTTTACTTTAATCAACCACAGACTTGTTCCCCAGAAGCCATGTGATCAGCAAATTTAGAGGTGAGGGTTGGTCTATACGGGTTTCTGAGAAAGGCCTCTTTGTTGCCTTAGTAGTCCCTCTTTGGGACCTTTTTAATTTAAGAGTGAATCTTGCAGCTAACCATTCTGTGGAAATCGAAATGATGCTACAATTAAAAATAGAAACATTGAAAAGTTACCGTGCTTAGGGCCTATTATATAAAGGTCTTTACCTAATATTCCTCTCGTCCCTTCACAGAAGTAAATGAAAGACTCTGCCTCTCTTTTAATTATGAGGGTGAAGCTTCCTTCTGACCTTGCTTTAGTGAAGGGATTCCTTTCTCCATGAGAGTCCCTCTTTCCAGCCTAACGATGCCATCTGTGCAGAAATATGGTGGTTGTTTGTCCCAAGTGGGCATTTTGTAGTTCCAAAGACCTTGAGTATGTGACATTTGTTCACCAAAGACCTCTTAGCCTTTCCCAGGTGTGAGCTCTTCTGTTTGTGTTTTTGTGTTTTAGTGCTGGGTTAGAGAAAACATAGAAACTATAGAATACCCTGAGTGTAGGGCGCATGGCTATAATCCCACTACTTTGGGAGGCCGATACAGGGAGGACTCCTTGAGGCCAGAAGTTCAAGACCTGCCTGAGCAACATAGCAAGCTTCATCTCTACAAAAATAAAAAATAAAAAATTAGCTGGGCATGGTGGTGTGCGCCTGATGTCCTAGCTACATGGGAGGCTGAGGCAGGAGGATTACTTGAGCCTAGGAGTTCAAGACTTTAGTGAGCTGTGATGCTGCCACTGCACTCCAGCCTGGGTGACAGAGGAAGACCCTGTCTCAAAAAAAGAAAAAAAAAAAAAAGAATATTCTGAGTGTGTGCAAGAGATATAGCTAGTAGGCCTCGAACTGAACCCCAAAGGTGAGGCTTGTGTATGCTGGGCATAAAATGGCATATTAACAATTAAGCGCAACTAAGGTAAGATCTCATTATTCCTCCCAGCTCATTGCTGCATTTCTACATTTTGATAAAATTTTGAATAAAAATAAGGGCAACATGGCACAGACCAGTGAGATCATAGCATAGTAGTGAGGGTGTGGTCAAGTCAGGATAAGATAGATGGTTAATGGAGCATCCCATGCCACAAGAGCCAGATAAATCAAAGACTGAGAGAACATGCATGACACCACCAAGACTGGATTCACTGAAAGAGCCATGTGAGAGCCAAAGGAAGACCCTGCGTGGCACTCAGAAGCAGGTGTGAGTAGTGTTTAAGATGAGGCTGCTGGGGAACCCATGAGAGTGAGCCACTAGGGCACAGGCCTTCACCAAATTAATACACCAGGAAGTGCAGAAATCTGTTGTACATTATAGTGATAGTATCGCTCACATCCTTAAGTCCAAAATATTTGTCTAGGAGTATCATAGCTGGAATTCTTTTCTCAAGTTGACTATAAACACTATGGAGAGTGGGTTTTACTGAGAAAAAAACTGCCGAACGATATCAATATTTCTCCCACAGCTCCAGAAAAAAATGTGTCCACAAGCACAGTCCTATCCTTGAATTGGCAATATAAGCGAAGTGGATCATTTTAGGTTAGGGGATGTATTGCTGAGTTCTCTAACTTGTCTTTGGACACTTTGAGTAGTCTGGGTTCTGTCATGGGGCTTTGCTTTGGAAGTTAAGGACAAGGTCAGGCCCCTCACACAACTGTCATATGCAATCGGTGGTAGTAGCACATGTTCCTTGAGGTTTTAGCTCTGCAAGCAGCTGACTTCCACAATGGGCAGATGGCAGGAACAGGGAACTGACTTTTGGAAAGGGATGGTAGGAATGGAGGCCATTACGGAAATGGTGGCTTTTCCACAAGGATGTCCAAAGGTCTGGTGAATGGTTCTGATGAGCTCACGTGCTTTTCCCCACTGTTCTCATTTCCTTTCTGAATTGTTAAAGATTGAATTGTGTACCTCTAAAATTCATGTTGAGGTTTTAACCCCAGTACTTTGGAACGCAATCTTATTTGGAAATCAGCTCATTTCAGATGTAATTAGTGAAGTTTAGATGAGGTCATCCTGGAGTAGGGCAGGCCCTGAATCTGGTATGACTGGTATTCTTATAAAAAGGGGAAATATGGAAACAGACACACATACAGGGAGAACACCATGTGATCATGAAGGCAGAGAAGGGAGTGATGCTTCTACAAGCCAAGGAACATGGAAGGTTGCCAGCAAACCACCAGAGAAAAGGTATGGAATAGATTCTCCCTCACAGCCCATCCTGCCGACATCTTGATTTCAGACTTCTGGCCCTCAAAACTGTGAGACAATAATTTCTGTTGTTTAAATCATCCAGCATATGATGCTTTGTTATGGCAGCCCTAGCAGACAAATGCATGGTTATCTGTTTCTTGCCTGTCTCTTATAGGGCATTCTACATTCATTGAAGTCAGGGATTATGTCCTGATCATTTCCAAATCCTCGTCACATACAGCAGTCCTGGTACACTTAGGAGGCCTCCCCAAAATATTTACCGAATACAAAAAGTAGATATGTTGATTTCTGCCAATAAACATTTGGCTAGCTCTCAAGTAGGAAAGCATATATACTGTTCTCCCAATTCTGAAACTCATTTTAGTTTAGCAACCTTGACCTTGGGTTAGGTTTGGGGTGGCTTCCCTGTGTCTTAGTCTATTTGGGCTGCTATAAGGAAATATCATAGACTAGATGGCTTATCAGCAACAGATTTATTTCTCATAGTTCCCTCAGGTGGGAAGTCCAAGATCAAGGCACCTATAGATTCCTTGTCTGATGAGGACGAGGAATGATGGCTTCCTGGTTCATAGACAGTGGAAGCGGGGAAGGATCTCTCTTGGGCCTCTTTTATAAGGACACTAATACCATTTATGAGAGCTCTTCCCTCATGACTAATCACTTCCTGAAGCTCCATGTTCAAATACCCTCACATTGGGTGTTGAGTTGCAACATAAGAAATAATTTAGAGGGACACACACATTCAAACCATAGCACCTTGATTAGTTCTTCATCTCCCTAAGTCCCATCAATGACCCTCATTAAACTGTATGTAAAAAGTTAAGCCTAACAACCTCCATAGTGTCCACAGGTAAGTGGAGTTTTTATACTGTAGCACTGTTTTAGGAAAGCCTTTGCTTAAAAAAATGTGTATAGGTAGTATCAAGAATTTGATTAAGATTTTCTTGAGAAGAAAAGAAATTATTTAATTGTCACACAAATGAAGGGTATTTTAATATAAAGATACCTACTCATTGTGAAGACTTGTCCTGAATAAATAAGGAATATAAGTGGACAATTTATTTAGACAGATAAAAGTCTCCAAACATATTACTATGGATGCAGACATCTGTCTTCTAGATTGTAGAAGCTAGCGGTATAAAATTATGGTGATATATGAGTGAACTGAGATATTTTTAAACTATAAGTGAAAATGTAGGTCTTTAAAAGTAAACTAGAATAAAGCTTCCTTCATAACTGCAAGCAAAAAAAAAAAAAATATGCCAACTGGGTATATCTGGAAACCTCAGTATCTATTTACTTGAGTTTTAACCTTTGTGCCAAAGGACTGGGAAGCAGAGGGAAAGGAGGCTGACTGGAAACTCAGAGGGGAATGAGATGACACAGGACACAGGAAAGAGGGGAAGAATTCTAGGTCAGAGGTGGAAGGGACATATTCTGTAATAGTTTTCTGAACCCTCAAGTTAGAAGTCATTTCTGAAAGCTTAGAGATCAACTAAAATATCCTTCCACTGTGATAAGGTGGAAACATTTTTAACTTCATTTATCTTTTGTGTGTTCCATTTTCCGTGGTTTCTTGTGTTTCTTCTAAGAGAGGGAAACAAAGAATTCTTTATTAAATTCCTGATCCAGTTAAATATATGACAGACAGCATGATTTTACATAAGACTTTCTCTGGAAACTGATTTGCTTGATTTACTGTTGTTTTAAGTTGTCTTATATGTTTTGCTTAAACGTTTAGACTTGTCAAAATGGCTGCCCAAAGCTTTGATGCCAGATTGCATCTCTCAATTGGCAGTTAAGTAAAAAGTAGTTTTAGAGTATAGGCAAGGTCTTACCCTATGTAACAGAGGTGACTCAGCAGATGCTTTTTTCTAGTGTTTGTTTACTGCATAAGCACATTGTAACGGGTGTGATTTAGAAGCACTAGACTCAAATCTGTTTAAAAAACATTCCAGATTTACTCTACTAAGAATACTAAGAGAAAATTTTTCTTTAAGATTTCTTACTTGCTACATAGCATTTAAGAAAAATTACTCAGCGTAAGACAGTATCTTGAGAGACCTAAAACCAAGTGAAAAGACTTGGAAAACATCTCGTGACCACGATGGTCAAATGTTTGTGGTGTCTATTTGATAGCACAACAAGTGAAATAGAATGCCTTAACTTTTCCTTTTCCCTGATCTAACCTCTGTTTCTAGGAATAAAAAACAGAAGGGCAGTTTGCAGCTCAGAGATTTCTCACTGAACAACTTCAGCTGGGATGGGGCCCAGAATCTGGCTCTGGTGTATAAAATTACACTTTTAACTGTATGTGAGGATATTAACACTTGCCTTCGCCAGTTTTCAACAGACACATATATGTGGGATGCATGTAGGTATTTAACTTTCTAAGATGTTTATAGTTAGAAATGCCTTTGAAATCCCTGGTCTATGGGTGTTTTCCTGGGGAATGCCATTGTCCCGTTTATTTGTTTATATTCAAAGCAGTGCACACACCTTACATGAATTGACTACAGATTACATTGTTCTGTTTATTTATTTTTCTTTTCTTTTCTTTTTTTTTTTTTGATTTCAACTTAATTTTTATTTTCAAAGCAAACCAAGTATATGGAGAAGTCTTATATGAACAGCTCAATGAGTTTTTAGGAAACACATCTGTGTAACCACCACCCTCATCAACATATCAAACATCACCAATACCCCAGAAGCTACTCTATCCCTTCCGTGTCATCAGCCCCTCAAAGGTAACCACCATTCTCACCTCTGTCACTGTAGATTATTGTTGCTCATTCTTCAATTCTACAGAATTTCCATAGAAATTCCTATGGTAATCTGTAAGAATCATGCAGCTTACTTTTTTTTTTCTAGATTCTTTTGTTCAGTGTGTGTCTGTGAGGTTCACTCTTGTGGTTGCATGTTTTTTCTCATTACTATACGGGATTGGATTTGTTCTTTTTCATTACTATATAGGTTTCCATTTTGTATGTTTTAAAATTTGTACTCCATTCTGTTGCTGATGCATTTTTGTGTTGTTTCCAACTTTCTGCTATCAAGAATAATGCTTCTATGAACGTGCTTATACATGTAACATTGGTACACATGGAGATGCATTTCTCCCGAGGAGGAGAATTACTGGGTTATAGAGTCCACATATGTTCGGCGAGGAGAATTACTGGTTATACAGTCCACATATGTTTGGCTTCGTGGAGACTGCCAGTTTTCCAAAGTGGTTTTAGCAATTTACATTCCCCGCAGCAGTGTTGAAAAGTTCCAGTTATCCTATGTCCTCACCAATGCTTTGTAGTGTCAGTGTTTTTTTCTGATTTATTTATTTGTTTTTAATTTTAGCTATTCTAGTGTCTATGCAGTAATCTTTTGTTGTGGTTTTAATTGGAATTTCTCTGATCACTAATATTGTTAATCATTTTTATTTCCTCACCTGCCATTTGAATATTGGTCTTTTTAATGACGTGTGTGTTAAAGTCCCTTGCCGTTTAAAAATATTGGATGGTCTTTCTTTTACTCTGGCTTGTAGAAGGTAAGTTTTAAAAATATATTGGTTCATTTTCGGTTATATACATGACAAATATATTTTCTTTTTTTATGGCTTATCTTCCCCCTTTATGATGTCTTCTGATCGTTTGAAGTTCTTACTTTCAGTGAAGTTTAACTTATTAATCCATTCTGTTATTGCATTGTTGTTTTTTGTCCTTTTCAGAAATATTTACCCAATCCAAGGTCATGAAGATATTCTCCTGTCCTTTCTTCTAGAAGCTTTGTCATTTCGCCTTTCACATTTCTGGTCTGTCTGGGAGTGATTTTTTTGTATAATGTGAGGTAGGAGGCAAGGATCATTTTTTCTCACATGGGTATCCATTCTTTTTCCCAGTGGCAGCTTTGCCGTATAGCAGTTGATGGTTTATGTGTGGGTCTGTGTCTAGACTCTGTGCTGCCCCATTGGTCTATTTGCCTGTCCTTGCGCTGATACCACACCATTTCAATGACTATAACTGTAAATTAAATCTTGATATCTGGTAATATAAGTTCTCCAACTTTGTTCTTCAATATAATTTTTTCTATTCTTGACCTTTTGCATTTCAATGTAATTTTAGAATCAGCTTGCCAAATTTCACACACAAAGATTTAGATTATTAATTGGGATAACAATGAATCAATTTAAGTAGAGTTGATATTTTTCAATATTGTACCTTCCAGGAACCTAGTAGATGCCTCAATTTCTTAAGTCTTTTTTCACCTTGTCAGTAAAGTTTTGGATTTTCTTTGTGGAGAACGGCACATCTTTCACTGGCTTTATTCCTAGTTGTGTGTCCTCTTTTTAGTAGAGCTACTTCTAGTTTGTATAGAAGCAAAATCTTCCTTTACAGTCACACCCTTAAACAAAACATTATAGAGGAACTATTTTGAAGCTGAAGAGAGGAAGTGCCCTTGAACCTTGAGGAGGAGGTGTGGGGTTTTTTTTGGTTGTGGTTTGAGGTAGGTGAGATGCAGTATGTCTTGTCCAGATGGAATCTTTGGAATATCCTTAAAGGCAGCAGATGTGTGTGGGAAGAATGACAGAGTATGTTGAGAAGCAGACTTAATGCCTTGGGTAAGTGCATAGTTGAATGAGTAAACCAATGCATATTTTAAGTATCTGAAGTACATTCATTGTTGCAGAGCAAATGACCATTCTAAACATAGGTTATAGCCTGGATTTACCTTCTTAAATCTTTGATTTACCATCCCTAGTTGCCAGAGATGAAATTATAAATTAAATGATTAAAATATTATCAAGGTAATTGAGTAAGGGATACATAGTTTAGATTTACCATTAATTATGTTTCCCATTAAATAAGAAACATTTTGAAATTTAATAACTCGTGTGAGTCAGTGACAGCATACTGTTTTAGAGTTGAAGTCTCTTGGAGCTCCTGCTGGTTACTACTCTGTTTTTCTTTTCTTTCCCAATCATGCTTTGGGAAAGAATATTTCTTACTTGCTGACAGCAGTGTCTCACTTGACACAGTGTCTCATACCAATTCACTTCTCATAGCAACCCCTTACTCCTGACATCCATTGAAACTGTTCTCCAAAGACCTCATAATTGCCAGATTCAGTAAAGAAGTTTTCATCAAGTTCTTTTGACATTTGAGATTATTGAACTATTCCTTCTCCTTGAAACTCTTCTTTTATGGCTTTCTTGATATTTCTTCTCCTTTCCTGGTTTCCTTCCTACCTCTCTGACTCTTTCTCAGGCTCTCTTCATTCCACAAATGTTGGTATTACACATGGCCTGCTTCAGACTCATTTCTTCTTCATTATGAATCCTCAATCTGGTGGAACTCTTGCACTTTGTGGGTTCAGTCTTCTGATGTTTTTGAAGGCTTGTCCTGAAATATCCTACACTACAAACACGTATGTCCAACTACCTGTTGGACTTCTCCATTTGAGTGCCCCGGAGACACTTAAAACTTAACATGTCAGAACAGGAAACATCTTAACATGTTCTGCACCTTAGTGAATGCCACCCTTTCTCCTGGGCCAGCAGCCTGGAAGTGGTTATTGACTCTTCTCTCTTTTTTATTTCCCCATGTCTAGTGAAAACATCCAACTCGTCTTCCTCCTTAATAGCCTTAATATCTCTGTGGTCTTAACTCTCTTCTCTACATCTGTCTCTTTTTTCTGTTCCCAAATAACCTTACATCTGGTTTAAAACAGCCTCCTCACTGGCCTCTCTGCCCCTTCAATATGGTCGTCTTCCAATCTCATATCTGCTTTCAGGATGATCTTTCCAAAATGGACTACTTCTCTATTTAAAACTCTACGGTGGTTCTATTTTTCCTTAAGCACAAAAGCCAAGGCCTTCAATATGGCTTTGCAAACCTAGCCTTAAGGGAGCTCCTTCTGCTTCTCTAGTCTCCTTTTGACACTACCCCTTTCCACCTGCCTGACCTGTTATCCAGAGCCCCTGCAGTTCCTGCCATCGCTCTGTGCCTTCCCTTCATAAATACTCTGTTTCTGCCCAGAACAGTCACATCTCTATCCACAACCACCTTCTGTGGATGGCTTCTTACTCATTCTCCAAAACTTACCTTGGTTATTTCATACTCTAGAGGGATGAGGATGAGGGAACCTCTTCTCATTCCCCTGCACACACCAGTCTGGAATATATTATATTACATTATATGTGTTTCTTTATCCCACTCTGACCTTTTCAAAGGTGAAACACACATCTTTCACGTTTGTATCCTCCCTCTGCAGGTGCTTTTAGAAATAGACACTATATTAGGCTCTAGGGATGCAAAGATGAATAACACATCATCCCTGCCTATGAGCCTCTCATAGTATAGAAAGTAAAACAGAAACATCCAAAGATAGTTACTGTGCAGTTTGACAAGTGCCACATGACAGGTATTTTTAAAACATGGAAGATAGAACACCTGATTCTGGGTCTGAGTGAGTTCTATTTAAGTGTATATGAGGATTGTTTGAGAAATATGGATGAACAGAGAATCTTCAGAGTAAATATCCTCTCCAGGAAAACTCCTGGCAACCCCATCACCCATTTCACCAGTTGATCTCCAGAGACCGCATTTTTGATCTTCACATGCAGAGAATTGCATGGGAGATAAAATACCAACAAATAGGACCCAAACATGCAAATAAACATGGTATGGTTTGGTGGGAGAGGTAAACGTATTAAGCCATATTTTCGGGTTTAGTTGAGACTTGAAAAAATAAGCATCTTATTTTGTGTGCCCAGGAGCTGTCTGACAAAATCCTAAGCCTGACTGAGATCATAGTCCACCCTGACTTTGTCTAAAAATGTTGCTGACTGGGCATGGTGGCTCACATGTGAAATCCCAGCACTTTGGGAGACTGAGGTGGGAAGATGGCTTGAGCCTAGGAGATTGAGGCTGCAGTGAGCTGGGATCATGCCACTACTGCACTCCAGCCTGGGTGAAAGAGCAAGACCTTATCTCAAAAAAAAAAAGAAAAAAAAGAGAGAGAGAAAAGCCGTTTACCTTTGTGGTAATAAGAACAACATAAAGCCTTGAAAGATTCATTCTACTTTTTCAGATACAATGTTAAAAAATTGTTAAAGATTTCTGGCCAGGCGTGGGGGCTTACCCCTGAAATCCCAACACTTTGGGAGGCTGAGGTGGGTGGATCACGAGGTCAGGAGTTCGAGACCAGCCTGGCCAACATAGTGAAACCCCATCTCTACTAAAAATACAAAAATTAGCCGGGCATGGTGGCACACACCTGTAGTCCCAGCTACTTGATAGACCGAGGCAGGTGAATCGCTTGAACCCAGGAGGCGGAGGTTGTGGTGAGCCGAGATCACACCACTGCACTCCAGCCTGGGCAACAGAGAGACTCCATCTAAAAAAAAAAACAAAAACAAAAAAAATTACAGATTTCTCTTCTCCAAAGCAGATTCATAAGCTGTTCTTTATGCTATGAAACTTACTGGAACAATTTTTTGGTTTGGTGAGTTTTCTTAGGACAGACAAACACTGTAAATGTTTTCTTAACCAAGTGTATGTTTATCTTATGTAAATGTTTTCTTAACCTGTTAAATGTAAACTTCAAACGTAACAAATAACCCAAATACATAGGTAATTGCTTTCATTTCATGGCCCTGAATGGCTGGAAAGTTAATAGAAAAGTGTATCTTCAAGCTGAACTTTCAAAACATGTATCCGTTCTCAAAAATCTTGTACAGGTAAAATATTTAATGCTTGGTTTTGTTTTAGTTTTGGATTTCTCCTAAAAAAACAGTGTGACTAGTTTAAAACAATGCTAAACAATTTCTAAGGGAAAATGCTGCAAGAACCTTTCACATAATGAGTTTACTGCCTTAGCTTGCTCTTTTAGTTACATGTTTTCAAGAAGTTCTCAGACATATGAATGGAAGAACATCTCTGATTCCACTTTAAAATAGGTGGGAAAAAAATGCACCAAGGTGGAAGTGGTTGCAAGCAAAGAAGAATAATATGAACAATATGACAGCAGCACTATTTTTATTTTATTAAGGATAAGACATAGTGCATTACAATTGGAATAAAACGTTCAGGTTGTAAGTATGTATTTTCCTCTTGAAAAGTGAGTTAAACTATTCAGTGGGTGTCAGCTTGCAGGTTCTGGGTCAATAGAACGTAGTATCATGGCATACTGTCTACCGTTATAGTATCATGATCATCAGTTATTTGGAGTATTCTGGCTAAATGCTTTATTTCTAAATCATTATTCCTTCTTATGTGTTTTAATAAATTTGAGGTAATGTTATACGTAATATGCTTTTCTGTGCTTCTACTTTTTCATCTGTGAGATAGAGATAGCTGGAGTCCCTGGCTTGTGGGGTTGTTACAAAAGTAGATGAGGGGGTGACAAACGTGCCCAGCACAGAGCCTGGTGCCCAGTCAGCATTCAAGTAGGGTTTGTTGTTGCCATTACTTGTTTTTTATACTTTATTGTACATCATAAGCATTTTCTCAAGTTGCTAACCATTATTCAAAACCATGATGTCTCATGGATATATAACATCCCACTTTTCTCTCAAGATTTAAATAATGTCATTTTGGTCCACTGAACTAAACATTCTTATGCAGAAGTCTTTGTGGCCAAGTAAGATACATTTCTAAAATAGAATGATTGGTCAAAATGTATACATATTTTACAGACTTTCATTTTCATTCATATGTCCAAATTCCATCCCTGAAAGATTGTAGCCATTTGAAAGTATCCCTTTCTCTTGCCATGTTTAAAGAAGAACTAAGGAAATGTAAAAGAATGTGGCAAAATAATAGAAGGCTGGAAGTTTTAGAGCCAGAATATTTGCATTTATTTATTACTTATACCATAGTATTTATTTATACCAGGGAGGGAAGATAAATAAATTCCTATAATTTCTCATATTTAAAAGGAGCTTTTGTGTGATGAAATAAAAGCACTGCATTGACATTAAGCAGCCTGTTTCTTATATTGACTGATACAGGATTAAATACGAGCTTGAGGAACTCACTCTACCTCTCACAGTTACAGACTCACAATTTGTAAAATGGTGATATCCAACCTATACTATAGGACTTTTGCCGCAGTTAGATAAGATTGTTCATGAGAAGCACCAAGCAAAGGTCTTGGCACATAGTAAGCACCTGTCGTTGATCACAGGCTTATTGACCATAAGTATGATTTTTGCTGCAGAGCCAGCCTTCAGCTTTCCTGACTTTATTGCATCTGTAGATTCATAAAGTAGTAGAGTTCCTGGCAGATGTACTGGCTGTGTCATGAATGAGCAGAGGGCAGAATTTCATGAGATTTTTCAGCTGTACTGTCAACACACTTGATGATCCTGGTTAGTGTTAACATGACATGATTTGGTGACTTGACTTAGTGCACATCTAGCCCCTGCTTTCTTCCAGACACTGAATCAAGAACTGGTGATACAGGAATGAATAAAATGTAATCTTTGTCCTTGAAGGGCTCATAAGCTAGACAGGAAGTGGTTACCATCTTTTCTGGGTGAAATTCTTCTTCTTTTTTATACTTATGTGCATTCATTTGTGCTGTTCCTGTAAGACATGCACTGGTAGGTATTCGGAGGAGAAAGTAAGTAATGATAAAGCTAGGCTGTGCCCCTAAGATGGTTAGAATGTGGTATTTTTATTTATTTATTTATTTATTTTTATTATACTTTAAGTTCTAGGGTACATGTGCATAACGTGCAGGTTTGTTACATATGTATACTTGTGCCATGTTGGTGTGCTGCACCCATTGGCATGCTGTGGTAGGAAAATAATGGGCTTTCAGTCAGAAGACTTCGGTTCGTATTCAGGCCTCAAAACATGCTTGTAGAATAATGGGTTGGGCAAGGAAGGCCCTTGTATTCTAAACAAGAAAATGAAAAGAGTTAAAATCCAGTTATTCATTCATCCATTTGGCAAATATTTATTGAGTACCTGGGATTCAGCAGGGAATAAAATATACAAAAATCCCTGCCCTCATGGAGCATAGATTCAGTGGGGGTGATGAAGGATGCAACAAACTGCTGCCGTGAAATTTTTAAAAGGCAGTGAAGGAAGCTATGGAGAGTTGGGGAGGAGGGTGGCGTGTGTACAGAGAGTGGCAGGAGAGGCCTGTTTTGCCAAATCCCTTTTGAATCCAATGGGGATGGCATCAGGTTCAAGGGGCAGAAGAGACCCAGAGCCAGCACACGAGATGGTGTTTTATTGGGGAACTTTCATACCGGGGAGAGAATCCAGTGGTGGTGGGATGGACAGGAGAACTACCTTACATACAGTCCAGGGGCAGCAAGTGGGCTGGACAGGAAAACCACAATGGTTTGTGAAAGGCATACAGTTTATATAGCATTTTCACTTAGCACTCTCCCCATAATGACCTCAACCTGGCAATCTTCATTCAACCCCAACTCGGGGCCTTGATTCCACGTGCAGCCTGTGTTCCATGGGATAGTATGGGGGCTCAGATGTTCCTCATAGACAAGGAACGAATCTCTGGGTTTGCCATTCCCAGAACCCTTAGCTCAGAACACTCATTCAGGTGCGTCTGCCATACAGGGTCCTTCTCAGGGTATGCTTAAGTTACTGCTATCATGTGCCTTTAACATACAGGGCCTCACTACAAACTAACATTTGAATGAAGAGCTGGAGGAAGTGAGGGTGCAGTTCAAGGAAACAGCCCCAACCCCAGGAGACCAGTGGGACTGGAGCAGAGTGTGTACGGGGTGCAGTTAGGGGAAAGTGGCAGTGGCAGGAGGCAGGGAAGGGCCTGAGGGACATGTTGCTAAGGACTTTGGCTTTTACTGGGCATAAGATAGGAAGCCTTCGAAGGAGCGTGAACAGAGTGATGGGAGGATGTTCCCACAACCCAGGGAGACATGGTAATGATGTGGACCAATGAGATGGCAGTGGATGTGGTGCCATCTCACTGATTCTGGAGATTATTTTTAAAGATAGAGCCAACAGGATTTGCTAAAGAATGGCATTCGCAGGGTTTAGAGCTGTGTTACTATGAAGCCTGAGTGGCCATCCACTGAGATGAGGATGACAGTGGGAGAAGCAGATTGTGGGGGAGAGCTCAAGGAGTTTGGATTTGCACCGGTTAAGTTTGAGATGCCTGTATGACTTTCAAATGCAGAAGTCTGGTTAACTGGAGTTCAGGGGAGAGGTCCTGGCTAAGGATGAAAATACCAGAATCATTAGCATAGAGGCAGTATCTAAAGTCAAGAGTCGATCAGATCTCTAAGGTAGTGATTGCAGCTACAAAAGAGAAGAGCTCCAATGACTGAGCGCTGTGGTAACCTATCATGCAGATGGTAGTTGTAACTATTATGCACTTCTGGGATAATGTGGTACCTTATGAGGTACCTTTACCCTGTTCACTGTGGCCACCTGCAAAAACATTGTGTTTGTTTACTAAATGCTGTCTTCATGACATGAAAAATTGAAGGTTTTTTCCTGTCAGGGATTGGATTGATTCAGGCACAAAGATAATTTGGGCACCACTGGAGTTGGGCATAGGCAGTTCTGTGCAGGATGCTTCACAATAGTATTTCAACAGACATAGTGATCTCGGCTTCTGATTTTGTTACATAAAAACACATTGATTTAGAAAAGGACAAAAGGAACATAGGTCCACAGAGATTAAAACATCACTAGGCTGGGCACGGTGGCTCACACCTGTAATCCCAGCACTTTGGGGATCCAAGGCGGGCAAATCATGAGGTCAGGAGATCGAGAGCATCCTGGCCAACATGGTGAAACCCTGTCTCTACTAAAATACAAAAAATTAGCAGGGCATGATGGCATGTGCCTGTAGTCCCAGCTACTCGGAAGGCTGAGACAGGGGTATTGTTTGAACCTGGGAGGCAGAGGTTGCGGTGAGCGGAGATTGTGCCACTGCACTCCAGCCTGGCAACAGAGCGAGACTCCATCTCAAAAAACAAACAAACAAAAATCGCTAAAATGAATGTGTACATTATGTACAGTATGCTTTCAACATTAAAGTAAAAAAAAATACCCAAAGATTGAACTTATGACAGGGGCCAGTTTTTCTAGGTTAAAGATGCCTTCCAGAAAAATGTTTGTTCAGCCATGCTTTTAGCAATCACTTATGTGTAGAGAGCTTTTCCACGTCTCCTGTATTTATTTAATCAACAGGAATTAGCTTAGCAGCATAACCCAAATACTTATCATGTATGTTGCCTTATGAATGATAGTGTTAATAAGTAACTAAGTCCTATGATCCTACTGAGAATTTTATAACAAAGAGGGGCTTGAGTGACCTAAATAAAAATCAGTGCCAAAATACTCCTATATGGAACTTCTGGAGAGTGTCCCAAAGAAAGAATTTTCTTTTCTTTTCTTTTTCTTTTTGAGACAGGGTCTTGTTCTGTCACCCAGGCTGGAGTACAGTGGTATAATCATGGCTCACTGAAACCTTGACCTCCTGGGCTCAATTGATGGTCCTGCTTCAGCCTCCTGAGTAGCTGGTACTACTGGTGTGCATCACTGCATCTGACTAATTTTTCTGTTTTTTGTAGAGACGGTTTCATCATGTTGCCCAGGCTGGTCTCGAACTCCTGGACTCAAGGGATCCACCCTCCTTCGCCTCCCAAAGAGCAAAAGAATTTTGTATATTTACCAAAGCATTTTGTCCTGGGCTCAGTGTCAGTAATATTAATATATCCTTTTTTATTTTTATTATTTTTTGAGATGGAGTTTCACTCTTGTTGCCCAGGCTGGAGTGCGATGGCATGATCTCGGCTCACTACACCCTCCGCCTCCTGGGTTCAAGCAATTCTCCTGCCTCAGCCTCCTGAGTAGCTGGGATTACAGGCATGCGCCACTAACGCCTGGCTAATTTTTTTGTATTTTTAGTAGAGACAGGGTTTCTCCATATTGGTCAGGCTGATCTCAAACTCTTGACTTCAGGTGATCTGCCATCTTTGGCCTCCCAAAGCGCTGGGATTGCAGGCATGAGCCACCACACCCAGTCCAATATTTCCTTTTTCAAAATAACAGAAGTAGATGTTGTAGGTATTACATATAAACTTCCTCATAGACAATCTGTAAGTTGGCAAAATTTGATGAACACCTTTGGATAATGTATTAGTACATTCTCAGGCTGCTGATAAAGACATACCTGAGACTGGGTAATTTATAAAGAAAAAGAGGTTTAATGGACTCACAGTTTCACATGGCTGGGGAGACCTCACAATCATGGTGGAAGGCAAAGGAGGAGCAAAGGCATGTCTTACATAGGGGCAGGGAAGAGAGTGTGTGCAAGGGAACTCCCCTTTATAAAACCATCTGATCTCATGAGACTTATTCACTATCATGAGAACAGCACGGGAAAACCTGCCTTCATGATTCAATTATATCCCACCAGGTCCCTCTCACAACACGTGGGGATTATGGGAGCTAAAATTCAAGATGAGATTTGGGTGGGGACACACAGCCAAACCATATTAGATAATATTTTCAGTTTGGCTGTGGGATCCAATGTCAATTATGGCAGAAAAGATGGATAGGTTTGCTCTTGTTTGCCCACTATGTCTTCAAGTATGTGATTTCTTCCAGCATTTACCAGTTTGAATCATCATCTCTCAGGTGCTGCTTTCTGATCAAGTTGAATGTATCATGTAATATACATATATTTTTCAAAGTGTCTGAGCATACCACAATTTACATTACATAATCCTTTTCACTCAAAGACCATTTATCTTCTTTTCCCTTACTTCCCTTCCTCCTTTCCTTCCATCTATCCTTTCTTCTTTATCTACAGACAAAACTGCCACAAAAATGTCACTGTTAGCTATTTGGAGAAGCTATTAAAACCATTTGCTAGGAGCAGTTCCAGTGTGTGTCTGGTTAGCAACCAGGGCTTTCTCTGACAACTGTTAGAAGGGTCCAGTTGTGCATGTCTTAATCATTCATAAACCATAGGTATTTTATTTTCCCTAGTAAAACCATGTGATAATTATTTCAAATAATGTTATTGTTAATGGCTCTGATTTTTAAAACACTTCTCAGGAAAATATTATGTGGATTCACTTAGAAATTGTAAACATCTTTTCACTAAATATAATATATCATACCAAGTTTTATGTCAACTTGTTTTTCCTAGCTATCTTTAAAAGTTAGCATAAATTTAGTATGCTTTCTAATGTAAAATTTAGTATACTTTCTGATTTCTAACAAACCACAGTTTATTTTTGTTTATTTGGTATTCTGGTGAAAAAATTAGTGATAGTTTTAAAATTAATGTACCTTATAAAGCAGCATAAATTATGTATTTGTTCTGAGTTCTTAGAGCTCTTAGTGGTATTTCTTCCTGATTTTAGATTTGTAAATTTTGTTTGACTTTTTGATGTGTGGGTATTGAATTAGTTTCTCTTAGGACAAGTTTCCAGATGAGTACTGCTTTTAGAAAAAGAAATGTATGTTTTTATTAATACCCGTTGGAACTTCTCTGGAAGGTTTTGGATTTGTTTTCTTTCCTCTGTCCACAACAAAAGTGATGAGACCAGACTTACCCTTTCGTGGAGTGCATTCATCAAAAAATTTTTTGTTGTTCTGTCCATGTACAACTTTGACTATTGATGGTTCTACTTATTAGAATTTAAACACATACTTTGTATGTTTATGAGAGTAGAAATGTAGAAAAAGTCAAAAGGATATGCATCACTTTAATGTAACTCAACAGAAAATATGCCATTGTTTATATTTCTACTGATGCAAGGTACTCCGTTACTATCCATTGTTTTATAAACATACAGTTTATATTAATAATTGTATACTTATTTGATAGATTTATAAAATCTCTAATTTTTAGAACATGTGTTTCTTTATATTTGATTCTAATTTCTCTAAACTATTTTTTTACCCAACAATTTACAGTAACATAATGGGTACATGAGATTAGTTCTTCATAGTGTTTTTTTATCTCCTCTGAGTTTTATCCACTGAGTTTTATCTCATCCACCTGAGAGCTTACTACCATGGCCACCCCTGGATCTCACTGTCATTGACAACAGCTTGACCTTTAAAACCCCATTCTGGCACCACAGACTCCCATCTTTTAGTTTGTTCCCTCCCACCATACCTGTGACCTACCCAAGCACTCTTGTTTTCTCTCTCTCCTGACTCCATGTTTTTCTTGACCCATTCTAAGCCCTATGATCTATCTCTAATTATTCATCTCCTGATACCCTCAGTGCCCCAGTGTCTTGTTGAGCTTCCCTGCAAACCCTCAGACCCATTAATTCCCATTGGCATGCCGTATAACCATAGCTATAACAGTGCCCTATAACCATAGTTATGGGCACTGTTGGAAAAACAATCCTGTGACAGGTGGAAATATACTATAATGGCATCCTTCCTTATGGGGCCCTCTGCATTTCCTGGCTGTCTTTCTACCAGTCCCAAGTCAAGTCCCCTCACACTCCACTCAGCTGTCTTCATTGCTATATTAATTCTGCAATTGGTAAATATGCATTAACACTACATCCCAGATGTGTGCTAAGCTCTAGGGATATGATGTTGAACTAAAAACTCTCCCCATGTAGTCTGCAAGAGAGTCAGACACTTACAAAGTAGCAACACTAATGATGATTTCATTATACTTGAATCGAGCAGAGAAAAACAAAACGTTGCCTGAGAATAGATTGAAACAGAGTTGGGCAGACTCTAACTTGGCTATGTGTAGGCTTTTCTTACTATTGTTGCCTTACTTTTCCTTATTGTTTACTATATGTGGAATCCTGGGTTAATATTGTTGTTTCTTTCATTTCTTTTCAAAATTTATTTAAATGATATTATACTTTCTCAGTCATTTACAACTGGCTTTTATTCTTCAACATTATGCCCATACAGTTCATCCATGTTGATACATGTTACTTTAGGCAGTTTATTTTCACTGCTGTATATTTTTCTTTTAATATTTCTATTTATTTATCTATGTTGAGTCTGTACATATTTGAGCTACTTTCTAGTTTTTGTTATTTATAGAATTCTGATATGAGCAGGAAAGGCATGATAAAGATTGATTAATTTTCAATATACAGGTTAAAGTTACCTTCCACCATTCACTGTGGCCTTCTTTATCTAACAAGCATCACATATTACTAATAAATTAGCCCACTTTGAATGTTCTACCATATTTAAAACAATAAGATAATGTCTTCATAGGTTTTCCTGATCTACTTTCTTTGGAAGAGGACTGAAAATAATTAAACGTCCCCAATCAGAAAGATAGAACTCAGACTGCCAGTCTGAATAATTTAAAAGCAAATGTTTTAAAATGATTCTTCTGCAGTTCATAAGAACTGAAATAGCATCAGCAATGCTACTAGAAATAAACAAAGTCATGGTGAATTACATGCTATCATATATAACATCTTTCAGCTCCAAATCACCCTTCAACACCTTCTGTTCCTTAGTGGACTGGATTTTATGAGCATTTCTCCTTCACAGAGAGGTCAATGTTGAGCTTTCTCAGTAAAGAGCACTGAAGGGCCATTGCAGGTGGAAGGGCCTCTCTTACTGTTTTCAGCTGCTGCCCCACTCATCAGTGGTGTAGGTGTAAGGACATCCAGTGTTGCTCTGCCCCAGCCACAGGCAAGGGAATGTGCAGTCCCTCAGTGACTTCACAGCCCCAGCCTGTTCCGGTGACCACTTTCCTGAAGCCCTCCCAACAAGGACACTACATGCTCCAGATCTCCTGCCCGTGGTGGACCCTGAACTCCTTCTGTGCACCTGCTTATCAGTGGTGGCTCACTTGCCCCTGGGAAGGCTGCTTCCTGCTTGCCCAGCAGCTTTGGCTCTTCCAGCAGGCTGCAAACACCTTTTCCAGTGAGGTCTTGTATTGGTCTGTTCTCACAGTGGCTATGAAGAAATACCCGAGTGTAATTTACAAAGGAAAGAGGTTTAATTGACTCACAGTTCCATCTCAGGAAACTTACAATTATGGTGGAAGGCAAAGGAGAAGCAGACACTTTATTTACAGGGTGGCAGGACAGAATGAGTGCAAGTGGGAGAATGCCAGATGCTTATAAAACCATCAGATCTCGTGAGACTCACTATCACGAGAAAGCATGTGGGAAACCACTTCCATGATCCAGTTACCTCCACCTGGTGCTGCCCTTGACATATGGGGATTATGGGGGTTACAATTCAAGGTGAGATTTTGGGTGGGGACACAGCCAAACCATATCAGCTCTGAAGCCCATCCTTGGGGAGGAGGTCCTTTTCCAGGTTTTGTTGTTTTGGGGTGCTCTTCCTGAGCTCCAGGGTACCTTTTATAGTTTTCTTTACATTTTATTTAGGTTTCAGAGATATCTAACTCTTTAATGATATTTTTAGCAGTTAAATTGTCTTCTGTTGAAGAAAATTGTCAACATGAATAAAAATTTAGTGGGACAAAATAATTTACAAAGTTAGAAAATTTAATGCACTTCAGAACATTATCAAAGATGCAACATCTTCCTCCCCCCCCCAATATTTGCTTATCACTATTATTGTGCTTAAATCTAAATGTCATATACTTAGCAAAAGGAGATACTGCTAAGTTAGAGGTTAGGCACTGTAAAGCATATTCACCTTTGTAGCAGAGTGCACACTGGTTTCATAGTGTGCCTTTCTGCATTAGTAGTTTACTAAGTGCTTTGTACATAGCAATCAATAATTATTTGTTAAAAAAAATCGATGGTATATTTAATTCAGTGTTCAAAAGTTTATGCTAATATTAATAGTGTAAAAATATTTAAGCCTGTAAAATTTTTGAGTAGCTCATAGTGTCAGCATCTGCTCCACCCGGGTAACTGAGGAAGCATGGTCAGAACACCCTGGGGGAGATTTTTCTATCATTGTTTGCAGATTAGAATGGAGTCTCTGGGAAGGTCCCTGCTGTGTATTTATCCAGCAATTGAGGGAACATGGCATGATTGTACCCATTACTTTGTGAAGAATATCCAAGTGCCTTCTTTAGACAGTTGTTCTTCTTGCTACTTCTATATTAAAAGCAACTATGTGATATTGTAATGAATTATGTTGACAAGCTTTCACTCCCAAAGCTGCTTATCTATGTACATTATTTCCAACTGGAAAACTTATTTTTTTTCCTTCCCGTCTGAATGAATTGCTTGCCAGTGGTGACTTATGGCCTGTTTCATCGATTTTCAGTAATGAGATGGAGCAGTATGAGGTAAATATCTATGCACAAAAGCAGGGACTCTAAATCACATTCGGCAAACCACACATTTGATGGTGCAGTTAGCCCATCTCCTCAAAAATGTTTGTGGTGAAGTTTCCTTGAAAAAGCTTGAGCTTAAAGCATGTCACTTAGATGACAGATTTAGAAAGAATTTCGGTCATTAGAGTGAGAAGTCCACTTTGGCTCAGTCAGGCTAACCCACTCCAAGGGTAGGAGAGGATAATTCATCAGGCAGTGCATCTAATGGGCATCATCTGAGTGGGTGAGGGAGAGAGAGAGAGCCTGTGGTTCTTTTAAATGCATTGATTTTTCTACGGAGTAGCAGTCAAATATGTAGCTGATCATGGAGTCCAGGTAAGTGATGATGGACTCCCCTGGTTGTAGAATTGCTACCGGATGATCAGATGTCTCAGGCAAAGAAAGCAGTGAAAACAAAGGCAAAGGAAATCCTCGTGGGATTCACTCCTCTAGTTTCATACTGAGTCACTGTCTCACGGGGATGAAGTACCGTTGGAGTTCACTCTTGATTTTGATAACAGGGAGAAAGACTTATGCGCTATTAAAAAGAAAGATAGCTGTGGAAAGGGGGGATCCCTTGAAGATGGTGTTTTATAGAACTGCTATTTTATGGCTTTTATATCCTTTCCATGCATTATTTAATTTCTTTTAGTCTTTGCTGAACATAGATACTGCCTAGGTTGCTTTCCAGCAGGAACTGCATTGAAAGTTTTATGAACTGAAAACAAAATAACTTTTTCTGCTATAAAGTACCACATGATATGTGACTGTAGCAGAAATACAGGAAGGTCTCAAGCTCACACCATTTCTCCAAATGTGCTAGTTGCATTTCTGCGTATGACAAACTACTCTCTCTGTCTTTCTCTTTCACACGTATATAACTATGTATGTTATATATGTACATATCATATATATATAGATAGATAGATATAGTCCCTACTTATGCTCCCCTACTCCGACAATAGTACCTATATTTTGGTACTATGTTTGGAACTGTATAGGTACTATAGTCCTGAGTAGGGGAGCACAAGTAGGGAGGTCTACAAGTGATATCTATCTATCTAGACATATGTGACTTTTATACAGAGATTTTATATGTAGATAGACTATTCCTCTCTGGATTACATATAAATTTATTAAATGTCACATAATACTTTATGTTCTCTAGTTAGAAAAGAGACCAGGTAGATATTTCTTCCTTATCATTTCCCCTTTGATTAATGGTTTTATCCTCATATGGGGACTCTTCCAGGCCTTTCTTTATGACACCAGTAAATCTCACTGCCTCTTTCCCACCTGTTCTCTCCAGAGTTTTCCTTCATTCCGTGATCCATGTCACTCCATTTTCCATTGCTGCCCTTCTCAGCATTCCATCTTCTTGTTTCTTCTGTCTGCTGTGCCTAAAATGAACTTAAAAACTGAACCATCTTCAAGACAAATCTATGGTGTTCTTTACATTAATTTTATAAAAGTACAATGTAATCAAAATGTGGAATACCTTGGCTACCAGTCACTGGGGAGCTTATGGTCAAAGGTCAAGACAAATATACTCTGGCCTTTTACAATTCACACAAATAATGATTCCATTTCTTACTCAAAGTGCTGCTTTTCTTATTTTGATGCATTCTTGTGTTTTGCCTGAGTTTAGTCAATTAGGTAGAAATGTACAAATTAGCAACTAATTAAGGACATAGCTTTATTTATTTATTTATTTATTTATTTTGGTGCTGACCTTTCTTGTTTTATTTTGTTGTTGTTGTTTTTGTTTTGTTTTGTTTTTTGAGACAGAGTCTTGCTCTGTCGTCAAGGCTGGAGTGCAGTGGTATAATCTTGGCTCACTACAGCCTTCACCTCCCATGTTGAAATGATTCTCATGCCTCACACTCCCAAGTAGCTGGGATTACAGGCACGCACCACCACCACCATGCCCAGCTACTTTTTGTATTTTTAGTAAAGATGGGATTTCACCATGTTGGCCAGGCTAATCTGGAACTCCTGACCTCAAGTGATCCACTTGCCTTGGCCTCCCAAAGTGCTGGGATTACAGGTGTGAGCCACTGCGCCCAGCCAAAATTAAATTTAGTTGAGGATATTGAAGATGATGTAATGGGATGAAATAAAAGTAATTCTGGATAAATTATATCACTTATGTTTTAGGAATAAATGGTAGAAGTCTAATGAATTTGTCCTGTAGTACAAACAGGATTGTAATAGTTTAGTGCCCTCCAGAGAAGAAAAAGAATAGAATATTAAATTAATTTAATCAAAACCAATTGTGCATTTCAAAAAACATAAAGACATGAATGGAATTTGAGTACACTTTCATACTTGAGAAAATGAATTTAAAATCTAAAATGACTCAGTAAGTCAGCTATGATTTCCTGACAGGGAGAGTTGAGGAGGTGTAGAAAAAAGATGGAGAAGGAATTAAACAGTAGAGAGGATTTTAGAGAAACAAATACTGAGTGACTCCAAAGTAATCCTGGGATTTTTGTTGTTGTTGTTCTGATCTATTCCTATTTATATTTCTTGGAGAGACATGATACATTTGACCACTTCATTTCTACATGCAATGTAAAATAATAAGAGCAACTAGCCTGCTGAGAACCCAGAGGCAGATGGTGTATATGTGTGTCCTGCTGAGTTGATGGTTTGGAAGTGCCAGCTCTGCAGAATGGCTGGAACTGAATAATACTTCAAGGTAATCCTGCTTAAGATCCACTTGTGCATCTCCATATAACTTTTACATTTTTAACAGTTAATTTAATGAATTTTAAGTTGCAGTGGTCAGCAGGATTCATGTAGGCAACAGAAAAACACACATAAAATGTCTGTAGTGGGATTTGTAAACTGTCAGTTCAAATCAAACTCTTATAAAGTGACAGAAACCTTAAGTGTTTTAATGGTATTGGCAAACTGCTTCTTAAATAAGCAAATAACCAAAAGTGAGTTTATGCTTCTTTCCTGAGAAGGATAGACTGTTTCATAATTTTTAGAGATTATCTTTTGAGGACTAACCAATGTAAATTAAAGAAACAGTAACAAAACCCAAACATTTTCTCTTTGTCTCCTTGTGTTTAGAAAATAAGAAAAAATGGCTGGGCGTGGTGGCTCACGCCTGTAATCCCAGCACTTTGGGAGGCCAAGGCAGGTGGATCACGAGGTCAGATCGAGACCATCCTGGCTAACATGGTGAAACCCCATCTCTAATAAAAATTCAAAAAATTAGCTGGATGTGGTGGTGGGCACCTGTAGTCCCAGCTATAGGAGAATGGCATGAACCTGGGAGGCAGAGCTTGCAGTGAGCCGAGATCATGCCACTGTCCTGAGCCTGGGCAACAGAGCAAGACTCCATCTCAAAAAAAAGAAAATAGGAAAAAATCATTTTGTAGTACCTCCTTCCCCTGACCTCCATGTACACTCTTTGGGGAAGTCTTAGCAGTTCAGGTGAGGTGGGGGCCGTACTATAGTCCCAAGTAGGGGAGAACAAGCAGGGAGGTCTACAGAGAGTGACAGGATAGCCACCAGGTATTAGTGAGGGGAGTGCTGTGTTAGATGACACCATTGGGTAAGAAGATGAATCAACTGTAGGAAAGTGTTAAGACTTCATTTGTATATACTCTTAATTATATAAATCTGAGAAAGTGTTGCTTAGACTATTACATTTAGATTTGCAGAAATTATCTTGTTTTTTTTCTCTCCTAGAATTCGAGATTCTGTGTTTTTCCTTTTTTTCATGTTAAAGTTCCCTCCTATTCCTATTCCTTTTCTTTTAAATCTTTATAAAAGCAACTATTTCCCAAGAATTAGTAAATTACTTATTTATACAAAAAATTATTGAGTAATTTAGTTAAATTGGATTCTTCTTCCTCTATTTTGGAGGTCTGATATTAGATCCATCTATATTTAAGATCATTATGTCTTCTTGATTAATTTATTTTTTTATAATTATGAAATGTTCCTCATTATTTTTGGTAATATTCCTTATGTAGATTAATACTTTTTTTTTTTTTTTTTTTTTGACAGTGTCTCCCTTGGTCACCAGGCTAGAATGCAGTGGCATGATCCCGGCTCACTGCAACCTCCGCCTCCTGGGTTCAAGTGATTCTTCCTCCTCAGCCTTCTGAGTAGCTGGGATCACAAGTGTGCGCCACCATGCCCGGCTAATTTTTGCACTTTTAATAGAGACGAGGTTTCACCATGTTGGCCAGGATTGTCTTGATCTCTTGACCTTGTGATCCACCTGTCTCAGCCTACCAAAGTGCTGGGATTACAGGCGTGAGCCACCACGCCTGGCTGATATATACTTTAAAACAATTTAAAGTTATCTTTTTATTGAGACCCTGGCTATCCTGAGGTTTGTGAAGTAGAAAATCTAAGGTCTCACAAAGAAAATTTATCTCTACAGTGTTGCTGACTATGAAGGCTCAAAAGAGAAAGAAGGGTTCCCTACTATATGCTTAGCTTGCTCTGGAAACCTACTTAATAAAAAGAACTTTTGAGGCTGGGCGTGGTGGCTCACACCTGTAATCCTAGCACTTTGGGAAGCTGAGGTGGGCAGATCACGAGGTCAGGAGTTCGAAACCTGCCAGTCTGGTCAACATGGTAAAACCACATCTCTACGAAAAATACAAAAATTAGCTGGGTGTGGTGGCGCATCCCTATAATCCTAGCTACTGGGGAGGCTGAGGCAGGAGAATCACTTTAACCCAGGAGACAGAAGCCGCAGTGAGCTGAGATCTTGCAACTGTACTCTAGCTTGAGTGACAGAGTGAGACTCTGTCTCAAGAAAAAAAAAAAGAATTTTTAAATTCAGGGGTACGTGTGCAAATTTGTTACTTAGGTAAATGTGCATCACTGGGGATTGTTGTACAGATTATTTCATCACCCAGGTATTAGCCTGGTACCGTTAGTTATTATTCCTGACCCTCTCCCTCTTCCCACCTCCACCCCTCAATAGACACCACTGTGTGTTGTTCCCCTGTCTGTGTCCATGTGTTCTCATCATTTAGCTGTCAGTTATAAGTGAGAACATGCTGGAAACCTACTTTAATATTAGTGTAGTTACTTCAGCTTTCTGATGGTTAGTGTTTGCATTCATTTACTTTTAACCAACTTAACATTTATACTTACATGCTTTTTTGTTTTGGTTTGGTTTTTAAAATCCAATCTGATAATCCCTGCCTTTGCATTGGAGAGCTTAACCCATTTGTATTTAGTATAATTGCAGACATTGTTGGGTTAAATCTGATATCTTAGTGTTTCCTTTTTGTTCCATTTATTCTTTCTTCCTTTCCCCAATTTTGACTTTTCCTGAATTAATTTAATATTGCTAGTATTTCATTTTGTTTCCACTATTGGCTTCTTAGCTGTGGGAGACCAAATTTTTAAAATGGCCCCCAAAGATGTTTCACACTAATGTCAGGAACCTGTGAATATGATGAGATATAATTCCTTTCATTGTGTTATGATATATAGCCTTAAGAAATGAACACTGTCCAGGTGGCCTTGATTATATCACACGAGTCTTAAAGGCAGAGAACTTTTTCAAGCCAATGAGAGATGAGGAAAGCAGAAAGGAAAGTCAGAGATCTGAAGCATAAGAAGGATTCAACATTCTCTTGCTGGCTTTGAAGATGGAAGGGACCATGTACAAGTACTGGAGAACAGACATGAGGAACTGAGAGTGACCCTAGCCAACAGCCAATAAAGAAACACAAATCTTAGTCTCACAATGTCAAGGGACTGGATTCTACCAACCTGAATGAGCTTGAGTGTAGATCTTTTCTTTCAGCCACATAAGGGCCTAGCTCGGCCAACACGTTAATTTTGGTGGTGTGGTACCCTAACCATAAAACCTAGAGTAACCTTACTGGGCACCTGAACTACAAACTGAGAAGTAATGTATTGTTGGTGTTTTAGCTGCTAAGTTTGTGGTAATTTGTTATGCAGCAGTGGACAACTAATACATTGGCTAATCCCCTCTATTCTTTTAATGGTTTCTCTGTGGTTTACAATATGCATATTTAACTTATCACAGTCTGCTGCCAACTGATATTATACAACTTTATATGTAATGTAAGACCTTAACAACTATATACCGTCCATTCATTCTTTCTTGTCCTTGGTGCTGTTGTTATTATAAATTTTACTTCTAAATATTGTTAAAACCTCATAAAATAGTTATATTTTTGCTTTAGTTAATTATCATTAATAAATGTAGAAATTAGAAAAGTAAAATCTTTTATATTTATTTTCATATGTATATTATCCACATCTATTTTTCAGCAATTTTCATTGATCTGTATAGATTTCCATATGTGATATCATTTCTTTATTCCTCTCATGTATCGTGTAGTGAAAGTCTAATCATAATTAATTCTCTCCGTTTCTGTTTATCTGAAAAAGTCTTTCACCTTTGAAAGTGTTTTCTCCCTTATAAAACTTAAAAGATATTGTTTCATTGTTTCTTGGCTTGGATCATTTTACACAAGAAATATGTGTTAATTCTTTTTGTTCTGTATGGTGATTTTTTTTCCCCTCCAGTGGCTTTAAAATGTCCATCTTTATCAAAATTTTATGAAATTTGATTACACTGGTCATTGATGTGGTTTTCTTTGTGTATACTCCACAGTTGAGCTTCTTGGATCTGTGGGTTTATAGTTTTCAGAAAAGTTGGAAAAACTTGAGCCATTATTTCTTCAGTTTTTTTTTTTTTTTTCTATCTGATCACCCTTTTCTCCTTTGGGTCTCCAATACACGTATGTTAGACTGCTTGATATTTTCTCACAGTTCACTTAGATTGTTAATATTTAAAGTCTTTCTTCTTTCAGTGATTAATTTTGGACAGTTTCATGTTTTCTTTTTTTTGTTTTGTTTTGTTTTGTTTTGTTTTGAATTAAATTTTTATTGTTTTTTTTTTTTATTATTATACTTTAAGTTCTAGGGTACATGTGCATAACGTGCAGGTTTGTTACATATGTATACTTATGCCATGTTGGTGTGCTGCACCCATCAACTCGTCAGCACCCATCAATTCATCATTTATATCATGTATAACTCCCCAATGCAATCTGGTA
>NW_016813033.1:1336026-1343979 GCF_001698545.2 Rhinopithecus bieti | reverse complement strand
ATTGTCCGGCACTCCCTAGTGAGATGACCCCAGTACCTCAGTTGAAAATGCAGAAATCACCGGTCTTCTGTGTCGCTCGCGCTGGGAGTTGGAGACTGGAGCTGTTCCTATTCGGCCATCTTGCTCCGCCCTCTCAAATCGTGCGTGGAAATTCCAGGCCAGGTGCTGTGGCTCACTCCTGTAATTCTGTTACAGGAAAGGGGTCCGATCCAGATCCCAAGAGAGAATTCTTGGATCTCGCTCCACCCTCAGGTCCTCCGCCCCAACGGTTCCTTGTCCTGGAACGTTCCACCGTTTCATGTTTTCTATGTATTCAGTTTTTAATCTTTTCTTTTTCAGTGTCTCATCTGCTATTATTTCCATACAGTGACTTTTGATTTCAGATTTTTTTAACTTTTGAATATTAACTTTGATTCTTTTAATATCTTATTTCTCTCACTATTTTATGTCTTCCTTTAACTTTTGAACTGATTTAATTTAGTTGTTTAATGCCCTTGTCTACCAATTCCAATATTTCTGTTATTTCTACATCTGTTTTTATTGAATGGCTTTTCTTATGGTTAAGGATATTTTTCTACTGCTTGACATGTTCAGTAATTTTTATTGGATGATGACCATTGTGAGCTATGTTGTTGAATGTCTGTAATTTGTTGTCTTCCTTTAAAGAATGTATAATTTTGTTTTTAATAGGCATTTAAACTACTTGTAGATCAGTTTTTTTCTGTTTGTCTTAGGGCCATTTTTAAGTATTGTTGGGGTGGATCTATGTTAGCATTATTCCAGGGCTATGTTAGTACCGCTATTTAGGCCTGAGACTTCTTGGGTCTCTACTGAATGCTTGTTGTAGCCAATACGCCCTCTCCTATGTGATTAGTCAGAACTGGAATACATCTGTATCTTGAATGAGCTTTGAGAATTGTTTAGCTGATTGCTTGTAGTAGGTAGACTTCTGAAATAACCCCCAAAGACATTCACCTTTGTGTATTCCCCTCCAGTAGAGTTTGGGAAGAATGTGAATATGATTATTCTTGTAACGACATTACTTTATATGGGAAAAGGAAAATCATCTAAGATGGGCTTGATTTCATCTGGTAAGCCCTTTAAAAAGAGATTTATCTGACTGACTGCTAAGTAAAAAGTCCAATATCTGAAAAGGCTGGTTCATATATTTAGTTCAAATGTCTAGTTGTTTATGGTATGAAGGCAAACCTGGTCCAGTTACTGTATCATGGAGTTTTTAGGTGGACAGTAGTAGTGAATTCACTTGTCTTTGGAAGGCATTGCAATAGCTTTAACCACAACTTTCCTTCTTGGACTTATCCTCCATCATGTTTCCTTGCTTTCCAGGCTGCATAAAACAATTCAGTGGTCTCCAGGTATTTATGCTTTATCAGTACCAAGGCAATATTCTATTTCCTTTGCCTGTAAACCAAAATCCCACAGAAATTTTACATGTAATTCAGTAACTAGGCTTTTTGAGCTTCCCAAATCCTATTTTTTGTCAATCTTTAAAACTAAGGGATATTGACTTAGAAGGGAAGGATTTGAAAGAAGCTAGCCAGCTATATTTCAAAAGAATAAAAACCACTCTCTTTAAACTTTTATTTGGAAATATTTTACACCAATGAAATAGAGAGAGAATAATACAATCAATTTCAGTGTGCCAAATAACCAACTTAAGAAATAAAATATTATTTGTACAGTTGCGGCCCTGTATGGATAATATTTCCTCCAATCTTATCCTTCTCTCTCTAGAGGTACCTTAATGAAATGTTATTAATTCCCATGCATTTCTTCATATATTGCTTCATATCCCTGCATCCTTAAATGTATCTTTTCATTTTTTTTGAAATTGATTTTAATTGTGTTAGAACATACTATTTTTTCCTGGTTTTTTTTTTTTTTTTTTTTTTTGGTTTAACATTTTGCTGTGAAAATAAAATGTTTATATTTGTTTAGATTTCCATTGTATGAATATAACACAATTACTTATCTAGTCAACTATTAAGAAACATACAGTTATTTCAACTTTTTTGAGGCAATGGACACTCAAATTAACCTTTGGTAGATATGACTAGTACACATGTATGAGAGTTTCTGTAGGGAATGCCCTTTATAATTATATCACTAAATAAATAGAGTATATGCATCTTTAAATTACTATAGATGATCCACAACTCAGAATTTTTGACTTACTATATTTCAACTTTATGCTGGTGTGAAAATGATCACATTCAATAGAAACCATACTTTGAGTACTCATGAAACCATTCTGTTTTTCATGTTCAGTACAATATTTAATAAGTTACATGAGATTTTCAACATTTTATCATAAAATAGGCTTTGTGTTAGATGACTTCGCCCAACTGCAGGCTAATGTGTGTGTTCTGAGCACATTTTAGGTAGGCTAAGCTAAGCTGTGCTATTCCATAGGTCAGGTATATTAAATGCATTTCCAACTTAAGATATTTTCAGTTTGCTATGAGTTTATAGGGACATAGCTGCATCATAAGTTGAAGAGCATCTGTAGATACTGTCAATTGTTTTTCAAACTGGTTGTCCAGATTTGCATTCCTACCATAAGCTTTCTGGTTGTTCTACATCTTTGTAACACTTGGTATTGTCAGAGTTAAATTGTAAATAATTACACTGGTGAGAAATGCTACCTTATTGTGGTCTTAGTTTGCATTTCCCTGGTTAGTAGTCACCTTTTTATGTTTACTAGCTAGATTAGCATGAAGATTATTATGCCCTGGTAGGGTCACTCCAGTTTAATCAAACTCCATTAGGGCCAACATAGAGATTCAAATATCTAAAGTCCTAAGATACGAAAAATAGAAAGATATGAATAGAAATATATAAAAAATAGAAAATAGAAAATTTTTCTAAGTGTGAAATTATTCCCTGAGTCATTTAGGTTATTTCTCATTATCAAAACATGACTCTTGCCAATACCTCTATTGTGTCGTTCTCAATTGTGGCAGTCTTATCTTCTCTTACTCTGGTTTTTCTGGCTGTAGAAAGAATGACAATAAGCCTTAAGTCACTGAAGCTAAAGAAAGGCTACATTATGAGGAAACATAGAACATTACTTGGGCTAAGACTGACTAATAATAGTAAGATTTGGTGAACTCCAGAAAGCCTAGGTTAATAATTTCAGTGTTCTAGTGCTGTGCTAAGTGATGGAACCAAATAGTTTTTAGGATCCTTCTTCCCCTGTGAGGACCTTATCCACAGAGTGTTCACAGACTCTTTCTACTGTCAGTGAGGAAATTTACCAAAAAAGGTACTTCCTATCTTTTCTAAAGAGCCAATGAGTAAAATTGTGTCTTTTACAAAGATATAATCTGTAAACTATTTTCAGTAGGAAAACAGCCAGAAAAATTTTCCTGAATCTATCCTTGGTGCTAATTGGGTATGACTTTGTGGACAGGAGATACATTTTCTGCCCTTTCCATAATTTGAATGATCATCTGCCTAGCTGCATTACAGTGTGGTGCCTGCAGTGTTCTCCCTCTGCAGTAGTCCAAGTAAATGAAACATAGCTGATCTAAATGCTTCCATTTGTAATTGATTTGGGGAATGTACAACCTGTAGTTTTTTTGTGGGGGGGGGATTGGAGAAATGGTATGGACATCTCTGTTTATATTACTTTGGAAATATTTTATTTCGATAAATACTAAAAACCTGAGTAGGAGGTCATTTGGTTCAACTTTGACAACAAAAACTTGTTTCATATCAGCCTTAATTATTACATGCAGTCGATTTTTTTATGACTCAAGGACCCACTTCCTACCACTTCCTTTGGTAGAAGAAATATCTAAATGTAAGAGATGAAAGCATAGGAAAGTTTTTCACATTTAGACTGAATTGTCCTATTATTCAGACCATCCTCACCCTTTTGTTTTCACTTCTTAGATGTGTGTTAAAACTCACTAGTTATATTGACTAGTAGAAGCCATAGACCTGACTTAGACATAACATAGTAGAAGCCATTACAAACCATAGATGTGATGCTTTAAAATAATGGTCCTGCCAGTTTGATCGTTGATATTGCTTTCTGTCAGGCTCTATTTAGATGTGTGTGTCCACACATGTTTTGCACTTGTCCCGAGGTGAGTGAAAATGGAAGTGGTGTTTTAAAGATGAACTTTCTCTATACTAGCAAGTTGTAAATGTCTGTTCTCTATTTCTAGGAGCAGCTCTTTAAAATATGCTTCTGATCCTTTCTTATCAGATGTCATGTTATACACCAGCAGCTCATTTGCTATTCAACAGCTTGGGTCTCTAGATCTTAATGACTCATACTGATTGTTGTCCCCCTACAGGTTATCCAGGCTGTCTTTTTTGGCATCTGTGTGCTGACTGATCTTTCCAGTCTTCTGACTCGAGGAAGTGGGAACCAGGAGCAAGAGAGGCAGCTCAAGAAGCTCATCTCTCTCCGGGACTGGATGTTAGCTGTGTTGGCCTTTCCTGTTGGGGTTGTGAGTATGATGGAGGATGCATTTCGCCACAAAAGAAACTTGGCTCTTATTTTAGACTTCTAAGAGAGAAAAAAAAAAGAGTTCATTATAAAAGGTTTCTGTATTATTAGTTTGCTAGAGCTGTCAGTATCACAGATGTGGTGACTTAAACAACAGACATTTATTTTCTCATAGTTCTGGAGGCTGAAGTCTGAGATGCAGGTGTCCACAGGGTTCGTTTCTTCTGTGGCCTCTCTCCCCTTGGCTTGCAAATGGCACCTTCTGACTGTGTCTTCACATGCTTGTCCCTCTGTGCCTGTCTTTGCCTAAACTTCCTATTTTTATAAGGCATAGCAGTCATATTAGATTTATTTTAGGGCCCCCTAATGACCTCATTTAACCATATATAATCACTTCTTTAAAAACCCAGTCTCCAAATACAGTCACATTGCGAGATTCTGGGGATTAGGAGTTCCACATACGAATTTTGCAGAGGACACAATTCAGTCTATAACCGTTTCTTAAGCAGCCCAAACTTGAAAGGTAGGGTCCTTGGGTCAACCAGGCTAGTATTTTTTGAACTTGGGAGAGGAAATCAATATTATCTCATACTTCTTCAGTTACCCAACTGTGCCATTAGCTACTATCACTGAAGTAAATGCCTCTTAATGTTTGGGTCTGTTTTGACTTCATTGATTTTCATTGTTTTCAGTTAGATTATCTCCATAACTCAACTTCCTTCACAAGTCTGTTAATTTTCCATTATCTGCACATAAACGATGTTTTTTAAAGGCCTTCAGAGACCCTACTGATTTTAACCTCTGCGTAGCCAGGAGAAGAAGAAGAGAACTCATATATATCACAAATTGTAAAGATGAGTAAGAGGTTGTTATTTAATTCAAATTCAGACCTTTCATTTGCCAGCTGATTTCAGGGAAAAACAGAAGTCTCAGTGATGTGGTCTAGCACATGCCCCAAGTCCGTTGTAGGAAGAGTCAGAAAGTTGTTCATAAATCCTTCCAGTGGATTACTCATATTTGTCAGGTTTGTAGCTGGTAAATGGCCCTACATGCTTGCTTTAAGACCAATTAGTAGGCACTCAGATGGTCACTGAATTGCTTTTTCTCTGTGCCAAATTGTATTTTCTTGGATGAAATAAATAGCCCTTAACCCTGAGAACAACACAATGGCCAGAGAGCATTATAATTTGGTCACACTCCTCATTCCCTCATCCTTGTCCTCTGAAAATTTAAATGAGTACTCAGATTGAAGCTAACCAGCAAGTCTCTCAAATTTCATTGTTTAGCATAGCAGAGTTTTATGCTTTCCATATTACTTAATATTTCCATCTTTGGACTTTCCATATAAAATTCAAATACTTTCTATTAGAATAATCATCTAAGAGAAAATATCCGTTAGCATAAAGCACAAAAATATATACTTTCTGCATAAAAGAATTATCTAGAAAATATAAGTCTGTGTGTACATGTATATGCATCTATATCTAATATATAGTATATGTATATATATTATATATATCATGTGTACTTTTTTCTTTTTTAACATTTACTCCCTTGAAATTTCTATAGACATGTCATTGCCTGTGCAAGCCTCGTTGGCTAGAAGGACTACAATAGTAATACAATAAAAAAGTAGGCCGGACGCAGTGGCTCACGCCTGTAATGCCAGCACTTTGGGAGGCCGAGGCGGGCAGATCATGAGGCCAGGAGATCGAGACCATCCTGGCTAACACAGTGAAACCCTGTCTCTACTAAAAATGTGAAAAATGAGCCAGGTGTGGTGGCGGGAGCCTATAGTCCCAGCTACTCGGCAGGCTGATGCAGGAGAATAGCTTGAACCCGAGAGGTGGAGGTTGCAGTGAGCTAAGATCTCACCACTGCACTCCAGCCTGGGCGACAGAGCAAGACTCTGTCTCAAAAAAAAAAAAAAAAAAAAAAAAAAAAGAAAGTAATATAAGTACAGTGGTGGGTGGGTGTGTCTGCTTGTTTTCTCTTAGCTCCCTTCTGTATGTGGTATTAAATTATGTCTCTACAGGGAAAATTTTGACTTATTTTGTAAATTTTGCTGCTCTCCTCAAAAGCTCATGGCATATGCCCTTTAGATATTTTGACCTTCCTTTGGGGAAACTTTTGCACCTGCCTGAAGCTTGAAGTATATGTCAACTCTCAGTGTCTTTCCTAAAGTTACTCCATGTATGCTTCATGGTTTGTAAAACAAGTGGTGGCCTTTTTGTTTAGTTATTTGTTTTAGTACATCTGATATTTTCCTCCATCTATCACTGTCTTCATTGTTTTGCCTATGTTTTAGAAAAAAGAGGAATAAAAGTGCCTTTCATCCCCACTCACCCCATCCCTCTTAAACCAGAAGTCCCAGCATCATGCTTTCATGGCATGTGGGTGCAGCTGTCCTAGTGGCTCTCTGACAGCCTGAACAGTCCTCATCACTGCAACCACGGCCTCCCCTGTCACCCAGCACATGGAGGGGATCAGTGCTCTTGAGAATCACAAAAGAAATCAAAGAATAGATAAGGATTAGAGATGTGTAACTCACTGATGTGTTTAACTCATTTTTTTTTTTTTTGCCCATTGATATTTTGTAGTCACTATTTCCATCTTTCGTAATCATCCCTATTATTGTGAGTCACTGTTCCCTTCATAGTTACTAGTCTATTATTTTCCTAAACTTTTTAATGTTTTTTTTTCAAAGAAAATGACATTTCTTTTTCTCTTTCCACCCCTCCTTTCTCTCCCTCCTCTCCCCTGTTTTAAGAAGAATCTAGGTCAGTATTCTCTAGAAATCATCATATGTTTTCTACTATTTCTGTCTTGCTCTGTCATTTGACGTTTTGTATCTGTTTATGCAGTTTCCGCCAGACTTTTCACTCTAATACACAGAAATTCATTTTGAGTCCAAAAAAAGCCTGATAAATTGTTCCTTCCCAAATCCCATTAATTTTATTGCAAACTCATATTTACAGAAGATATGAATGTGCCTCTGTACAAGTATTTGTGTTCTTCTGTTCTCACACTGCTAATGAAGATATACCCGAGACTTGAGTAATTTATAAAAGAAGGAGTTTTAATTGACTCACAGTTTCACATGGCTATGGAGGCCTCACAATCATGAGGGAAGGCAAAGGAGGAGCAAAGTTATGTCTTACATGGTGGCAAGCAAGAGAGTGTGTTCAGGGGAACTCCCCCGTATAAAGCCATCAGATCTTGTGAGACTTATTCACTATCATGAGAACAGCATGGGAAAAATTCCCCCATGATTCAATTACCTACCACTGGGTCCCTCCCACGACACATTGAGATTATGGGAGCTACCACTCAAGATGAGATTTGCATGGGGACACAGCCAAACTGTATCAGTATTTTAACACAACATTTTTTTTTTCACTAAAACATTTAATTTTGTGATTTTTTCATCTTTCTCTCCCTAAAGTTATTTCTTTTTTTTTTTTTTTTTT
>NW_016813033.1:1329645-1331209 GCF_001698545.2 Rhinopithecus bieti | reverse complement strand
GGAGTTGGAGACTGGAGCTGTTCCTATTCGGCCATCTTGCTCCGCCCCCTAAAGTTATTTCTTACCTTTCCTTTCCAAGGTGCTGTGTCTTTGCTGTGACTTCAGAGCTTCCCCTGTCCTTTACCTTTTTCCCTATTCCCCCAGCTGCTCAGAAGGGTCCAGAATCCTGCTGTAGTTTCATTCTTATGACTTTCTTCCTTTTTAAAATGCAAACTCTCCCTGAAGCAATGCCACAAGGAATCACTTGAAGAAGCATCATATTTACTTTTTCTGTGCCTCCAGGCCTGGAATGGAGGTGCCAACCTGGAGGGCTCATTACATCAGAAGGATGGAAGAGCATTAATGGCCAGGAACTGATGGAACCAGAATTATGCCTGTAGGAATCTGTAGCATAAAAATGCTTATCATGTGTGCAGATGATTAATGATAACATTTATAAATAAATGTCTTCATCATTTTGGTGGACACAGTCAAAATCCTAAAAGGCAAAATTCTTAAGCACCCTCTCTGTGCCAGGGGAGCACCGGGCATCCTATAGCTGCAGGTGTAGAGCCTCAGCTTTGGGTCCTCCTGTGGTCCCCAGAGGCCTCCCTTGCACTACCATCCTGACTGCTGGGGCACTGCCAACCTTGCAGAGTGCTTCCCTGGCTACTATCTACTGACTTTCTTTGTCTACTGCCTTTCTACTTTTTGTCAGTCAGAAGTTGAAAGGGAAAGCAACATTATTTTTGCTTCATGGTGCAGGCAAAATGTCATTGGGCATAAAAAGAGAGTAAAGAGTGAATGCATTACGTCTGTACAGCTGAATTTATCAACTTTGTACAAATATTCCTGAAGAGATCTATTGGCCCCTGAGCTTTTCCTGATGCTCCCATTATCTCTCTCTTTCTCTCTCTCACACCTCAGCTGAAACCATGGCAGCAAGAAAGACATGGGTGGGTTATCTGGGATTCATATTTTCTGCATTAATGCTTCCTCCAGTAACGAGGTTAATTGAGAGTTGTCAATAATTGCTTTATGTGAGCATGAAGCCCTAAATATGATTTTGTGACCCATGCACCTAATGCATCCACTTCAGGCTCTCTCTTCATCTCAAGGATACATAAAAATCATGAAACATTCCAATCAAAGATAATTGGAGGAAAGTTTTATTTCAGCATAACCTTGAAGAAATCAGGCAGGATTGCTTGAATGAACATGGCATGTATCATCCTGATTTGTGTAGATTCCCATAAATATAAAGCTGGCCTTGATTAGTAACGCTAATGGCCGGAAACCACCAGCACTCCCAAAGCCTTGCAACTAATTTTGCAAGGATAACCCATGGGAGGCTCTTCTTACCATGTGCAGTTTATTTCTGAACCCTGTCACCCTTTTAAAGAATCATTACAAATAATTCTATGACATTATGTGGTCTGGAAGCACTGAAGTTTATTAGGAGCAATCAGACCAAGAATGTCTTTTGTCTCCTGTGAGTTTGTTGACTTTTGTGTTGGCAGATACCATTATGGCTAAGAGACTAGGCTTAGACTTTTAACCACAAAAGTGGGGGGGGGGGGGGGGG
>NW_016813033.1:1302572-1327271 GCF_001698545.2 Rhinopithecus bieti | reverse complement strand
TGTGCGTTTAGATATATGTAACTGTTCAAAAGATCGAGGACATTGTGCGTTTAGATATATGTAACTGTTCAAAAGATCGAGGACATTGTGCGTTTAGATATATGTAACTGATAAGAAACCAGGTTGCTTCTCAATCATCTCATGTATTATTTTCTCCTCAATTAAGAACCAAAGATTTTCTGCTTAGGTGACCTATTTAATTTGCACACGTTTATACTAGCTCAGAGTGGTCAGCTTTTTTGATGCTTCCAAGATAAATTTCTTAAACACAATAGTCACACTTTAACAAAATTTCACATAGATGCCCACTTTAAAATATATAACAGGGAAAACCGCACATTTATATCTAGACCGTTCAAAGGACAGAAGTTCTCGTCAAATCAGTAATTATTTGTGGACTCATGGAGCCTACTGTGTAGCAAGTTCTGAGTGCTAAGAGTCAGGATAATGTTGGCTGAAAATCAATCTGTCTTTCAAAGGTTTCACAGTCCAGGGAGGGCGGCTTTATAAGCTATATCAACAAGTAAATTAAAATAGGGTGTGATGAGTATAATAATACATGTGTTTAAGGTGCAGAGAAGTATCCGCAAAGCGAGATGTTTGAAGAATGACTAAGAACTTATTAGATGTATAAGTTAATGATGCGTTCAGTTGCGAGTAACAGAATACCCTCAGAAATCCACCTGGCTCACTCTTTCACTTCATTCAAGTCTGCTCAAATAAGCTCAGCAAAGCTTCTGTGAATGATCTATATGAATTAGCCTCTCATTATTCTCTGTTCCTTTGCCTTGCTTTATTTTATCCATGATGATTACCACTACCTGGCATATTATGTTTATTCTTTTATTTGTGTAGTGTCTGTCTTCTCTGACTTGGTTCATACTCTGTGAGACCAGGGAAGTTGTGTGTTTCATTTACTGCTTTATCCCAAGCATTAGGAGCAGTGTCTAAATAATTCAATATTAGTTGAGTGTAATCCAGCCAACTGTGGTTTAAATAATAAAGATATTTAATATCTCACAAGACATGGAGCTTTTTGACAGGCAGTTTCAGGGTGGTATTGCTCAGTGTGTTCATATTTTGTACTTTTTATTGAGACATGGTCTCACTGTGTTGCCTGGACTGGAGTGCAGTGGCATGATCTCGGCTCACTGCAACCTCCACCTCTCAGGCTCAAGTGATCCTCCCACCTCAGCCTCCCGCGTAGCTGGGACCACAGGTGTGTGCCACCATGCCCAGCTAATTTTTGTATTTTTTGTAGAGACAGGGTTTCGCCATGTTGCCCAGGCTGGTCTCAAACTCCTGAGCTCAAGCAATCCACCACCTTGACATCCCAAAGTGCTGGGATTATAGGTATGAACCACCATGTCCAGGCAGTATTTTCATTTGAGACTTGTACATTTTATATTTTCCACACATCTATCTTCAGAGTGTTACCTTTTTGTCCTTGGACATGCCACCTAAATCCTCAAGAGGGTTAATAAAGCACCAAGCATCACATCCTTCACAACCATGTTCAAGGACAGAAAAGGAAGAAACTCTAGGGAGCCCTCCCCAAGCGTCTGTTTCTTCATCAGGTGAATAGATTATTCCCAGAAGCTCCACCTGCAGATTTCACCATAGGTCCCATTGGTCAGAACCATCACATAGCTAGAACCAGTAGTGTGGGCCTGGGAAAGCAAGAAGAAGCAAAAGGAAATGAAGTTACCATGAGGGCTTAAACTTATTATGGTTTATCCTTAGGGGCTGGGCATATTGCTACCCAAACAATATCAGGAGTTTTAAAAAATGTAATAAGTAACAAATTTAGGGAATAACAATATGTAAAATAAGTAAAGACTAGTATGATTCTAGGAAATTTATTTTTTATGTCAGTATGAAAAATATATACAGTAAAGCTGATAAGACTAATCATGGACATTTTCTGTTGTAGCCAAAAGGGTATATTTTTTTCCCATTCATTCTCTCCCAATAATCATTTTTAGTGTATTCTTACCAGTAGTATCATAAACAACAACTGAAATCTGATATTTGAAGAAGTCCTTCTCAAGGAAAGATTTCTTACACATTTGATGAAATGGTTTAATTTCTAAAGCTCCATATCAAATTTGTCAGAGGTGTCCCTTGCTTTAGACCAAACTCAAGAGATTCAGACAACTGGGTTCAATAAGTAAAATCTTCCTTGACCACCCTATGGGACATTATCATGTCCCATAGATCATTTCACAGAGTTCTTACTCTCTCTGGGGAAAAAAAAATCACAGAAATATCTCACAAAATGAAGATATTTTCTTCCCATAATTGTAGTCATAAGTAAAATATATATTTGAAATTTGAGATCAGGAAAAGGTAGAATTAATTTTCAGTAACACTAGACATGTGTTTCCTGTCCTCAACAATGTGACCCACAAAACCAGGATCTTATATATGTCCTTGTTTTGGGGACCAGGGACAAGATGCAATATTCTTGATTTTAAAAGAAAAGAAAAAAAGCATTCACACTTCTTCTTCCTTCCCTGCATATTTCACTCCCTCCCTCTTTCCCTCTATCTCCCCAACACCCCCATCTCTCTCTCTCTCTGTCTCTCTCTCTCTCTCTCTCTCCCTCCCTCTCCCTCTCCCTCACCCTATCTCTCTTTCTCTTTCTACCTTTCTCCTTTCGCCTCATCCCTCCACCCTAACCATTGCTTTCTGTGTAGAAAAGGAAACAATAATTTATTTGCTCTGTGGGTGTTCCTGAAATTACTACTGTCCCCGTGGGTGTTTTGAGGTAACTCTTAACTCCTTTAGCTGGACCAAAATGTACTGTTACATCAACCGATAAAAAAGTAATTTCCCTTCAAGGAAGGAGCTAGTGGACCTTCCACCTACACAAAATTTACTAACTTAATTGTGCCCATGTGATTACCATTCTAATGATTTGCTTATTTTACCACAAATAGCCAGTCCAGGATAGGACTTTCATTCATTGTACCTTTTTCTATCCCTCTTATGGAACAAAAGTTAAGGTATAATTCTGACTATTTTGAAGGTGATGTAGAAACTCAGGTGGGAAAGTGGGAAGATGAGGAGAGGGCAGGTGATGAGGAGAGTGTAGCCCTGCCAGCCAGCTCACAGTCTGCTAAGCACCTCTGAAGAGCACATTTACCAGAAGTTTCCCTCCAGAGAATGTCCCTTTAGGTTAGGTCTGTACATAAGTAGGCTACGTCGGTACCTGATTTACCCATAGCAACAAATGTATACTGGGAATTTGGGCTATGTTGGTGAAGCTGTTGCCACGTGAGGAAATTGAAGAAAGCTATGCCACAGAGGGAGTGGAAGGAGCCCTTAAGTCTTTTCTGCTTTTGCGCTTTTCTGGGTTATCTGCTACTTTGTTCATTTTTGACCAGAAAAGATTGGAGAGGAATGTGAAGTAAGAAAAAATCCTATACACAAAGGAGTGCCATGCCCAAGTTCACAGGCATGACGAGAGAGGAATTTTATCACCTTGCCACTTGATCCTAAGGACATCTCCCCTCCCCTTGGTTTCACTTAAAAATCAACTATGAAATAAGAAGACTGCATTCATACATGCATACATAACTCAAAAGAAGGAAGACTCTGCACTCCCTTGGCCAGAGGGTACTGTGAGCATGCCCTGGCCCAGTGGGTGGCTGTTACACTAGACAATAAAATTAGCACTGAGTCAACAAAGGAAAATGGCCCCCAGATTCATTAATAAAGCAACGTTTTGGTCTGAACATTCAGAAATGCTACCTGCACCCACCCCATTAGCTCAGAGTTCTGAAGAATACACCACATACAGAGGCCTCTGCTGCCACCTGTTTTAGTTCCTGCCTGTGAGGGAACAGTTCCACTTGGACTTTCTGAGTCTTCTCACCATAGCCCTTCCCAAGGAGACAAAACCTGCAAACAACCCAAGAGCCTGAACAATGGAATGAGAACTGACTCTCACTACATGCTTGCTGTGGGCCAGGCACTGGCTAAGGGCTATACTGGAATGATTTATTTAATCCTCACATCCCCAGAAGGTAGGAATTTCCACATTCTCACTTCACAGAAGACTCTTCTGTTTTGCAGTTTTACAGATGGGGTTCCCATTTTATAGCTTGCCTGCTTGAGGTCACACAGCAAGTAAATGATGCCAGTAAATCAACCAGGCTTTGAACCCTAACACTCCAACTAACGGAGTGCTTGCTCTTAGCAACCAGTTATGTGCTGTATAATGACGTTTTCATCAATGACAGATGACATATACAGCAGTGGTCCCATAAGACTATAAACCTATATTATGGACTGGACATGGTAGCTCACACCTGTAATCTGTGAGAGGCCGAGACAGGCAGATCACTAGAGTCCAGGAGTTTGAGACCAGCCTGGGGAATATAGTGAGATCCCATCTCTACCAAAAAAAAAAAAAAATTAGCTAGGTATGGTGGCACAAACCTGTATTCCCAGCTACTTGGGAGGCTGAGCTGGGAGGATCCTTTGAGCCTGGGAGATGGAGGTTTTAGTGAGCTGAGATTGTGCCACTGTACTCCAGCCTGGGCGATGGAGTGAGACCTTGTCTCAAAAACAAAGCAAAAAGCAAAACAACTGTATTAGGGGCCAGATGTAGTGGCTCATACTTATAATCTCAGTGCTTTGGGAGGCTGAGATAGGAGGATTGCTTGAAGCCAGGAGTTCAAGACCAGCCTGGGGAACAGCCAGACCCTGTTTCTACAAAATATTTAAAAAGTAACCTGCTTGGTAGCATGCTCTTGTAGTCCCAGCTACATGGGAGACTGCAGTAAGACCGATTGCTTGAGCCTAGAGATTCGAGCTGCAGTGAGCTGTGATCACTTCACTGCACTCCAGCCTGGGCAACAAGAGCACGACTGTGTCTCCAAAAAACAAAAAAAGAGAGAGAAAAGAAAAAACCACCAACAACCTGCCTTTACTATGTTTACATGTGTTTAAATACGCAAATACTTAATATCGTGTTGGAGTTTCCTGTGGTATTCAGTAGTCTGTAGCTTAGGAGCAATAGGCTATACCACCTATAGAGCCTAGGTATGCAGTAGGGTATACCACCTAGGTTTGTGTAAGTACAATCTATGATGTTTACAGGATGGTAAATAGCCTAATGACATGTTTCTCCGAACATGTCTCTGTCATTGAATGATGCGTGATTGTACTCTAAACTTTTTGACAAACCTAACCTAATTTTGCTTTTCATCATTTGTCTGATAGACATTTTTAGCTATGTACATAAGGCCTGAGCTGACCAAAATTTCTAACTTTGGAGAATGTATCAGAATAAGAATAGGAGTTGTGTAGAATCTGGATCAAAAATAACTGCTTTATCTTTTTCCTTGAGGTGGCGTAAGAGACTGTGTTCATTTGTGCTTCTGTTGTTTCCCTTTGATACACTGTTTCACACTGTAGAGCCAATGGTTTTATACAGTTTTACAGGACAGCTTGCAAAGTGCAAGTTTTGACAAGAAAAGAAAATCTTTCCTGCTTTGTCTTCTCATTTCAAATATTGCATGCAGATTTTAGCTACCACATGTTTACCCAGTGTGCTTGTTTTTAATATGTGAAAATAAAGTTGTATCAGTAGAATTGGCTACCTTTAAAAAATTGGTTGCAAAATGTATCCAGTATATCATCTGTGAATCATCGCTGGGATTCCAAGAAGGCATAGTTTGTAGCTACACAATTGCAAAAAAACTATTTTTGGCAAGAAGTGATCCAATGCATTCCACAGCAGCATCCTAAAAACTGAGTGACACCTACACCGTGAAACATTTTAAAAGAATTACCAAAACTCTGCTTTATCAAGGATTTTCAGTCAAATCTGCTTTTCTTTTTAAATTTATAATTGATTCCTCCACCCATTTTAAACAAGGATTTGAGGTGGTGTAAGTCAAATCTGTCACTCAGGCAAACACTGTAGCATCCTGAGCCCTGTTGTTCATCAAAGGCCTTCTGTAATTAATCTTGACTGTTTGGGTAAGTGCCTTCTATATTATGGTGTTAAGAAAGGCAGAGCAACTTTCTTATGCCTTTTATCTTAAAAAGGGATGGAAGTAAGGAAAATGGAAAGAAGCCTTCAATAGACATTCTGGCAAGTTCTGTTATCGTATATTGAGTGCTAAGTGCCAGTCACTAAGCTAACCACTATCATATGATTTCACTGACTCTAGAAGAGCATCTTACCTAATAAATAAGAGACACTGAGCAACAGAAAGCCACTCGTCCCTACAGATTGTGATGTCAGGAAGAAGACTGGGCCCATTAGGGTGGGAAAACTGCTGCCATCCTGGCTGTAGCAGCTGGTTCTTTTTCTGCCTCTGTCCTATCCAAAGAAAATGCCTGCCCTATGAGATCTGATCAGTGATGTTTGATGAATGACATTTGTGCTTGAAGCGTCTCAAGCAAAAAGGATAGTAAGAGAGGAGAAAGAAATAAAAGCTCATGAGCGAAAAAATCACCCTCATGAAGTAGATTTACGTTGGATCCCCAGGTTCCCCTTCACGGATCAGTGTCAAAGCAGATGTTTCTCCCCAATCCTGGCACCTTCCTCAACTGCTGATACTCAAAGTTAATTAGTTTAGTATAACTGTATCTCTTAATTGATGAAAAGTGTTTTTCAACAACAAAAATATCTATCATTGATCCACGATTCTAGATGAGGCCTAAGCAGGTACACCAAATGCCAAGAAAGAAAGCTCTGAAGTGCTCTCAAGCAGAAAGACTGCAGACTCGTGGACAGTCTATATCCATCTTTGAGTCATATTGATTCCAAAGATGACCATTTATTTGCTGAATCCTTCCACTTTATTTATACAGCATAGATCATCATAGAAAAATTTTAAAGGCAAAATGCAAAAGTTCACACCAATTTCCACAATAAGCACTTATTACCCTTATAATAAGAAAGTCCCACAGAAAGGTATTAGAAAAGTCCTCCTACAACTACTCACTTTTGGGAAATAATTCACCATTGTGTTTGTAAGTGTGCTCGCATTTAAAGATGTTCATGTTCTAAATGTAAATGGCAAATGATTCATAGAGAAAAACAAAAAATATTGATGTGTTATTGATGCAATACCAATAAACAAATATGCCAGCCTCTCCAAAAGTTCTTTTCCCATTGCAAATTATGTGTATAACTTGCTATGTATTTTCCTAGTTTTTAATGTATATAATCTAAAATAAACAAAACAGAAAACCATAGCCTTCCTCCTCTCCTAGCCCCATAGCAATTCCAGAGCAGTGATATAGTCATTTGTGGGTGTCCTAGTGTGCTTGGAAGTCCCGAAATGTTCTTGTAGCCCAGAACACTCTGTTTTGTTAGTCTATTTTGAGATAATCCTTCTCTCAGTCAATGAACTTATGCTGAGTAAATGATTATAGACTAAAGATTAAATCAGAAAGATAAGTAATTTATGTTGTGAAAAACTTATCAGGTGGACTAAAAAATTGTCAGGTTGCCCAAACTCTCCCTAGAGGCAATAACTTCGAAGAAACCAAAAGGGAAGCCGAATTCTGGGTGAACTTGAATTGGATGATACTAGTGGCAGGTAGTCAAATTACTGTAATCTGATGAATTCATTTGTACAGCAGGGATTGACTGGCCTGGTAGACCAGAATGCTTCTTTGGGTGGCCAAGGAACCCTGTCCTGTCTACAAAGCTGGCGATGCATTTTTGCTCTTTAATGCCCATACACCTACTCACTATTATGATCATTTTTCTCCTGTTAGTGTATCTTTCTTGGGTAGGCTGTATTTCATTTGATTAGCCTTCACTTTCCACTGTTACAGTAGCATTCTGGTCAATAGTATTCTGTTACTCTGCTACTACACCCAAGGCATCAAATATAGGCATTGATACATAGTCATCTAACATAGGATGCTTCTAAAAAAAAAGCATGGTTGGTTTGTTAATTAACTTGTACTAGATTGGATTAAATTAGGTGTTTCTTACTTTTATCCTCAGGTAACTGAGATATGTTTAGCTGGATGTCTCTCCTGTGTACTTACAGCTACCCTTTGGATACTCACATTAATGTAATTTTATCAAACAACTATAGTCCCCTTTTATTTAAAAAATGAGACAGAAAGACAGCAAGAGTTTGATTATTCAGTGATTTTATGGTGGAGAAAAGGCACAAATAGTTTGTTTTTTTTTTTTTTCCCAAAAGAAACTTAAATCAATCCTAATTGATAGTGGTTCCCTAGCATATTAAAAATAGTCTTATGTGAGGTTTATGGATATCTGTTTAATTATTTTATTTATTGTCACTTGACAGAGAGTGAAATAAGTCTTGCTTTATTTATTTGGAGTGGAGTTCAGTTCTAAATGGATCTAACTCTGAGCCCATAGCAGGAGGGTTAGTTATTAGAGTGGTAAAATGTTCAGCTTATGGGATAATCTCACCTGTGTGAGGCATAAGACAACCAGATGTACAAAAGTTTCCTCCCTCTGGGCCTTATTTTCACCACGCCCTACCCTCTCACAATGCACACCACTTTGCTAACCAGACCCTTCAGACATCACTCTTCACAAAATAAGACTGCCACCACTAGAAGCCAAGCCCAGGCAATTTGGATTCTGTAAGTGGGAAAAAAATCAACCCTAATAGCCATCATTCTCATGTTTTGGTCAGTGGTAAAACTGACCAGATAGAGATACCTGAGGCTGTGAGAAGAGACAGAACTGGAGGAGTATGGCAAGATTGGTGCGGTTTCAGCCTGAAGTCACAGGGATGACACAGGGTACAACCTCAGAGACCCCATCTGCAAATCCAGAGAGACAGCTAGTCACAGGGATCCATCTGTGCAAGCTGGCATTCTGGGGAAAGATTCCACCTCAAAGATAAAGTGAGAATATGATGGGAGCCTATTAACTAAAATTTGAGTAGGGAAGGAAATGTTCAAGGTACAAGGCAAGACCCAGATATCAGTTAGGACCAGCAAGTATTCTAAGTCACTATTGTTTCTCTTTCTTATGGATATGAATTTCCTAGAGGGAAGATGTACCTGGTCAAATAATCCTGGTTGAAATGCTTTTTTTTTTTTTTTTTTTTTTTTTGAGATGGAGTCTTGTTCTGTTCTGTCATCCAGGCTGGAGTGCAGTGGTGCGATCTCGGCTCACTGCAAGCCCCGCCTCCCAGGTTCAAGTGATTCTCCTGCCTCAGCCTCCCGAGTAGCTGGGACTACAGGTGCCCGTATGCCCGACTAATTTTTTATATTTTAGTACAGACGGGGTTTCACCATATTGGCCAGGCTGATCTCGAACTCCTTGCCTCGTGATCCACCTGCCTTGGCCTCCCAAAGTGCTGGGATTACAGGCATGAGCCACCGTGCCCAGCAGAGATTTTATTAATGCATTTATTACTATAACAGACAAGAATGCTGCTACCCTGTGGCCTTGTGAGGCATGTTCAATCCAGAGGACCAACTTGATGATTTTTCACCATTCATGACCATTTTCCTTTCCCTTTAGTTTTTTTCTAGAATGATTAACCAGATTTACTTACCAAAAGTTGAGTTCCGACTATATGCAGGTTCTTCTAGGGGACCCAGAACTAACTATGAAATAATAGTCTTTGGCATTTAATTTATTTATTCAGCTAATTATTAATAGATTCAAAAGTATCTAATATGTACAAAAAGTGTTTAGAGAGATTGAAAGTGGCCAGGTGTGGTGGTTCATGCCTATAATCCTGGCACTTTGGGAGGCCAAGGCTGGAGGATCACCTGAAACCAAGAGTTCGAGACCAGACTGGAAATGAAATGAAACTCTGTCTCTACTCCCCCTGCAAAAAAAATTGAAAGCATAGGGGTCTCACTGCCTGACCTCACATTCTGGTTTGGACATTATTAACTTTTTGACTCTGGGAAAGTTACTAAAATTAAAATTTTCTAAAGATAGGTTTTTTTCATCTGTAAGAGTAGGTAAAATAATAGTAGCTACCTTAAAGTAGTTATGATTCTTAAAGAACATGTTGCTTTTGAAATCTCTAGCCCATAGATTGTTAAGACTACACAAAGGCAAGCCAGCCTTAATAAAGCACTGAGAAAGATCGCATGTGTATAATATTCTCAAAATGACAAAACTGTAGTGATGAAGAACAAATCAACAGTTGCCAGGGGCTAGTTAAGGTTGTGGGGAGTGTGTGACTATCAAGAGTTAGTACCAGGCCTGCCGGGGCGATAGAGTGAGACTCTGTGTAAAAAGAAAGAAAGGGGAAAAAAAAAAAGAGTTAGTACCAGGGAGTTTCTTTGTGATAACAGAATGCTTCTGTATCCTGAGCAGGGCGGTTGTGATACAAATCTATATGTGTGATACCGCTCCCACCTCCACCAAAAATGAGTGCATGGCAAAGCTGGTGAAATCTGAATTTGGTCTGTAGGTTATAGTATCGGATCAATGTTAATTTTCTGGTTTTGAGGATGTACCATAGCTATGTAAGATGATATCACTGGGGAAAGCTGGGGGAAGGAGACACGGGAACACTGTGTTGTCTTTCAATTTATGAGTCTTAGATTATTTCAAAATAGAGGGGATTTTGTTTTGTTTTGTTTTTGAGACAGTGTCTCTCTCTGTAGCCCAGGCTGGAGTGCAGTGGTGTGATCTTGGTGCACTGCAGCCTCCACCTCTCAGGTAAGCAATTCTCCTGCCTCAGCCTCCTGAATTGCTGAGATTACAGGCATACACCACCACATCTGGCAATTTTTTTTTTTTTTTTTTTTTTTTGGTATTTTTAGTAGTGACATAGTTTCGCCATGTTGACCAGGCTGGTCTCGAACTTCTGTCCTCAAATGATCCACCTGCCTCAGCCTCCCAAAGTGCTGAGATTATAGGCAGGAGCTACTCAAAATAGTTTCAAAATATAAGGCAGGAAAAGAGATGGGACAGTGTAACAGAGAAGAGATAGACTTTGTCTCTGTCCTTATGGAGTTTACATTCTACTGGGAAGAGAAACCAGTAATTACACAGTCAGTTATTTCTTTTTTTCTTTTTTCTTTTTTTTTTTTTTTGAGACAGAGTCTCACTCTGTTGCTCAGGCTGGAGTGTAGTGACGTGATCTCAGCTCACTGCAAGCTCTGTCTCCTGAGTTCACGCCATTCTCCTGCCTCAGCCCGAGTAGCTAGGACTACAGGCTCCCACCACCACGCCTGGCTAATTTTTTGTATTTTGAGTAGAGACAGAGTTTCGCTGTGTCAGCCAGGATGGTCTCGATCTCCTGACCTCATGATCTGCCCGCCTTGGCCTCCCAAAATGTTGGGATTACAGGCGTGAGCAACCGCTCCTGGCCTACAGTCAGTTATATCATGGTAACTGTGCTCATGTTACGAAGGAAAAATGTAACATGCTATGAGAGCATGTGCGAAGACAAGAGGCTGGAAGCTGGGACAGCTCAGGAGAGGCTTCTTGTTGTGGGGGTTATAGCTAAGCTCCCATTTCTATGGTAGGGTGAGCTGGGTGGGATGGTGGGAGGCATTTTAGGGAAAGGGAGCAACATTGATGGGGACCTGGAGGGTGAAAGAGCCCTCAGCAGCTTAGAGGAACTGGCCGCTGTGCAGGAGTCAGAGTTAAGTAGGCCAGTATTACAAGCACAGTGTTGTGGGGGTCAAGGAAAGAAGCAATTATGTTTGACAAGAAACTGGGGGAAGAAAACAAGTGCACCATGGTAGCAGTAATGGATAAAGCTTAGATTTTGAAATGGGTTGTTTTTTAATGAATTTAAAGCTGCAGTTATAAAACCCACAAAGGAATGTATACTTAGAGTATGTGATGAGTTTGGGAAGCCACACATAGTCTGGTGAAGAGGGTCCCTGGAAGAAGCTGGAAAGGGACTGGGAAGAGCATTTGGGGCTTGACCACAAAGGAAATTTGATTTTTTGTCCTGCAGGCATGGAGGAGCCATTGGGACTTTTGAACTGGCAAGTTCTTCAGAGTTTACTCAGACACCAAGATAAAGCATAGATGGAGTTAAAGAGAACTGAAGCCGGTGAGCCTGGCCAAGAGGCTACTGCAGGCGTCCAGGATAGGGACATTAGAGCCTGAAGCTGGGGTGAAGGCAGTGGTACTGGGACAGGGAGTGACAAAGGAGCCTCATGTCAGCAGGCCCAGCCAACAATGAGGGCCTCAGATCCTGGAGCATCTCTCCTAGTATGTAGGTTGGTACAAACGTAATTTTGCTTTTTGCAAATTATCCCTCTGAGGTCTCATGTAGGTACATAAAAACATACATGTAACACATCTACTGTGGCCTTGTTAGAAACTGGGAAATTGGAAAGAATGCATATATCCATTAGTGAGTGCTTGAGTAAACTATGGTACATCATCCTACAGTGGGGTTCTATGGATCACTTTAGAACCATGGAGTTTCTTAAAATATTAAGTCAGAAGAATTACAGAAGACTAGGTGTAGTATGACCTAATTTCATAGAATAACGTGTAGAGTGCATTTTATATATGTAGAAAAAGATCTTGAAAGATATACCTCTCCCTTTGGCAATAAAGATCTTTGCAGGTGAAGATTGTAAAGAATGTTTACTTTTTATACATTTCCTTATAGTGATTTATTTATTACAAATATGTTCATGCTTCAATGTATCTGTCTGTTGCACTTCTACATGAACGGTGTTGTCTTAGATTGGACTCCTGTGACCAGGCTCTGAGATGCAGAAGGAGGCAGCCCTTGGGAGGTGCCCCTGTCAGGAAGTAAGGAAGACAGCATTGGGCAGAGAGGGAAGCTCACCCATATTGCAGTTGTAACTGAGACACAGTAGGAACTCTTGAGCTGGGATGGCCCTTCAGAGTCATCCTAAATTTGGGTAGGGTCTTTGTATACTTGCATTAGCCAGTCATTGGGTTTGTACTGCCTTGAGGAGGGAGCATGACCTTGGACTGTTCCATTCCCTGTAGCTGAGGGCAACTCCCGTTGAAGGATGCAGCTGAGAACGGCCAGCAACTGATATTCCTAAGCACTGGCCAATGGATGCCCTGACTCTGAAGAGGGGATCTGGGAAAGCACTACAGTATCCATTACAGTTATTTGGTGTTAAGTTTAAAATTTATTTTCAGACCTTGCAGACCTTGCTTAATTATCTTAGCTTCGCTTTCACTAATACAAAGATAAAAGAGGAAAAAATGATTATCTCAATGTGAAAAAAATTAAATGAAATTAAAAAACCTTTTTGATTAAAAAAGTCTTGGCAATTAGGAGTAAAAAGCAATTTATTTGACTTGATAGAGAGTACTTTCTCCACGTTCCCCTTTCTCTGAAGGTGTAGGCCCTCTGCGGGCCAGGCTCTTCTGGCTTAATTTCCTCCATCACGTTGTGTGGCCTCAGGCCTTGCCTTCCACCTCCTTGACCACAGTCCACAGAGTGCTCTGATTCTCATATTGATATTTGCCTCCAGGCAGTCCCAGTTTCTGAGTTTGCTTCTGTTTTCATTTTTCCTCTCTTCTTTTTTTTTTTTTTTTTTTTTTTTTTTTTTTTTTTTTTTTTTTTTTTGTGGCTCCTAGTTATTTCCCTTCCTTTCTTGTGTGCTCAGCAATACATTTAAAAGTATATTTGTTGTAATTTATTTAGCACCTAGTGTTTCATAGCAGGAAGGTTTTTCAGTGTATCTAGTCCACAGTTCTGCAGAAAGCTAAACCCCGACTGTCTTCACCAAAGGCAATTTTTCCTTTTACTGCCTCTAATGTGACTTTCAGTTTTATTTTTTATGTTTTATTTATTTCATAAGTTCATTCACCTTTATCCCCTTCTCCTCTTGCTCTATCTTCTCTCGAATCTCAGTTTTTCTTCTTTGACCTCTTTTCTTTAATGGAGAATTATTTGATCATGAATTGTACCTATTGGGGCAAACTTTTCTGGTTTGTGTCATTCCGCTGACTTCTTAAAATCATCTTCCTCTTTATGTTTTTTGTGGTATCTATGACTACATCCCATACTGTTTTGTTTCTTGTGATTATGCATTCTTAAATTGGTTTGTTCTTACCGAGCCAGCTATTTGTGAAAGGATAGAACTGGAGACAGGCTAGGGAACGGAGCTAGGGCAGCTTGAATTTCCATCTATTTTCCACGACTGCCTTGTCCTGGAGAACGGCCTCTGTGTGAGCTCAACTCGTTTCTCTCTCCTCCGCTCATTTTTATCACAACCCTTTTGGATGGTGACATAAAGCTTTGTTTCCATCAGGTGAGCATGAGCCATATATTCAGGCTTGTTACCACCACTCTTTTCTTGTTGACCTTAGTGCACCCACATCCTGCTCTGGCAGAGATGACACACTAGCCCGTTTCCATGTTTAGCATCATCACCTCTGACCCCTAATGCCACACAGGGATCAGAGCATTTCCCCAGTGCTTCCATGCATCGAGACCTCATGTTCCCAGCAAGGGTCATTTAATGTCCTTCAGGGTTTGCCACCTGTAAAGACTGCTCTGTTCCGCTCGCTGAACCAGAGAGCTGCAGGATCTTGTTTCTTCCATCAGAGTCTCCCCATGTCCTCGTTTAATTTTCCTAACACTTGGCAGCCTTTTAAAGAGTGATGTTTGGATTATGGACGTTTTCTACTGTTTCATCAGTTTTGCTTCTATTTCTCATTCTACTAATTTTTGGTTGACTTAAGGAAAGAGAGCTTTCAGTCTTGCTCTTGATCTTGAAGTCCAGAGGATTATTATAGGATGATAGAAGACTTAAGGAGGTGAGAGAGGAGCTATCTCATAGATGATCTGAGAAGGGCTGGGCCATAAGAGTAGCCTGGAAAGAAGGAGATTTCTTCCTTACACACAGAAGGACAAAAATCCACAGGGAACATACAGGAGGAATTTTAGGTCAATAGGAAGAAAAGAGTAAAAAGGTACTTGCTCCTGTGGGAGATGTGGAGTCTGGCATGTACAAGGAACAGCAATAGACTTTATTCACTTATTCAGCAAATTTTTATCACATCCATGCTCTATGCCAGGCAGTGGGGAACCAGTAATGAACAGGACAAACCAATTCCTGTTCTCTGATACTTCACTTTCTCATAGAGGAGCCACAAAACAAGGAAGAACTGAGCAGCAGCAACAACAGTAAGAGCCTGTTGTCCGCCAGGTTCTATAATAGACAACAGAGCTGTGGAAGGTCTAGTGGAGGTGCTATTTAAGCTAGACCTGAGAGAACAGAGAATCCAGCCATGGGAAAGGAGGGAAAGAGCATTCCTGGCACAGAGTAGAAAATGCTATGGCCCTGAATCGGGAAAGAGCTTAATACTTTTCAGGAACAAATTACCGGTTGGACTTGAAGGAGCAAGACAGAACATGGCACAGGCCGAGATTGGAGAGAAAGGAAGGAACCAAATCATGCAGGCATTTGTAGGAGCTGGGTTCGTATTCTATCATTACTTCCTGAGTCAGTAGAGATAATGAAGAACAGAAATCTAGGCAAATATGGATAAATTGTAAATGTACCAAAATGATGAAGTTAAAACCCATGAAAAGAAGAGCATAACATCAACATGTGCTTTGGCAATTCTCTATATGGGGATTCAGATTTTAAGATAATTTGGGCAGAATTCATGGCATAAAAAATTAACATTACTCACAGACTTACATTCTAAGGAGAGGAATTCCATGTCATGCTTTTAGGAATGAATCCTAGAAACTGATTGTCCTCTGGAATAAAGGAGACTGTGGCATTTTAGAGAGCCCTAAGCTTCACTATGCATTTCTGAATTTGAGGGTATGGTTGAGGAAAATCAGCCAGAAGGAGAGGACTTGGACACCCAGGATTCCATAGATCTCGAAAGTAGGAAGGCAAGGGTCCTGCTGAAGGAAACATTCACTCTTTGCATAGGGGACCTCAGAGACGAAGCCAGATAGCATGCACAACACCCAGCTTATTCTCATGCCCATACTTTCTCTGTTTGCATAGAGAAATCACAATTGGAAACATTTCTAAAGATTACCCTTCTGCAACAGAAAGAATTGACTGGAAAGTAAGTCATGAAAAAGAAATCTGGAAGCAAGGTAATAGAGCCCCAAACAGAATTTAAACTTTTTCCTATGAGTATTTGGTAAAGTCTGAATACTGACATATCAGAATATATATAAGATTTTATCCAGTTGAAGCTGCAGACTTTAAGGATGTATCCATTTCCTCCCCTCTTCCCTCCTTCCTTCCCTCCCTCAACAGTGAATGTTTGAGATGATGCTATCCAGCCTTTATAGACCAATCTATAGATAAGTGACTCTTCTTTTTAGCCTTCTTCATGGCAAATTTCTCTCCAACATCCTTTGCATTCTAATTGGTCTTACCAAATTCCAAAGAATTTCCCATTAATCAATAAAACTTCTTAGAAGTGGACTAAAGCTGAAGTTTCGGCTTCTGTTAGACTCCATGTGAGAGACTCCTTTCAAAAGGAGGCAAACTGTGAATCCAATTTTCTTTTGGCATTAATTTCCTAGTAGTTCTGGGGGTTCAAATGAGACATCAATGACTAGCTGTCACTCAAGTATTTTATCTCAAAGCTTAAAGGACTGGAAAGTGACTGTGCTCCTTCCACTCTCAGTTCAAGTACAGTATTCTGTTCCTGGCAGCCAAGAAGCAGCAGGTGTAGGATGAGGAATAGCTGGCCATTGCTCCTGGCCAGAGAAGGCACTTCTTCACAACAGTGGAAGGTTTCAGTATCACTTAGCCTGTCCAAGAGAAACTATTTTTGTTCCATATCCATGCCCTGGTAGGAGAGTTCAAATTTATTTTGGGTTTGCTGATGGCTATACTATCAGGAGGATATCAGTGCAGGAAGCCAAGAAGCTACCATCTGTTCTGTGTTTGTATCTAAAGAATTATTTAGAAGACTGATTACTCAGTTAGCTGGGCCTCCTGACCTTCTAGTATTACACTTAGAAAGGTAACTAACACTTTCTTGAAAGTCACTTCACTTTTAATAACCCATATAATTCCCTCAGTATAAGGTAGGGATCAAAGTATTGACCAAAGCTTCACACTGAGTCTCATGTGTTGTGGATGCTGTGAATGATCACTCGTGGTGAACAGAAAGTGACTCCTGATAGTGGTATGTTAGTAAATATTTAACAGTGGGCTCTCTCTAGGGAAAAAATACCTGATACATAGCATTTGTCAGTTTCCATGATGAAATATTAAGAACAATTTTATAAATTCAAAAACATAGATGAAATACAGCAATTCCACAAAAGACAATAATGACCAAAATCAACTCAAGCAAAAGTAGGAAGCCCAAATGGCCCTATATTTATTAAAGAAAATGAATTCACAAATCTACCCACCAGAAAAATTGCAAGTCCAGACGGCTTTACTAGGGAAGTATATCAATTGCATAAGGAATAAATTACACTAATCTTGCACAAAACCCTTCAGAAAATAGAGGAGGAAACACTTCCCAACTCATCTTTTGATTCCAGAATTTATACTATTACCTGAATTAGGTGAAGACATTATGAGAAAGGAAAATTACAGATCAGATATCAGTATACTTCATGAATAGAGATGAAAAGAAAATTCTTTGCAGAGTATCAGCAGATTGAATCCAGTAAAAACATATATATATTTATATAAATTATAATATATGATGACCAGGAATGTAAGGTTGGTTTGACTTTCAAAATCAATTGATATAATTCACCGTATTAACAGAATAAATAGGGAAAACTATATGATCATCTCAAGATATGAAACAAAACCATCTGAAAAAATTCAAAAATTAAGCACTTATTCATTGTGTATGTATATTATTCCCAAATAAAGTAAGAATAGAAGAGATTTTTCTCAACTTGATAAAAGACAACTAAAAGAAGCCTACAGCTAATATCAAATTTAAGTGTGGAAAGACTGAACACTTTCCCTAAGATAGAGATGAAGGCAAGGATGCTCACTCTCCATCACTTCTATTCAGCATATTGCTGCAGGTCACAGGCAGTGCAATAAAAAAAAAAGAAGTAAAATGCATAAAATTATAAGGGAAAAACACTGTCTTTATCTGCAGATCGTATAAGTATAAAATGCAAAACTATTTCTAAAATAGCGACTAGAACTACTACATGAATTTAGGAAAGGTGTAAAATATAACGTCAATATTCAGAAATTGGTTCATTTTTATAAACTAACAAAAAAGAATCTAAAAAAATATAATACTCTCCACAATAGCATCACAAAACATGAAATATTTATGGATAGGTTCAACAAAATACATGCAATATCTGTGCATTGAAAACCAAAAACATTGCTGAGAGAAATTAAAGAAGACCCAAGTTAGGGGATATAAATGATCTTCACGGATTGGAAGATTCAATATTGTTAAAATGTTAGCTCTCCCCAAACAGTCACCATGAGAATTCTAGCAGGATATTTGTATAAATTAACAGTCGGAGATTCTAACATTTGAATGGAAATGCAAAGGACTTAAAAGAGTCAAAACAATTTGGAAAGAAAGAACACAGTGGGAGCCTATGATAAGCAGAATTCCAACATGACGCCAAGATTCCATCCCCTGCTGCACCAGCATGTACAATCCCCGTCCACAGAGTATCAGAGAGACCCGTGAATATGATGGGATGTCATCCCCTTGATTAGGTTATGTTATATGGCAAAGGTGAAGAGATGTGCATCAGTGGCTCCATCCAGGACTGAAGTGGCTTCATGCCTATGTTTAGACACCCAGACCAAATGTAAACCTTTGGTCCTTACCCTCCAGAAACAGATGTACCTTTACCACCCTCAGGTTAAGGCAAACACACATTTATTGCACAGTCTACCTTCAGGTTCAGGCTGGAGGGGGAGATCCACAAATGCCCCAAGGCATACTCATGACTATGTGGGCAGGGAATTCCAGGCTCACAGTTACTCCAGGTGTGATCTCCAAGGGAAGAGGTGCATGCTCCGCGTAGATAAGCCACTTGGCCACAGGATCTTTTCACTCCATGGGAAGGGAGGAGGCTCAAGGTAGCCGAAGTAGAGCCTCCCCAAGCAGAACATCTCAAACTTATATGTGCATAAGATCTTATTGAAATGTACATTTAAAAGCTTTCAGGTGACATGAGTGCTGCTGATCCGCTTTGAATAGAAAGGCTGGAATCATGGAGCGGGGTAGTACTACTGTGTTGCCTGGTGATGCATCCCTGGCATCGGAGCACATGATCAGCCCTAATTGGTTTGGTGTCACTTGTCACATCTATCCAGCAAAAGAAGTGAAAACAGGAATGGCTATCTTTAATTGTTTACTGTCTGTCACTAGTACCTTTAGGTGTGATATCTCATGTAATCCAAGTACCAGCTTAGAAATGCTAGCCAGTTGCTTAAAGACGTTCTTCTGATCTCATAGCATCCCTTATTTTCAACCTTTTATCTGTCCCAGTTACCCAAGCCATTGTGCTACAAAATCCCTAGGATCCTTAAGTTTTCCTAAACCCTCTTTTTCCTAAGTCCTCATTTTCACAGACCTCAACACAGCCTGGGAAAACATCCTGGTTGGTTCTATTACAAAATCTTGTTCTTAGATCTCTGTTGAGTCCTCCTGATTCATGACAGTCTTCCTTTTAAATATTCTATGGACTTCCTAGTACATTATCCATAGCAGTGCCCCAAATCCTTTGTACTCAGCTCTATTTCCAACTGTCAGCAAAAGTGCTTGCATTTCACTTTAAAGGGAAGGATGCTTCATCTGTATTTATAATCCTAATCCCTTTCTTTTCCTGGGCCTTGCTTATCAGTCATTCCCTTTCTATTTCCTTTTACTCTGACTTTTAGCCAATCAAAATACTGCCTGGATCTCCTATTTTGTAAGATCATACACACCTCCTAATCCCTGTTACATGTCTCAGACAGCCGGCCTCCTTTGCCTTCCCTCACTGCCCATTGCCATGAAACGGGAGTCGCCTTTTACTGCCTCTACCTGCCACCTACCACCACTTTAATTTCTTTCATTCTGGCCTTTTCTTCCACCAGCCTACCAAAACCACCAATTTGAAGTGGCATTAAACTATTTATTATTTTTATTAATAAAATATGGGAGCATGAATGAGATATAAAATGAAGTCAAAATTGTTTCTAATATTTATGCTATATTTTTCCATTTTGTAGCATTTTTTATTTTGAGACATCACTCTACAGAGACTTTTATCTCTTCCTGTGGGATGGTTCCCTTTCTATGCTACATTTTTTGACATTTACAAAAACATACACTTCTTCTTTTAAATTCAGTGCTGAAGGTTAAGACCTCGGGCCATTCATTATTTTATCTGAACTTCTTTTCTCACCATTAGTTGGAAGAAGGGTAAGATAATACATTGAGTATTCTACTCTCTTTTGATGATTATGTTGCTGTTGGGCCAAAATAAACCTTTGGAACTCAGATGAACTTCTAAGTTATTCCAAGAGAATTAGGAATCTTCCTTTACCCTCCATGGACCCAGCTTCTCAGTGCAGCCAAAGCCCTTGCTTAGTCTGTATAAATTAATACATTTGCTGGAAATGTGACTTAGGAGATTTTATAGCAGTGGTTTCAATGCTGGTAGTGGTGAAGTGGAAATTTGAGAATGTGAAGATTAATTTAAACCACATGATGGGTTCAAGGAAAAGGGACATACCCGACAGTTTCCTGAATGTGTGCTAACCCTAGATAGTGGGTAATGGGATCCGAAAAAAACCACCAGTGAACTTTTAAACCCTCTCCAGAGGAATCAGACCAGTACAGTTAGCCCTGAAACAGAGCTGTTCATGAAAACAGGCCTCTTCTTTCTCCCTCAGAAACCAATCCCTTTGCCTGAAAGGACACAGTTGGGAGATCAGAGACAGAGGAGGCACCTTAACTTTTACTACTAATGAAATGAAGCTAGACCTGTGTTTCCAATCATTAGCTGGTTTACCGATCTGTCTTTCATCATAGATTCCAAATTCTGTTGGGTTCTTTTAACTATTGTTAACCAATAAATTGTATGTTGTGAATAGTCAATGAACTTGAAATAAAAGATTTCTTTTTCCTTCCAGTTTGTTGTAGCAGTGTTCTGGATCATTTATGCCTATGACAGAGAGATGATATACCCGAAGCTGCTGGATAATTTTATCCCAGGGTGGCTGAATCATGGAATGGTGAGTGGATTAAAACAAATGGCTTTCTTTTATTTAAAAAAAAATCTATTAAATAGCTATTATCTGCTATTTAGACCTTCCATAGAATTTGCCTAAAAATCCATGAAATCTTGGAAGGTTATAATGGGAGATTACAATTAGAGAATACTGTAATATTTACTGAATATAAATAGAAACGTCTTCCCATGGAATTGAGTCATTATTCAAACTATGTAGTAGATGAATCCACAGATTATTAAGGTAGGTGTGTCAGTGGTGTTAAATAATATAACTAGCCAATTCTGGGATGAATTTAATTTCTGTGCCATTAGAAGGCTTGTCCTCAGAGCCTAGGTTTGGATTCCCACCTACACAGCCACCAACCCTCCGCTCCACCTGCACCTCACATTGACAAGATTTTGTTGGAAGTAACTACTGCAGCTGGACAGTTTCCCTCAGATGGGCAGCAAGGCTGTTACTTTCTCTCGGAGATCTGTTGCAAGTATTTGGAGGTGTCTTTAGCAGTGGGATTGTTTGCCTCTTAGGGTTCTGCCCAAGTTAGGGTGTTTGCCTGTGGCTTTGAGGCCTTTTCCTTCTTCTCAGTCTAATTCTTTCTTATGCTTTAGCCATGATGTTCCCCTCACTAGTTTCAAATCCAGTGCTTTGGATGGTTTTCACATCATTTTACAACATTTGAGGATATATTTTCTGCAGTGAAATTTTGTGTCATCTTCCCTTTCAGCTTTTGGAATTGAACACTACTTTATTATTAACTAAGAAGCATGCATTTTGGTTACAGCAGTTTTTAGAACATGTCCCGGGGTGTTCCTGGTGAAAAGGGCAGCCCATCACAGGAAATTATAGGGGAAGGAAGAGCTGGAAATCATGAGCCTTGAGTACAAAATAACAGTTTCCCTTCTGCCCCCAATTTTGGTATATTTGAAGAAAAGTGGTGTGTCTAGCAAACAAACATCACTGTACTGAAGGGTTTTGATCAATCCTTCCTTAAGCCAATTCATCAAAAGTGGCAAATCTCAGAGAACTGGATTTTTTTTTTAGTTCAGTTAGAGCCACACTCTTGAAGGATTAGCATGGCACTTCTGGTCTATTTCCAAACACATCAGCTGGGTCTTGTCAGTTCAGTTTAGCCATCCATGGGGCCTGGCATGGTTACTATGGCCCTCTCCAACTTTTTCCTTTTCTTGAATGTGAAAAGCACGTCGTAACTCCATGCCTTTGCAATCTTCTGCCCCAAATGCCCTTCTCAGTCTTTCCTGACAAATTCCTGCTAGCTTAGTTCCTATCTTCTTTAAGAAGCCGTTCCTAACTCCCCAAACAAAGTTAGCTATTCCGTTACTTGTGCTTGTACAGCGCTTTCATATCTCTATTATGCATGTCTGTATCCCCACAGAAATATTAAGCTCCTAGTGCAAAGCAGCCTTTGAATTCCAAGCACTGTGCCCAGTTGTCTGGCATACAGTAGGATCAATATATATTTATTAAATTGATGAATGAATTCACTATAGCTGATTTCCATAATTCTTTGTCAGTTACATAGCTACTGTTTGTTTATTTATTTTATTTTATTTTATTTTATTTTATTTTATTTTATTTTATTTTATTTGAGAATATACTGTGTGCCAGGCACTCCACAGTGATTGTATCATTAAATTTTCACAATGGCACTGCAAATAAGGAATGATCTCAATTACAAATGAAGAAACTGAACCTCAGAAGGATTATATAATTTGCCCAAATGACATAGCTCAGGGTGGTAGAAGTGGGATCTGAACGCAGGCCTGTCTGGCCTCAAATGTGTGGCCACATTTTATCTGAACAAGCAAAACATTAATTGATTCTTGATAAAAAGAGTAGCATTGTATAGCTTCTACAACAGTAAGTTAGCAAAATATAAGAGAAACATCTTCAGGGTATTTTAAAGCTTACTTTCAAGCTGTTTAGCATATTTTAGCTGTCTAAGATAAACCAGTCAATAATTAGATACATATTTTTAAGAAAAAGACTATGAAATTCCTTATCTCCAAGAGCTGAGTTGTAAATGGAGATAGGCTTTATAAATCATCACTTCAAACGTTACACCAAAAAACATTGTCATGTGTTCAATCAGGAGCAGGCTGTGGCCTATTATGTGTGGCCTAATACGTGGCAGGCATATTCTTGTACAAATAGTATCCTTTATGACATCTCCAAATATGAGGAGGAGTAATATCACCTAGATAACTAATTAGAGTGTCCAAATTGTGAGTATTAAAGGGAGACTCCTGAAGTTGCAGCCTCCAGTTGAATGTGAAATGATGTCAGTTACCTTGTTCTGACATTAGGAGAAACTTTGCTAACAACAAATAATTGCATCATGTGCTATAGAATTAAAGTCTCGGCCACTTTGGCCTATTGTTAACAGGCCCGAACTGCACAATATTACCTTCATGCCAGAGAATGAATCACAGCCTTTGTGGATCCTGGTTCTAAATTTTTAATGTTTTGAACAAATGGTTTATTAAGCATGTATCCAGCCATTAGAACTTTGACTTGCCTCTGTTAATTTTACCTTGATTCACTTTGATGTCTTAAAATTTCTACTCCTGGAGACAAATACTACTTAGAAACACCAGGAGGAATTGAATGACACAAATATTTAGGAAAGAGAAAAGATAAATTAGTTAATATGTCAAATCCTCTAAGATAATATGAGCTCAATAGATTCTTTCACAATGAATTCTGTGTCCTAATAGTGATAAATGACCAGTTCTTTGTTTTTCCTCATGTTCCAATTGATAGTTCCAGAATTACTGAGGAGAAAGAAGTTGTGCATGGTGGCTCAGGCATACTTTGCAATATTAAGCAATTTACATTACTTGAATTCTGTATCTGTATAACTATAGATACAAAATTGATAAACTATGCTGCTGATCTTTTAGCCTAGCAATTAAAATATGAACATTAAATGCTAGAATTATGAATAATTTTCATAAAATGTGTAATAAAATGACATTTCAAATAAATGAGCATTTTCCTCTTTGTTTAAATAATATTTTAAGTTTTAATAACTATTATAATTTGTATTTGCTTTTAATTCTAATTGGTTTTAATATTAATTTAAAATACACTTTTAAATATATGGAAATAAGTCCATTCAAAATTTCTTACCAGTCTGGATAACTTGGTGAAACCCTGTCTCTTAAAAAAAAAAAAAAAAAATTAGCTGGATGTGGTGTTATGAACCTGTAGTCCTAGCTACTCAGGAGGCTGAGGTGGGGGAATTGCTTGAGCCCATGATGTCAAGGCTATAGTGAGCCATGATCATGCTACTGCACTCCAGACTGTGTGACAGGAGTGAGACCCTGTCTCAAGAACAAAAAAGTTCCCACATTTGTTTTAATGTATGTATTTTAATTGAAAATTCAAATTGTATACATTTTGATTGTAATTTTATTTTCGATTGATCTTTTAGATTATTACTATCAGTAGAGCGAAAATTTTGTGAAATTTTCCATTATAATAGCATATTTAATAATTTTGCTGAAATGAAGGCAAGGAAAATATAGTTTTAGAATATTTATATTCTTATTATATTAAATATTT
>NW_016813033.1:1237222-1302257 GCF_001698545.2 Rhinopithecus bieti | reverse complement strand
TAAATATTTATATTTATAGCTTATAAATATATATGCTTTACTGCTTATCCAATCACATATTTTCTATTTTGTTTTGTAAAACTACATCTGACAATGTAGGAGGATAAAACATTTTATTTAGTACTTCATTAGCTTTATTTGTAGCTTTTTTCAAAAATGTATATGCTTATTTTAATTTTCAATGGGTACCACATACATATGCTATAAAATTTAAATGTTTCCCTGCCTCCTTTGTATACCAGCTACTTAATTCTATTTTCCTCTACTTGTACCTTTTAAAGTTAATTTTAACATACATGTAATAATTTAACATAGTTACAGGGTACACAGTGATATTTCAAAACATATATATAACGTGTAATGATGAAATCAGGGTAATTAGCATACATATTTTCTCAAACATTTATCATTTTTTTATGTTGAGAACACTCAAAATCCTCTCTTCTAGCTTTTTGAAAATATACAATAAATTATTGTTAACTATATTCATTCTATATTGCTCTAGAACATTGAAATTTATTCCTCCTATCTAGCTATAATTGTGTGTCTCCTAACCAACCTCTCCATACTCTCCCCTCCTGGCTAGCCTTCCCAACCTCTAATAACCACAGTTCTACTCACTACTTCTATGAGCTCATCATTTTTAGTTCCATCTTGTTCCAGATCTTAGAGGAAAAGCTTTCAGCTTTTGTCTCTTTAGTATAATGTTGGCTGTGGGTTTGTCATATATGGCCTTTATTGTATTAAGGTATATTCCATCTATACCTAATTTGTTGAGAGTTGTTATTGTAAATGATATTTAATTTTATGAAATACTTTTTCTGTGTCTATTGAGATAATCATATGGGCTTTGTCCTTCATTTTGTTTATGAGAGGTATCAAATTTATTAATTTGTGTATGTTGAATCATCCTTTCATCTCTGGGATAAATATAAACTTTTGGATATGCTGTTGGATTTTAGTATTTTGTTGAGGATTTTTGCATCTATGTTCATCAGAGATATTGGCCTATAGTTTAATTTTTTGGTTCTGTCCTTGTCTGATTTTGGCATCATGGTAATGCTGGCATCATAGAATGAGTTAGGAATAATTCCCTCCTCTTTTAATTTTTTGGAATATTTTCAGAAGTATTTGTGGTAGTTCTTCTTTATAAGTTTGGTACACTTTAGCAGTGAAGCCATTCTGCCCTGGGCTTTACATTGTCGGGAGACCTTTTATTGCTTATTCAATCTCATTGCTTGTTCTTGGTCTATTCAGGTTTTCTGTTTCCTCCTGGCTCAATGTTGATAGGTTATATGTGTCCAGGAATTTATCCACTTCTTCTAGGTTTTTCAATTTGTTGGTACATAGTTGTTCATAATAATCTGCTATGATCCTTTGTATTTCTTGATCTGCAATCAAATGCTCTACCCCTGAGCTGTACCCTCTCCTGATCCTTTGTAATTCTATGGTATCAGTTGTAATGTCTCCTTTTCTATTTCTGATTTTATTTATTTGAGTCTTCTCTCTTTTTTCTTGGTCTACCTAATGGTGTGTCAATTTTGCTTATCTTTTCCAAAAACACAAGTATTTCTTTTGTTGGTCTTTAGAAATTTTTTGTCTCTATTTCAATTCTGTTCTGGTATTTATTATTTCTTTCCTTCTATTAATTGTAGATTTTGTTTGTTCTTGCTCTTCTAGTTCCTTGAGGTGCATCTTTAGGTTGTTTATTTGCCATCTTTCCTTTTTAGTACTTCATTAGTTTTAATTGTAAATTTTCTTTGTTTCTTTGAAATCTGATTTCTCAGAAATCACCACTAAAGAATTTATTCATGTAACCAAACACCACCTGTTCCCCAAAAACCTATTGAAATAAAAAAAAAAATCCATTCAAATGAAAAAGAAAAAAAAAAGAAATAAAGAACAAAAAGAAAGAATGAAGGAAGCCTGCAGGACATATGGGACAACATTAAAGAAACAAATATTCCCATTATAGAAATTTCAGATGAGTAAGAGATGGGAAAAGGCATAGGAAACCTATTCAATGAAATAATAGCTGAAAACTTTCCAAGTGTTGGGAGAGATATGAACATCCGGATACAGAAAGCTGAAATATCAACAAGTAGATACAACCAAAAAAACTTCTCTCTGAAGCAAATTATAGTCAAATTGTAGTCTTTTATCCCTCACCCACCTCCCACCCTTTCCCTTGAGTCCCCAAAGTCCATTGTATCATTCTTATGCCTTTGCATCTTCATAGTTTAGCTCCCACTCATGAGTGAGAACATAATGATGTTTGCTTTTCCATTCCCGAGTTACTTCACTTAGAATGATAGTTTCCAATTCCATCCAGGTTGCTGCAAATGCCGGTACTTATTTTGTTCCTTTTTATGGCTGAGTAGTATTCAATAGTGTGTGTGTGTGTGTGTGTGTATATATAATCACACTTATATATATATATACACACACACATATATATATAATCACATTTTCTTTATCCACTCATTGATTGATGGGCATTTGGGCTGGTTCTATATTTTTGAAATTGCAAATTTTGCTGCTGTAAACATGCATGTGCAAGTGTCTTTTTCATATAATGACTTCTTTTCCTCTAAGTGGATAGCCAGGAGTGGGATTTCTATATCAAATGGTAGATCTACTTTTAGTTACTTTAGGAAACCCCATACTGTTTTCCTTACTGGTTGTACTAGTTTACATTACCACCAACAGTGTAAAAGTGTTCCCTTTTCACCACATCCCCACCAACATCTGTTATTATTTGATATTTTGATTATGGCCATCCTCACAGGAGTCAGATGGTTTTGATTTGCACTTCCCTGATCATTAGTAATGTTGAGCATCTTTTCATATGTTTGTTGGCCATTTGTATATCCTCCTTTGAGAATTGTCTATCCATATCCTTAGCCCACTTTTTGATGGGCTTGTTTGATTTTTTTTTCTTGCTGATTTGTTTGAGATCTTTGTACATTCTGGATATTACTCCTTTGTCAGAAGTATAGATTGTGAAGACTTTCTCCCATTCTGTGTGTTGTCTGTTTACTCCGCCGATTGTTTCTTTTGCTGTGTAGAAGCTTTTTAGTTTGATTAAGTCCCATCTATTTATCTTTGTTTTTGTTGCATTTGCTTTTGGGTTCTTGGTCATGAAGTCTTTGCCTAAGCCAATGTCTAGAAAGGTTTTGCTGATGAGCCAACCTCTAGAATGGCTCCAATGAGATGATCATGTAATCTTCTGTTTTTAATTCTATTCACATGGTGCATCACATTTATTGACTTGCAAATGTTAAACCATCCCTTCATCCCTGGTATGAATCTTACTTGATCATGGTGGATTATCTTTTTGATATGCTGTAGGATTCAGTTAGCTAGTATTTTATTGAGGATTTTTGCATCTATCTTCATCAGGGATATTGGTCTGTAGTTTTCTTTTGTTGTTATGCCCTTTCCCGGTTTGGGTATTAGGGTGATACTGGCTTCATAGAATGATTTAGGGAGGATTCCTTCTTTCTCTGTCTTTTGGAATAGTGTATAATAGGATTGGTACTAATTCTTCTTTGAATGGCTGATAGAATTTAGCTGTAATTTAGCTGTAAATGTAGCCCTGGACTTTTGTTATTGGTAGCTTTTTACTTACCATTTCAATCTCACTTTTTGTTATTGGTCCATTTCGAATTTCTGTTTCTTCCAGGCTTAATCTAGGGAGGTTGTATATTTCCAGGAATTTATCCGTTTCCTCTAGGTTTTCTAGTGTATGTGCATAAAGGTGTTCACTGTAGTCTTGAATGATCGTTTGTATTTCTGTGGTATCAGTTACAATATCTCCCATTTCATTTCTAATTGAGCTTGTTTGGATCTTCTCTCTTATTTTCTTGGTTAATCTCGCTAATGGTCTATCAATATTTTTTATCTTTATAAAGAATCAACTTTTTGTTTCATTTATCTTTTGTATTTTTTTTTACTTCAACTTCATTTCGTTTTTTTGTTTTTTGTTTTTTTTAAGACAGAGTTTCACCCTGTTGCCCAGGCTAGAGTGCAGTGGTACAATAATCTTGGTTCACTGCAACCTCCACCTCCTGGTCTCAAGCAATTCTCATGCCTCAGCCTGCTGAGTAGCTAGGATTACAGACGTGCACAACCACACCTGTCTAATTTGTGTATTGTATATTTTTAGTAGAGACAGTGTTTTGCCATGTTGGCCAGACTGTTCTTGAACTCCTGACCTCAAGTGATCCACCCACCTTGGCCTCCCAAAGTGCTGGCATTAAAGGCATGAGCCACTGCACCTAGACAACCACCATGGCCAGCCTCATTTAGTTCTGCTCAGATCTTGATTATTTCTTTTCTCCAGTTGGGTTTGGGTTTGGTTTGTTCTTGTTTCTCTAGTTCCTAGAGGTGTGACCGTAGACTGTCTACTTGTAGTCTTTCAGAATTTTTGATGTAGGCATTTAATGCTATGAACTTTCCTCTTAGCACCACTTTTACTGTATCCCGGAGGTTTGGATAGGTTGTATCACTATTATTGTTCAGTACAAAGAATTTTTTGATTTCCACCTTGATTTCATTGTTGACCCAATGATCATTCAGGAGCAAGTTCTTAAATTTTCATATATTTGCATGGTTTTGAGGGTTCCTTTTGGAGTTGATTTCCAATTTTATTCCACTGTGGCCTGAGAGAGTACTTGATATAATTTAGATTTTCTCAAATTTGTTGAGACTTGTTTTGTGGCCTATCATATGGTCTATCTTAGAGAATGTTCCATATACTGATGAATGAAATGAATATTCTGCAACTGTTGGGTAGAATGTTCTGTAAAAATCTGTTAAGTCCACTTGTTCTAGGGTATAGTTTAAGTCCATTGTTTCTCTGTTAACTTTCTGTGTTGATGACCAGTCTAGTGCTGTCAGTGGAGTATTGAAGTCCCACACTATTATTGTGTTGTTGTCTATCTCACTTCTTAGGTCTAGTAGTAATTGTTTTATAAATTTGGGAACTCCAGTGTTAGATGTATATATATTTAGGATTTTGATATTTCCCTGTTGGACTAGTCCTTTTATCATTATATAATGTCCCTCTTTAAAGCAACTGCTGTTTAAAGCAACTGCTGTTGCTTTAAAGTCTGTTTTGTCTGATATAAGAAAAGCTACTCCTGGCCAGGCACGGTGGCTCACACCTGTAATCCCAGCACTTTGGGAGGCCGAGGCAGGTGGATCACGAGGTCAGGAGTTCAAGACCAGTCTGGCCAAGATAGTGAAACCCTGTCTCTAATAAAAATGCAAAAATTAGCTAGGCATGGTGGCAGGTGCCTGTAATCCCGGCTACTCAGGAAGCTGAGGCAAGAGAATCACTTGAACCTAGGAGGCAGAAGTTGCAGTGAGCAGAGACCATACCATTGCACTCCAGCCTGGGTGACAGAGTAAGACTCCATCTCAAAAAGAAAAGAAAAAGAAAAGCTACTCCTGCTCACTTTTGGTGTCCATTTGCATAGAATATCTTTTCCTACCCCTTTACCTTAAGTTTATGTGAGTCTTTGTGTGTCAGGTGAGTCTCTTGAAGATACCAGGTACTTGGTTGGTTAATTCTTATCCATTCTGACATTTTGTGTCTTTTAAGTGAGAATTTAGGCCATTTACTTTCAATGTTATTATTGAGATGTGAGGTATTATTCACTTGGTTGGTTAATTCTTATCCATTCTGTCATTCTGTGGCTTTTAAGTAGAGGATTTAGGTCATTTACATTCAATGTTATTATTGAGAATATGAGGTACTATTCACTTGGTTGGTTAATTCTTATCCATTCTGCCATTTTTTGTCTTTTAAGTAGAGGATTTGGGTCATTTAAATTCAATGTTATTACTGAGATGTGAGGTACTATTCTATTCATCTTGCTACTTGTTGCCTGAATACCTTGTTTTTTTTCATTGTGTTATTGTTTTATAGGTACTGTAAGATTTATGCTTTAATGAAATTCTAGTTTGGTATATTTTAAGGATCTGTTTCAAGATTTAGAGCTCCTTTTAGCAGTTCTGGTGGTGCTGGCTTGGTATTGGCAAATTCTCTCAGCATTTGTCTGAAAAAGACTAATTTCCTTCATTTATGAAGCTTAGTTTTGCTGGATTCAAAATTCTTGACTGACAATTGTTTTAAGGAGGCTAAAGATAGGACCCCACTCCCTTCTAGCTTGCAGGATTTCTGCTGAGAAATCTGCTGTTAATCTGACAAGTTTTCCTTTGTAGGTTACCTGATGCTTTTGCCTCACAGCTCTTAAGATTCTTCCCTTTGTCTTGACTTTAGATAACCTGATGACTATGTGCCTAGGCTATGATCTTTTTGTGATGAATTTCCCAGATGTTCTTTGAGCTCCTTGTGTTTGGATGTCCAGATCTCTAGCAAAGCCAGGGAAGTTTTCCTCAATTATTTCCTCAAACATGTTTTCCAGACATTTAGATTTCCCTTCTTCTTCAGGAACACCAATTATTCTTAGGTTTGGTCATTTAACACAATCCCAAACTTCTTGGAGCCTTTATTCATTAAAAAAAATTTTTTTTTCTTTTTCTTTGTTGAGTTGGGTTTATTCAAAAGCCTTGTCTTTGAGCTCTGAAGTTGTTTCTTCTACTTGTTCAGTTCTATTACTGAGACTTTCCAGTGCATTTTGCATTTCTCTAAGTGTGATTTCTTCATTTCCAGAAGTTGCAATTATTTTTTATTTATGCTTTTTCACTGGAGATTTTTCCATTCATATCCTGTATCATTTTTTGATTTCTTTAAGTTGGACTTCACCTTTCTCAGATGCATCCTTGATTAGCTTAATAATTGACCTTCTGAATTCTTTTTCTGGCAATTTGGGGATTTCATCTTGGTTTTGATCCATTACTGGTGAGCTACTGTGATCTTTTGGTGGCACTAAATAACCTTGTTTTGTCATGTTACCAGAATTTTTTTCTGGTTCCTTCTCATTTCAGTGGACTATGTCAGAGGGAAGATCTGGGATTCAAGGCTGCTGTTCAGATTTTTTGGTCCCTTGAGGTGCTGCCATGATGTGGTGCTGTACCCCTTCCCCTAAAGAGGGACTTCCTGAGAATAAAACTGCAGTGATTGTTATTTATCTTCTGGATCTAGCCACCCAGTGGAGCTATCAGGCTCTGCCTGGTACTGGGAAGTGTCTGCAGAGTCCTGTGATGTGATCTGTCTCCAGGTTTCTCAGCTGTGGATCCCAGCACCTGCTCTGGTGGAGGTAGCAGAGAAGAGAAGTGGACTCCCTGAGGGTTCTTGGTGGTATTTTTGTGCACTGGTTTTGTGTTGGTTAGCCTCCAGCCAGGAGGTGGCGCTATGAAGAGTACATCAGCCGTGGGAGTGTAGGGAGGATACAAGCTTACCCTAGGGTCACCTTTGGATGAGTATTCAAGTTTCTGAGGTGGTGAGGCTGGGCTATAGAGCTCCCAAGAGATTATATTTTTTGTCTTGGGCTACCAGGAAGGGTAGAGAAAGACTGTCAGGCTGGGACAGGGTTCAGCATGTCTGAGCTCAGACTCTTCTTGGGCAGGGCTTGCTGCAGCTGCTGTGGGAGATTCGGGGTGTAGTTCCCAGGCCAAGGGGGTTATGTTCCCAGGGTAGTTATGGCTGCCTCTGCTGTGTGACGCAGGTCACCAAGGAAGTGAGGGAAAGCCACTTAGCTCCCATACAGCCTGCTGCATGGAAAGCCGTTCTGGCTCCCACCTCCCACTGTGCCACTCCCAACAGCACACAGTTTATTTCCAGGCAGCTGGTGAGCAGTGCTGAGAACTTGCCCCAGGCTACAAGCCTCCTAGCTGAGAAAGCAAGCCAACTCACAATTCCTCAGCTGTCCCACAGGGCCTGCAGCGGCAATCCACCTCCTTCAAAGGGTCTGTGGTTTCTCTTGGCTTTCCTGGTATGTTCCTGCAGTGGTTCCTGGAGCAAGTTCTTGATGTGAGTCTCCACACATGGTTTTGTCTGAGTGGGAGCTGAAAGTTAGTCCTGCCTCTTATCTGCCATTTTTTCTCCCCACATTCCCCTAAATGGATTATTTTAAAAGAACTGTCTTCAAGTTCAGAAACTCTTCTGCCTGATCTAGTCTATTATTGAAATTCTCAATTTTATTTTTATTTCACTCACTGAGTTATTCAGTTCTAACATTTGTTTCATTCTTCTTAATGATATCTATTTTTAAAAATTTCTCATTCAGCTTATGAATGGTTTTCTGATTTCATTGAATCTATTTGTGTTCTCTTGTATCTTGCCAGGTTTCCTTGTTATTTTGCATTTTGTCAGGTGATTTTAGATTGGTTTTCCTTTGGGGTCTGTTACTTAGAGAATTACTGTGTTCCTTTGAAGGCATCACATTTCCTTTTTCTTATTTCCTGTTTCCCTATGTTGATATCTGTGCGTCTGGTGGGACACTGCCTCTTCTGATTTTGTGGAGTAGCTTTCATAGGGAAAAATGTTTTTCTGTATATGTATATGTATCACAAATATACAGTTGAGTAGGGTGCTTTGGCTTTGGTTCAGTATGGGGGCAGTAATGTAGTCTCCGTATGATTTCTTCAGCTATAATCAGCATCATTGGTGTCTGTGAGTACCTCAGTGGCCTATACTATGGTTGTAGAGGCTATTGCATGGCTTTGCTGGGAACAGGGACACCAGGCAGATCAGTTTGGGGACTGGCGTTAGGAAGCATGGGTGTATGGCAGCTCTACCACTGGAGTGGGCAGATTCTCTGACAGCAGTGGGCCTGGGTGGCTTCATCACTGGAGGGGGCAGGGTCATTGGTGATGGTAGCAGCCCTGGACAGCTAGCTGGTCCTTGGGTCCCTGAGGGATGCACTTGAGTACAAAAACACTTTGTTGGAGGGGGTGGGGTCTCCAGTGGTGACATATCTTGGCCAGGCTGGTTCTTTGGCCCTTGGAGGGCATGTGTGGGTGTGCAGCAATTTTGCTCTGGAGGGAGCAGGTTGCCATCAGTGGTGGGCCTGGTCAGGCGAATCCACAGTCCTATGGGAGGGGCACCTACTCTGCTACTGCAGAGGTTGAGGTTGCTGGTGGCAGCAACAGCAGGCTTCAGGCAGGCAGCTCTTGGATTCTGAGGAGTGCATGCACTGCCTCCCTCTTTTCAATGGGCAGCCTTCCCACCGTATTGGACTGCCTGTTTTCTGGGGTGTAGAATATCGTGTGTGCTCGGATGCTGGGATCTTGGCTGCACAGCTGCTATCATGACTCTGTATGCCTCTGGGTGGATGTGGTGGGATGTCCGAGGGACCCCAAAGATGAGGAGATTTAGGGGTTTTGGGACCCCAGGGCAGGATGCACACTGGTGGTGGCTCTGCTCTCAACATGATGATGTGCTGTGGCAGCCTGTGTCCTGTGGGCTTGGGGCCCAGCCCATTGTTTCCTCTAGGGAACAATGCAGTCACATGGTTTCCAGTTAACTCCCTATACTGGACTCAGGTCCTGTGAGCTGGGGGTTCTCCTCTTGTTAGGACTACAGGCAGCCAGGGTGGAAATGTGGACTGCTGGGGATCTTCAGCTTACCTTTTTCCTGTGCCTGAGGTCTCTCTGGGCTCTGAGCCGATCCTAGCCAGGTGCTTTGCTTCCCTGTCTGTGCTGCTGTCCCAAGTCTCCATGCCCCAGAGGGGCTTTGTCACTTCTTTGCTGAATTCCAGTGTTCTCCCCTAGTCTCTGTTTGACATGTGACTGGAGGAGGTGAATGCTGGGTACCTCTAGTCAGCCATCTTGATGATGTCTTCTGTAACTTTTCCCTATTTCTGCAAATGATTATGATGCTGTAGGCCTGGCTACCTGTGATATAAATGGGGGAGTAGGTCTCTTTGTTGGAGTTTGTAATGATCACTCCATTATGGCCACAGAAATAACATTGGGAGAGACATAAGAAATTAAAGGATCTGTTATATATACTCACAGAAGTTAGAGACAAGAGGCATGGCAATCCCCACCACATAGGGCCCATATAGGAGCTCTGGGGAGTGGGCCCAACCAGGTAGATGGGGAGGGGAAAAAGAGAGAAAACCCCTGGGTAAGTGGCTTTATTGGGAGCTAGAGTAGAGTACACAAACAAAAGGTGTGAGGGGATTGCACTGGTGTTTTTGAATGTCACTAGGTCAATGTCAGGAGAGGGCTAACAGGGGGAACTTGTGACAAGTACCAGCATTATCACACTGGTGCACCTGGTCATCTGGTTGGAGTGCTCATAACCTGTTGATGGGGGATGTTGAGGGATTGGGAAAATACGAAGTTTTAAACATTTACAGTATGCAGTCATTGCCTGTTGAGATCTTTATAATTAAAAGAATTCCAAGAAAGAATGCACACTCTTCTTATGTGCAGAATCACATTCATTATTTGAAGAGTCTCAATGTAGTTTCTAGGAATCTAGAGCCCAGAACCACAGAACTGAGATATAGTTAAATATCATAACACCATTTCAGAACACGTCATCAACTCGGTCTTGAATTTGCAGCATTCAACTGCCCAGCACAAAATTAGTCAGAAACAGACATAAGAAAGTTTACAGGATCTGAAATCCACAGGGCTTTCATTTTTGTTTTACACTAAAGTTTTAGAAGTTAGACATCATTATAATGAAAGGAGAGTGTCATATCCCTTCCTTTCTATTGTCTACTTTTCTTTTTCTCTATTTCTATTGTCTACTTTCTATTGTCTACTTTTTTTTTCTCAGCAACCAATCTTAGAATTTATTTGAAGAGGAGAAGAAATGAGTAAATCAGTGAATTAGAAAAGTAATGCAATCTTGTTGTATAAATACTAAGTTATCTCCAGGCTCTATGAAAATATCAAAAGAGAGAATTATTGTTTTAATTTATTGTAATTAAAAATATAAGCATATACAATATGGCACATTTAAATGGAGCCGGCTCAATATCTAAAATCAAAAATCGTTCTCTCCTTGTAGCCTATTTAACTTTATATTCTCAGCAACTTGCAGCACATGACAAACATTAGGCATTCAATAAATGTTGATGATTAAAAGAATGTTTATGCATGTGCTTTTGAAATTTGGAAGAATGTCATATTTACATTTCTGTCCTTCCACCATCTTTCTGTTCTCAGTCCACTGATGATCAGATGAAAGAAAAGCACAAGTGATGTCAGCAAATGAATCAGAATTTCCAAACTGTAATGCAGGCGGCCATGGACAGTTGTAGGAGACAGAGTTCTGCATGGCCTGCAACATGTAGACCTAGACTTTGATATAATTCAATCTAACAAACATGTATTATAAACCTATGATCTGCAAATCACCCTGATAGATATTGTGGGGCTGCAGGTTGAGAAAAACACAAAACAGATGCAGTTTTACCGGCTGGAAATGGCATATTTGAGATGGAAGAAGGCAAGTAGGAAAACAGCTCCACAAGCCAACAGCGTAGTCCCCAAAGGGCCGTTTACAGTTTGACAAGGAGAAGCCCTATTGTTATTCTGGCCTGTTTCCTCATTGCAAAAATAGAACCATGAACCTTTCTCTTCTGCTTATTATAATTTTAAAGCATTGTCAAGTGAAGTAAATATATACTGAAAGCAATAAATAAATAAATATTTAAACTCTAGAAAGATTGCTAAGCTTCAGTGATGCTCTAACAGGAAATACCAACAATCAGATAGTGCCTCGGCTTACTGAAGAACTAATTCATGTTTATAAAGTGCTTTCAGAATGCAAAGCACTGAATAGGGTTAGGATATTATTATTATTACCAAAGATCTTTAAGCAGACAAGATCTTGATATTCTTATAATCACAGCAGGAGTTGTTCATTTCCCGTGTAATTTATGAGGAGAAAGAAATAATAAACTCCACCCCTCTTCACGCTTGATTTATCAGTTGTTCTTGTTATATGTAACTGATCCTCAAGAGAACCTTAATTTAGGCAATGATTTATTCTCTTCAATATTATTTTGACATTTGGTAATTACTACAGACTTTGTGCATCTGTCTTTCCCAGAAGAGAAGGCATTAAATGCCACTTGGATGATCATTGGTTTTGCAGGAACTCAGATTTGATGTTATTCTTTTGGTAGATAGCATAACTTATGGTAACTTTCCAGCTCTGGGATACACAGATTGTGCATTTCATTACTCATGGAGTCTGCGCCACACTGATATTAGATATTTCATAAAAATAAGCTATTGATTGAAAGAATATCTTAAATATTTTATATGAAAAAAAAAACTGGCCTTTTCCAATTTCCATTCTAAAGTATTCTAAAGTAACTAAGATTCTGGAAATTTTCAAAAATGAAAGTAAGAAACTGGAACAGAGGTCAGAAATTTCTTAGGAACCTCTCTCTAGGACTCTCAAATGGACCTCCCAAAGAAGACAAATAAGACCCCCAAAAACCAGGAACAAGGAGAGTTACATCAACAATGAGTCAGATGCTTTCAGAATTGCTTCATGCTATTCCCATATGTAAGCTTTCTTCTTACCAAATTTTATGGATGATGATAGCTTCTTCCATTGTGAATTTTCATCTGTGATCATTAGTTCTAACAAGTCCAGTCCTCCCATGTTAGATTTTGCAGATTTAAATTTTAATGTGAAGATTTGATTATTCTGTTTGTTCAGATCAGTAATAAATTTCAAGGCATTTACTTTTAGCTATTGCCAATGATATTTTTTATTTATTACTTTAACCAGAGTATTATGAACTGGAAAAAATGTATAATTTTTAAGCTGATGTTTGAATAAATTGTGAACTACCTTGTGAGGTAAAAAGACAAGGAAAACTGGAGGAAGAAAGGGGAGACAGGGAGACGCCAGGATGGAGAATGAAGAAAGATAGAGGAATAGAGGAAAGAAAGAAGGATAGTGTCATGAACGAGAAGATGTGAGATGGCCATAGAAAAGAGGAAGACAGGATAAGGAGTTGGGAAAGGGGGAGACGAGAGGAGAAAGAGGGTTAAAAATGTTCTAGAATAAAGAAGGCAGAATGGCAGAGTCAAATCATACACTTCTTTATACCCTACCTTCTCCATGGCTACTTAAGGTTTACGGATTAATTTTTTTCTCTCTTTCTCTCGCACTCTCTCTCTCTCTCTCTCTCTCTCTCTCTCTCTCTCTCTCTCTCTTTTTTTCTTCTTTTTAAAGGCAGAGTCTCACTTCGTTGCACAGCCCAGGCTGAAGTGCAATGATGCAGTCATAGCTCACTTTAACCTCGAACTCTTAGTCTCAAGGGATCCTCCTAACCCAGCCTTCTGAGTAGCTCGAACTACAGGCATACCCCACCATGCATGGCTGATTTTTAAATTTTTAAATTTTTGTAGAACCAAGTTCTCACTGTGTTCCCCAGGCTGATCTCAAATTTCTGGCCTCAAGCAATCCTCCTGCCTCAGCCTCCCGAAGTGCTGAGATTACAGGCATAAGCCACTGCACCTGGCCTTTTTTCTCTTTAGTGCCTGGTATAGTGCTTGGTGTGTTATAGGTACTCAATAACCATTTGATGAATCAATAGATGTTAATGGATCAAGCTAGCCTCCTTATGGTTCCTTGAACACCCCAGGTACCCTTCTCTTCTTGGACTCTGTCCTCAGAGATTTGCTTAGCTCACTCCTCTACCCTCCTCCTCACCTTTTCAGTAATGCCTACCTCGAACAGGCAATTAGAAACTACAGCTAACGCCATACTCCCCACTCACTGAAATCCCCTAACCTGCTCCCCCTTCCCATGGCACTAATCATCCTTGATATAGAATGTGGTTTTGCTTATATGTTTTATTTATGGTTTATTGTATATCTTCCCTTGATAGAATGGAATTTACATAGGGTAGGGATCTTTATTTCAGTTGCTGATTTATCCCAAATACCTACAACAATGCCTGTACAAAATGGACGATCAATATTTGTTGCATGAATGAATCATCCTTATCAATTTATGTCCATGTTTTCTCTTGTTCTCTTTTTCTCTCATTCATTTTCTCCTCCCCTTCATAATAGTTGACAGAGAGTACAACCTCAAAGCATTTACTTATTTTCTAACTTGTATTTAACCTTACTCTTCAACTTCAGCTGCACGGCAGCAAAATCCTGCACACATGACCTGCTGTTCCCAGAAAGGGTCTTTTTGTGCATGTTATGTTGCCATTATTGCCTGAGAAGGCCTGGACTGATGTCCAAAGAACACATTCCAGAGCAATGCAGAGCTACAGGTCAGCCTGGCTCAAATTTGTTGAAAAGCTCTTCTACATATTAATTGTTTTATCTGGGTATTAGTTATTCTCTCTCTCTAAGGAAATAACCAGACAATGGCTTTTCTTTTCTTTCTTTCTTTCTTTTTTTTTTTTTCTTGAGATAGGGTCTCGCTCTGTCACCAGGCTGGAGTGCAATGGTACGATCTTGGCTCACTGCAACCTTTGACTCCCTGGTTCAAGTGATTCCCCTGACTCAGCCTCCCGAGTAGTTGGCATTACAGGCATGCGCCACCACACACAGCTAATTTTTGTATTTTTAGTAAAGAGGGGGTTTCACCATGTTGGCCAGGATGGTCTCAATCTCCTGACCTCATGATCTGCCCGACTTGGACTCCCAAAGTGGTGGGGTTACAGGTGTGAGCCACCACACTTGGCCAGACAATGGCTTTTTAAGGCAATTTCATGCCATCACAAATCCCTTTGGAGAACTAATTTGCCATGCTAGGGTAGAATTCAAGGCTAATGCTATTATTTGGCTTGCACTCTGCCCTTGTTTCTTTGTTTAAATGATGAGTTGGCCCAGCAATAGTATTAGTTCATCAAGAACTCTATAAGTTATATTCAGATAATTTGAGGTCAGCAAAACCCAGAGTGCGGTTTACACAAGTGCTTTCTCCCCTAATACTTAAATCCATAGATATTTCAAAATAAACTTAATTCATATGTTTTCCATTCATTTGCCCTTAGGTCTTTATGTTTAGGGGAGGTGGTGGTGGAAGGCAGGAAGATAGTGTTCTAGGAACTGGCTTCCTTCTTCACTGCCACAGACAGATCATTCATTAGCCACAGACCCGTTTTCTTGGTGGAAGTCCATACCTGTATCCTTTCCAGTTCCCTCTTAATTGAAGCTCCAACCTCAGCACACATCAGTGTTGCTGCCAAAGAAAGTAAAGTGGAAAGAGGCTGCATTTTCTATCATAGAACCACAGAATCCTAGAATCCTAAACTTGTGATTCTAAAGATCATCTGGTTCATCTACCATATGAACCTTAAATCACCTGGACAGTATCCTGGCTAATTACCTTTCAGCCTCTGATTAAGCATCTCCAGTGATGGAGCTTCAATAGCCAACCATAGTCATGGGTGGCTTTCAGCTACAGGAAAGACTCTCAGAAGGAACTGAGTCTTCTTTTCTGCCGCCCAAATTTCTCCAGTCCCTTCATCCATTCAGCAAGATTTAAAACCAGTCCTCTGTGTTCCCCTCATGTTCTCTGTCCATGAAGATTTCACTCTCTCCCATGATTTCAGGTTCTGCTCTACATGCGTCCTTCCCAGGTCTGTGCTTCCTAATCCAACTACCCTGTGGGCATCACATTCTGCCTCTGATACCAGGACCTTGAGATAAACTATACTGATGGCTTGAGCTAACCCCTCCTTTAAATCTTATTTGGCTTGTGTTGCCATCTCAAAAATGGCAAGATGCATCTCAAAGCTCCTCTTCCTATGACATCCCCTACAGTTAGGTGACAGGTCCTATCAGCTGCACCTCCAAAATAGCTCCCAGATCGGCCCCAGCCTCCTCATGTCCAAAATGTCTGCTTTAGTTTAAGATTTGGTCATCTCTCAGCTGAACTGAGGCAGCAGCCTCATCTCTCATCTCCTGGCCTCTGCCCTCTTTCTTCACCAGTCCTTTTTTCATGTTACTTCCAAATTTACCTTTCTCCAGATCATGGAGATAGCAAGAATGTGTTGATGGCCTCCCATCCTCATCTTATCTTTATACTTCTTTATCCGGGTCTTGTGGAAAGACAGTCAGCTAAAGAGAAGCCAGGACAAGAGTGTGGCAACCCCCAGTAGAAAATATTCAATCTCAGCCAAGTGCGATGGCTCACGCCTGTAGTCCCAGCACTTTGGGAGGCCGAGGCAGGCGGATCATGAGGTCAAAAGATCGAGACTATCCTGGCCGACATGGTGAAACCCTGTCTCTACTAAAAATACAAAAATTCGCTGGGCATGGTGGCGCATGCCTGTAGTCCCAGCTACTCGGGAGGCTAAAGCAGGAGAATTGCTTGAACCCGGGAGGTGGAGGTTGTAGTGAGCCGAGATTGTGCCACTGCACTCCAGCCTGGCGACAGAGTGAAACTCCATCTCAAAAAAAAAAAAACAAAAAACAAAAAACAAAATTCAATCTCATATATTTTTCATGACCCTTTGATTCTGAATCTGATCTACTGAATTTGTCCCCAAACTGCCTGGTTCTTGAGGGATACTGAGGTGCTGGCTGACTTCCTTGAGCCCATTTATGCCTCTTCTTGAGGTGCAGCTTGTACAGGAGGTCCTCAGCATCCTCCCTGTCCCCTTTAACCTGTGGCTAACACAGCACTCCAGCCACACTGTCACAGCCCCTGCACACTGCGCTCCTGAACTGAGTGGATATAGAGCCCTTTTCTCCCATTCAGAACTCTGCTTCTCATCCAAGTGTGCTCATACATGCATCACCTCTCCCATTACATCACTTGCTCATGCATGCATTGCTTCTCTCATGCCTATCCGTTATTTATGACCCTCTTTACACAGCAGGTACCTCTCCTGTAGCATCTGCTGTGCTGTATTTGTAGTTTGTTGCTACGTTTTTTGGAAGTTGGTGTCCTTTGGGGGCAGGCAGATGGTCTTAGCATCGTCTGCATATTCCATTATCTGGCTCAGTGCTTGGCACCTAATAGGTCTCAGAAATGTTCTTTGAAGGAATGCATAAATGAATGGTTGAGTGAACGAAGCTCTATCACATTTCCTTATTCTCCAAGTCTAGTAACACTCTCTGGAAAGGAAATAAAATTATTTTCTCTAAGTGAACCTAAGCCGGTACCTATGATCATTGAATTTTCTACATCCTTCAGTGAGCCATTCTAGCCTTTCAGTGATTCATCATAGAACCTTATAGCACACTTGTCAAGCTGATTGATTTATAATTTTCAGGATCCATATTCTTCTTTCAAACAAATGGCACAGCTATATCTGATGGCCTCCAAGTGTCCAAATAACTTGCCCAAGCACTCACAGCCCATGAGCAGCCAATCTTGGACTGGACCACTCAAGAGCTGCCCTCTCTTACCTGTGTGCTGTGGGGCCTTTCTCCATGGAGCCTTGTAAATATCTAGTTAGAGATGCTGCTGAATTTAAATTATCATTATATTTCACCAAACATATTTCATTAAGTCACCGATAAACATTCCTGGCATTTTTTATTATTTTCCTTTTCATCCAAGCAAGGATGATTTTCTCCTATTGTTTTTACCATCTCTCTATCTATATGCAGGAACTAAGCTTATAGGTAATGGTCTAATTCAGATATGTGTAAACCTTGCTGTAATAAGTAGCCCAGATTGGTGGAAACATTTCCCCTTTACGCAACTCATTTCATCCTTATCAAGTACATTAATTCATTGGCTCTGGTAATATAGCTAATGATCCTGTATATCCAGGTGCTGCTGCTGCTATTGCTGCTATCTCCATGTGCTGGGATAAACAGACCATTGTTAGTAGACATTCCTTCTGATACCTACCCTCTGCCATCACTACGTACATACTAATATGTCTTTTTTGCTCTGTTCTTTTTCCCCACACCAGTTTAACCCAAAAAGAGCCACTTCATTTCCTTAGGCTGCACTTCTAATGAATGCAGACATTTGAAAGGGGCCTGAACCGGATAACCTTTTGAGTTTTCTCTAGTTTTATTATTCTGTGAAGACAGTTTGGTGTAAATGATTTAAGAGGTTAGTCAGAATGGAATTCTGTGTTCAAATGGTCTGCTTCAATTTCTCTACTGAGCTCTACTCATAGGAAACGTAGAGTTTGTTGTGGGATTCATGAGGTTGTCCTCACAAGTACAGAGCACAGTGCCTGCCACACAGCAGGCCCAATAAATAAAATTAAACAAAGTTAATGTAAACAAAAGTAAAGTCTCCCTAGAGCTAACGATTTTAACTTATTACCGTATGATAACTAGCAAGTTAGTGTCAATCTCAATCTAAAGTTTCAAGGAAAACTGCCCCGGTAGAAATCTTATATTTTTAGCAACACTGAATTTGTACTCCTAACAAAAAAAGTAATGAAATTCCTTAAAAATTGATATAAAATGTAAGTTACTTATCCTTGGACAGGGAATTCAAATCTTCCTTATTTATTGTTAAGAATTCCCTCTTCATTATACCTATTCGAAAGATCTTTGCTTAAACTCAGAATTTGACTGCTCATATTCATACATATGGCAAATATGAACTAATCAGACCACAGATATTTTGCTGCATTCCATGGTGTCTCATTTATTTGTTTAATTTGCAGCTATAGCAACTAGATTCCACCACTTTGGGCTTTTACACAGAACTACAGTATGATCAGCTTGGTTGAAGTTTGGCACTCGACACTCTGCTCAATTGAAGACATATGCACAAAATCACTTACCACATTTTTTAACCTGTTTTTCACACTGGGTAGGTCTGTAATATTTGCATAAAAATATGAAAAGCAACCTTCTGCGGGGAGAGAAAGCAATTAAAAGATGTTGCGACCTTTCCTTCTGCAGCATTTCAAAGCTTAAAGTTTTCTTGGCATGCTTTTCAAATGCCCATCTGACTTTGAAGCAGGCTGCCGCTCCACAGAAAGCTTGCTCCAGCAATGACTAAAGGATTGACCTGGTGCCATGCATGCTGCTCTGCACAAGAAGGGCATTTGGAAATGACCTTGAAATGAAGTTTTGCCAAGTTGATGAAATACGGGCCTTCAAGAAGTGCCGTTTCACAAGTGATGTACAGAAGGGTATCCGCAGCATTGTCAAAAATTGCCCCTTAATTTGGTGTTGGATGAACATGAATTTTTAACCTCCATAAGGAATGATACTCACTCTTGATTTTATTAGTTGCATTTTGTAGCAGGTTGGAAAAATTAGGTAATGGAAAACATTGACATACCATTGTTGTTTCTTTTAGGTGATTTTTAAAAAACATTTGCTGAAGGAGAGGTTGATGCTCAAAGGATACAATGATAAATGGAGAGATGGGAGTTTAAAATGAAGGATAAGCCACAAATGAGGATGAAGTTAATGGATAGAGAAAAGATGGGAGGAAGAGGTATCTCTCTTTACTTGTAAGCTGCCCATCGATATGATTTAGACTCTAGGAGGGGGGCGTTTCTTTCCTCAGTATGCACACTCATAGAGTAAACTGTTGTCGCTGTTTAAACATGTTAATTGATGTTGACACCAGTTGTTGCTATATGGTTTTCCATTTTACTGAGTGATATATTTATGTTGCTGCATAATGTTGCCTGATTGCACGTCTCATGCTGGTGAAGTTGGCTGACATTTCAGACTCTGGATAATATGAAGCTGTGCTTTAACCTTATTTGGAAGTCAGGGTTAGCGTGGCACTGGAAGGCTGCTTCAGGCTCCCTCCCTGTGACCTCCCTTCTATAACCCTGGAAAGGCTGAGACAGTCCAAGTTTGGGGCAGTCAAGGTGAAACAGCAGAAGATTTGGGGGTACAAGTCATCTATTCTCTTATGCCAGCTCTACACTTCTTTTAAAAAATACACTTCTTTTAAAAAATACTAAATAAATAAACTTCTTTTAAAAAAATAATAAATAAATAAATAAATAAGACCATCCAACCCTTCTAGAACTCTCTAAGGAGACTGTAGAAGACTTCTGGCCACTCTCATTTTTAAAATTCTAATAATCTCTACAAAGTAATCCTGGGAAACATACATCTGTAAGACCACGGAAACATACCGGCAATAGCAACTTCCCAGAATATTCCTTTTACACTGCCTGGGATTTTCAATAAGTAATTTGGTATTTCTATAAATTTAAAGTGGATTCAGTAAAATTAATGAATTTTTTTTCTTAAAAGCTCAAGCCTTCCAGACTCATCATTTTGTAGAGTTACGTAAGTAAGCCATGCAACTGAGATAAAAGTCAAAGTTATAGATTATAATTGTTTACACAACTGTTCACATTTTAATTTTTTTTTTATTTTTTGGAGACTTTTTTAGAGTCTCATTGTGTCATCCAGGCTGGAGTACACAGTGGCATTATCATGGTTCACTGCACCCTCTGCACCCTCAAACTCCTGGGCTCCAGCGATCCTCCTGCCGCAGCCCCCCAGGTAGCTGGGACCACAAGTGTGGACCACCACACCTGGCTACTTGTTTTTTTATTTTTTTGTAGAGACAATGGGCTCACTATGTTTCCCAAGGTAGAGACAATGGCCTCACTATGTTTCCCAGGCTGGTCTTGAACTCCTGGCCTCAAGCGATCCTCCTGCCTCAGCTTTCCCAAAGTCCTGGGATTACATGCATGAGCTACCACACCCAGCCCCTGCTCACATTTTATATAGTAACTTATTTTAAGAACAGTAATGTATTTGCAAAATAGTTTTTTAATGCAGTAATTTATTATATATTGAAATCAAGCTTGATGATCTTTCATTAGGTTTTGCTGAGTATCATATGCTAAATTATTTGCTTATGAATTTTGCCCCAATTGCCTATATTTGGTAAGTTTGCATGCAAGGTTCTGACATAGAAAACTCAGAAATATTTCATCGTTTTACTTTACTATCTTTTTTGATGTGTCTTAAAGGTGATTTGCTTTAAATTGCAGTATCATCCTTTTTTTCTGTACCTAAATGTTTTTAACTGAAGAACACAATTTCCCTCAAAACCCTCATCCCTAATTTAGAGCCCTCTTATTTTAATATGAGCCATTTTAAATGTATTTCCTGAAATACTTCTCAGCTTCGTAAATAAAGAAAAGATATATCTTAGTCTATTCAAGCTGCTATAACAGAATAGCACACATTGGGTGGCTTATAAACAACATAAACTTATTTATCATAGTTCTAGAGGTTGGGAAGTCTAAGAGCGGGGTGCCAGCATGGTTGGGTTCTGGTGAGGATCCTCTTCCAGATTACAGCCTTCCAGCTTCTTGCTGTGTCCTCACATGGCTGAAGGAACAAGGAATCTCTCTGGAGCCTCTTTTAAAAGCCCACTAATCCCGTTCATTGAGGACTCCACCCCAGTGACCTAATCACTTCCCAAAGGGCCATCTCCTAATGCCGTAACCTTAGAGGTGAGGGTTTCAACATATGAATTTTGAAGGGACAGAAACATTCAGTCCATAGCAGGATGAGAAATAGAAAGGAAAGTACAACAAAGAACATGAACCATAAGAAACACCATGACTTCTGATATTTAATATCATGGATCACAGATTGCAGGAGTCGAGAGACAGAATAAAAAGACAAGGCCCAGGCCTGGTGAGCTTTTGATGCCTGAGACTTCTCATGCCCTTGCTCTCCCACTGACCTCAGTGCTCAGCACTGGCTTTCTTCAGGCAATATTTTCCATTTATCTTTTGGTGTAAACATTTTAGAGATGAGAGAAGTAGGGAGCTTATCATTATTTAGTCTGATCAGACAGTATCTTCACTTTTAAGTTATATTCAGAATTTCATTGTCCTGTTTTTTTTTTTTTTTAAGAATTATATGAGATTATTTTGTGTATGTGAATAAGCTATAAAGTATTTTCTTACAAAAATCTTTGTTCAGTGTCCTGGCTCAGCTCCTCCAGCTGAACAGGGGCCTTCTTTCCAAAGCCCCAGGTAAGGACCTTCTCAACCTGTATTCTAACATGATGGGATGTTGTCCTCTTTGCTTTCCTTTCTTATCATTGCAAACTCTCAAACATTTTCTACATTATCATCATTTATATTTATACTAGCACACATGTTTGAAAGTGATGTGATCCCCATTGAAAACTCTTTTCAGGCTGGGCGCAGTGGCTCAGGCCTGTAATCCCAGCACTTTGGGAGGCAGATCACCAGGTCAGGAGATGGAGACCATCCTGGCTAACACAGTGAAACCCCGTCTCTACTAAAAATGCAAAAAATTAGCCGGGCGTGGCGGCGGGCGCCTGTAGTCCCAGCTACTTGGGAGGCTGAGGCAGGAGAATGGCGGGAACCCGGGAGGCGGAGCTTGCAGTGAGCCGAGATCGCGCAACTGCACTCCAGCCTGGGCGACTGAACAAGACTCTGTCTCAAAAAAAAAAAAAAAGAAAACTCTTTTCCTTTAAAAGCCATCCCATTTCTAGAGGTCTTGATGATGCTTTCTTCTTTCCATGCCATTGAAGTTACATTAATGTTGGTCAACCCTGGGTGGCCTAGGTCTCATACTCAGAGGTTCTGATGAATTCTGTCTGGGATAAGACCAAGACACTATCTTTTTTTTTTTTTTTTTTAATGCTCCCTTACATAGTTCTGAGCCACATTTGAAGATCTTTGAATTTTTTGGTCTCACAAGCATCTCTGGGGTTCAAAAAATGTGGTTATTGGAAGAACACAAAGTAAGGGAAGCTGTCCTGGTGATATCTAGATCTGAGCTGAATGGAGATTATGGCAAAGAGACAAACCTGAGTTAATCTGCATAATCACGCACACATAACTCTAATGGGTTGGTTATAGGGTGGTATCTCTGCCTCAGTTTCTGTTGCAATAAAATACTGGCACCATCTCAAGATTCTCAGAAAATTTAATTAATATTAATATTTAATATAAGATTAAAAGTGTACTACAAGTTTCAATTAGCATTAATCCTTTAAAATATGGAGTTAAATGATCTATAGCTAATTAAAGACTGCAGTTAACAGGGGACATGAGTTTTTTCTGGGTTACATGAAACAAAATATAAATCTTTTATATAACTCAATTTCCTACAGAAAAAAACTTACTTGTCAGTGGGATTTTAAAATTTTATTTTATTTTCTTGGATCTCATTACTTTTCCATAAATCCTATAAGCAGAATTACAATGAAGTGAGTCATAGTCTTAACACTTTTTTGGAGCTTCTTCTGCCAAAGCAGCTTGGAATATAGAGGATTTTCAAAAACTGTGTTTGGGGAACATGGGAAGGTATGGGAAAGGAAGGAAGGGTGGGAATCTAGGAGGAAAGAAGGAAGAAGGAAAAGAAAGGGAAAGGGACGGGAAGGAAGGACACAAAACATTTTACTTTAGATTACATTTAAAAAATCTTGATGGCATTTATAAATGTAAAACTTTTCTGGTATCTCATTTGCATGTTTTAGACAACCCTGAGGTGCAAATGATTTTGGGTTTCAAAAGTTCGTTCATGAGCCAGTTATTTGTAACTGGAAACACGTTTTCCCATGAAAGTTTTGCTACATAAGTGACAATTCATTTTTGAGGCTAGTTCCCAAACTCTCCTCATTCTGTTTTGAAGCCGAATTATCATGCATTTACAATGATAAACAGTAGATTATACAGTTGAAGACTTGTAGATGTAAAAAACATAAAAGCGATAAAATCAATTGTTTAATTGCTTTAAACTTTTAACTTCAGTGCTGGTGCTGGAGGGAAAGCAGATTTAATTTCAGGAGTCTGAGGGTGTTCAAGACATCTAAGGTTGATCTTTCAGAGCATCCGTCAAAGAAGCAGCAGCCATTCTCTCGGGAGGGCCTCTGCAGTCATGCTATGTGCTTCAAGCTGGTCACTAAAAAGCCACATCCTTAGACTGAATGAATACGTCCTCAACAAAAATGCCTTCTTTTCTTCCTAGGCCAGGCATGGTGGCTCACGCCTGCAATCCCAGCACTTTGGGAGGCCATGACAAGTGGATCACTTAAGGTCAGGAGTTCGAGACCAGCCTGGCCAATGTGGTGTAACCCCATCTCTACTAAGAATACAAAAATTAGCCAGGCATGGTGGCACATGCCTGTAGTCCCAGCTACTCAGGAGGCTGACGCAGGGGAATCGATTGAAACGTGGAGGTGGAGGTTGCAGTGAGCTGAGATCGTACCACTGCACTCCAGCCTGGGTGACAGGGTGAGACTGTGTCTCAAGAAAAAAAAAAAAAAAAGCCTTACTTTCTTCCTATAACCAGTATCAATGGAGCACATATTATGTGCTAGGTGCTCCTCACTATTTATGCTAGCAGGCAAAACAGAAAGAACTCCTGTCCTTGTGAGTTTATAATCTAGTGAAGGAGACAGATATCCAAATACCTGTACAAGTAGATGACCTATGATCCATCCATTTTTATAAAAAGTTAATGTATGAACATTCAAGTCCATATAAATTTACAAGGAATAATGATGACACATAGACGGTGGATCTGGGGAGTGGAATACATACATCTTTAAGTAACTGCTAGGGGCCAGCCACTTCCATATGCTATCACATTTGTTCCCTAAGTAGCGCTGAGTGGGAGGGATCATCACCACCATTCCACAGGTGAGGAGCTGAGACTCAAAGGAGTTAAGGAATCTGTCCATGATGATCCAACCAAGAGCCCGGGTTCAAATCAAGTGTGTCCAGCTCCAGGCACTTTCTGCCCATCTAAACTGCCTGCTCTGCAAAACCACTCTGAAGATATTTTCTATTATTTTATTCAATATGAGGGTATCCATGCAATAATCTCTTTCTAAAATTTAGTAATAGAAGCCATGTTGCCTCACCTGATAGTGATGCATTCCTTTCTGCTAATGAGAGCTCTTTCCACTTCTCCTCTGACACGGTTAGTGCCCTCAAGCCATAACCAGCCTATCTGTGGCTTCAGGTACAGTTTTCTGTCTTTCATTCCTACCATATATTTTGTCTGATTCTTCATTTTGTCTTGACTTTCACCACCCTGAGCCTTGCATTGCAAGCTGCCTTGACCTTTTGAGAAGTAGTGAGAATATATAGAAGAGAAATAGACTTCTGTCGTGTAAATTCCACAAAGCTCTCTTTTTATATCCGCCACATGACCTAGAACAGGGCCTTGCACTTAGAAGTGAAAAATAACTATTGGTTGTTAAATGATCATAGCAATTCTGAAGGACAGTTCTGCTTATTTTAAGGAGAACTAAGAAGTTGATGGCTCTGGCTTTATATGTGAACTTCGTTGTAAAATGTACCGCTTTCCTGTTCCTTAATAGAGATTTGTCTCTTGTATTTTCTTCTGTTTACCACTCGTAAATGGAATGTGAAGGACAATGATCACAGCTTACATGCATCACATTCGTCCCTCTTGCTGTGCTAAGCCCTTTTAGACAGTGTTTATTTAATCCTCACAACCTGATTATTATCCCATTTCATGGAAGGGCATACTGAAGGTTAGAGAATTTCAGGGATTTAGGAGGAAAATGAGGAAATAAACTTTCTCCTGATGATTCAGCAAGATATAGGAAAAAAAATAGGGGAAGAAAAAGGATATATATTTCAGTATAGATGAGAGATATAAATTGCTTTAAGTATAATCAGTAAAATGTGGGAGAGGCTGGAGAAAGTCACAAATGATTTATGAGGGCATGATTCTTTCTGCTTACCCCTGTATATTAGTCCACTCTCACATGGCTATAAAAATACTACTGGAGACTGGATAATTTATAAAGGAAAGAGGTTTAGTTGACTTACCGTTCCGCATGGCTGGGTAGGCCTCAGGAAACTTACAATCATGGCAGAAAGGGAAGCAGGCATGTCTTACGTGGCGGCAGGCGAGAAAGAGCAAGCATGTGAAGGAAGAACTGTCAAACACTCACAAAACCATTAAATCTCATGAGAACTCAGTCACTATCATGAGAATAGCATGGGGGAAACTGCCCCCATGATTCCCATCCCCTCCCACGAGGTCCCTCCCTTGACATGTGGGGGTTATGGGGATTACAATTTCAGATGAGATTTGGGTGGGGACATAGAGCCAAACCAAATTGCCCTATCATGTTGATGAGCAGAGAAAAGTCCTGTGCAAACTGCTGTTTTAAAATATGAGATATTCTCTTGTCAGGTGATCATAACTTGGGTTGACTTATAAATTTCTCGAATCTATCTATTTATTTGGATAATTTCAAGTTGAGTAGTTTATGTGTGGATAAAAACCTAAAGGTCCCTATGGTTCCTCTGGCCTGGCTTGTGTTTTGGGAGTCCCCCAAGATGCTGTAACCCCAGGACCCCTGGAGAACCTGAACATGTGCTTGATCTCTCCACGTCATTGGCAGGTGGCCCCCAGCATGCTGCCTGTCATCACTGTCCCTGATGCTGTCCTGCAGCAGCACCCCAAGGCTCTCTAGGCACATCTGCAGCTCTCTAGACCAGAACCATAAAGAAACAAGGTTTTCTCTGTCTAGTCCCACTGGAAAGAGGGAGAAGCCCCATTGTGAGCAGTACTATGGGGGAGTCCCTAGAAAGTGGCCCTCACCCAGAGAATGAAGAGGCGTCGTAGTAAGAGATTAACCTATTCATGGAGATTGGCCCAACACATATTTATTTAACCCCTTGTTTCTGGAATTGTTCTGGATATTGACTGGGTTCCTCTTGAAAAAGAACAGCCAATACAGGAGGGAAAATTAAAGCTCCTTGGAAGGGTGGAGAAGTGAAGAGCTCTGGGACCACTGTAAAGGCTGAAGGTGGGAGTTTAGGGTGGCTATGGTGATTTAGGGAGCAATTTCCATTTCATGCTGAGTCTAGGGAATTCAGAATATTTACATATAGCTGGAAGAGGAGGTAAAGGTGGAGCATAGCTGGAGGTATGATTAGAGAAATAAGCAGGGGTTCAGATCCTGGAGACTCCTACATACCAAAAACTAGTTTAGGTTTTACCCTCTAGGAAACAAGAAGTAAGGCTAAGTTGTGTGTGAGTACAATGATTAGTTTACACACTGGAGAAATGGGAAAGAAAGGAAACGTGACTCAGTGTTATCCTGATAGCTTTGGGGAGTTTTTGAAGAGTTTTAAGCAGGGGGAAGTTGGGGTCAGATGAACATTTTAGAAGTCTTCCCTCTTCAGGGCTGCAGGAAAACGTTGACAAACACAGGCTGGATTTAGGAAGGAACAGAAGAAGGCTGAGAGTGGAACCTTGGCGACCGGCCACCCTGAGGGAGCGCGGGGGAGGACACAATGCAGGGAAGCTGGGAGGGAGCCCTTGCCAGGGAGAGAGAAGATCTCAGAGAGGAGGAGTGCAGGGCAGCCGAGGAGAGCACTTCCAGAAGGAGGCAGGGCTGGCAACGTCCTGGGCACAAGGAGGTCTGACCAGACAAGGACACTGGCTGGCAGAGGTGCTCCCGAGTGCCAAAGTGATGACAAGAAAAGCCACCAGAAGAAAAGAGGAGCCTTGCTTGGAAAACAAAAAGCAATTAAACATCTTGTCATGTGGCATTTTTTTAGGGGAAAGATGATAGATGGCTCCATCTTTTACTTGATCCCGAAGCAAGGACAGATTGAGAAGCGGTGTCTGAGGGGCAGATGATTTTCCCCTCTGGCCTTGCCTCCTTCTGACCTTCTATTTTCTCCCAGTGAAAGAGGTACTGCTTCTGGCCTGTGGCCTTATTTAGCTGGCTCGGAACTTTTCCCAGCTTCATGATAATGGCCTTTGGTGCTCTTTCTACTGCTTAATGTGCTGTCACCCAGAATAATTCTTTTCTATATTGATCTGAGTGGTAATCTATAAATAAAAAGGAGAAATCATAGGAGAACTTGCAGAAAAATGGGAAAAAGTAGTTATTTGTTTCGCCCATTTCTGGAGGGGAGGAGAGAGAATCTTTAAAATAATCTCCCATTTGTGCCTTCTCATTTGTCAGCACATCACAAGCAACAAAAGCAACACACACACACACACACACACACACACACACCCATGATTTGATAAATTGGAAAACTGGCTGCACGACTCAGATTATATGTCTTTCTTTAAAATTTTCTGAAATCTGATGTAGATATTTAAGAGCCTTCAGAAATTTCCATGGGCGTGCCATTAGAGATAAGCTAATTGTTTTTGAGGGGATTCAAAAAAGGAAATGTACTTTATCTAAAGAGATGAAATTGGACTCAACTTGGAGAAATGGTTCTCTGACCAGATGTCATTTAAAGGCATTGCATTATGGGCTCCAGGCGTTGACTGTTTCTCAAGATAAATATGCATCTAGGAACCAAGAAGGGCATTTTCAAAGATTGCTGTGAGTTGGTATTATAATGTGCTAAGCACAACCCTGACGTCTTTGGAGGTCTGAGCATACAGATGAGACATAAATGCTTCTCAGTTCCTTCTCATAATTTCTCTGATCTTACTGGCAATAAAAGAAAAAAGGAAAAAAAAAAAACTCTTCAGGAGCATAAAATGTTATTGAATTTGCAGCAGTCGTCATGGTTACCTGCATAGTTTCATTGCTTTATTAATGTGTAATTCCTCTTATTTCTGGAAATATCATTATAGTGAAACATAATAGTCTGCAGCCTCTTAGCGAGTTCTCTGTGTATCTCAGAGATGCTGACAATGGCTGTGATGAATGTGTGTGTGGTTTCCGGGTCACCTGCATGCTGATGATCCAGCAACTGGGACATCATTGTTTAGGAAAAGACAACTTGAAGCTAATGACTCTTGAGAATCCCTTGAAAGTTCAAACGTTTCTCAACACAAATGTGCTTATTGTTTTTTTCCATAGGACAGTAATCCAAGGCTTTACTCTTTTCTAACTAAAATAATTTATGTTTTCTTACATTAAAACTTTTAAAGCAATTATTTTACTTACTAAAGTCACTTTGAAGTGCTCAGGAAACTTTTCTGATCAATTCTTTTAAAATGAACTTTATTAAATTTGTTTCTTGTATCATAGAAGGGCTTTTGGAAGACACTGTTAGTAGAAGTTTTGAGCAAGTTTTCTAAGTGTATTCTCTCACTACTCAAGTAGAAGATGAATAAAATAGTTCATTAACTTATCTGTCAGGCCAGCTGCTTAGGGCATACTGATCCTCATACTCATTTCTCTTTTTCTTGGGCACTCAACCAGAAGACATTTTTCAGCATCCCCTACAGTTGGGTCTGGCCATGAAAATCATGAGACAATGGAATGTGAGTGGACATTATGTAATAATTTGCAGATCTGGCCCATAAACACCTCCCACAGATCCTCTAGTCCCTTATTTCCAGGTTGGTTGGTAAGTCTGCCAGTCTAGATCCTTGAATAATTGGGTAGAACAGAGCCTCACTGTAGGTCAGGAACATCTATTGTTACAGAAAGGAGACAAAGCCTCTGAGATGTGAGGGTTCTGTATTCCATCCACTGGTGTTGCCCTATCTGATGCATGCTTATCAACATTTCTTCTAAGTGGGCCATATAATCTTTGGGAGAAAGTCCATATTTTTCATCCATGAGTATCTCCCATAACTTCTTTCATATCCTATAAAAAAGCAGTTGGTGTTGTATACCCCAGGACTTCCCAATCAATGTCCTGTGGTAGTGTTCCTGTTTTGGAAGAGTCCTGGAGACTTGAATGGCTACAGCAATAGTGGATATATTGAAAATTATCAGACCCTGTGACTTATGTGCACAGAGAACCAAAGGAAAGGAAATTTATCTTTTCTGGATACTTCTGTGTACCAAGTACTATGTTCAGTCCTCTGTTTACTCTCTATAATTGATCTTTGATGGACCGCTATCATTCCATTTTACAAATTTTTAAAGTGTCATATAGTTTAAATAACTTCTTCATAGCTAAGAGGTGGCAAGGGAAAATGCAAACAAAAGTTTGCCTGGAACCAAACCCAGCCAGCCTTTCTACTTTGCTGCTTCCCATGGCGTATGCTCAGTTAATGTCTGTTGATCACCATGCTCCAGGACAGCATCTGACAGCTAGTAATAATTGGAAACACACACAGACAACATTTGATTATCTGTGGCATTGGGAATAGATGCTCTTATTCAGTTGTTAGAAAAATTATAAAACTGACATTGTTGAGTTTTACATTCTATCTTAAGATATCAGAACAGCTGTTTTAACAGATATTAAAATCATTTAAATTGATGGTCTGGAGGTTAGCAGGCCAGTTCTTCCTCATGAGGTCATCTAGGACCCCAAACTCTTTCATTTGGTTGCTTGTGGATCTTCTGAGGTTGTTCCTTATCTGCACAGTGGCAGATGACCTACCACACCATGTCTGCATTTAAGCCATTAGGAAAGAGAGGATGAGAGGAAAGGGCACATTTCTTTCCAATTAAGGTCATGACCCAAAAATTGCACACATCACTTTTGCTCCCAAAAGTTGCAGGGTTGCACGGACGTCTAACTGCAAGTGAGTCTAAGAAACATCATCTGTAAGTACCAGTATATCTATTCTTGTGGAAGAAGGGGATGAGAGAGATTGTGGGATAAATAGCAGCCTTTGCCATACCTTCTTTCCTGTCCTAATCATTGATAAACCTACAAATAAACTGCAAAAAAGATCCAAAACTGCAGTAGCAGAAAAGGGAAGGAAATGAATCATGGAAACTAAGTAATTCAGAAATTGAAGGTCTCCTTTCTCCTTAACCTCTTCCAGTGCATATGCTAAAAGAATCAACAGTTCATTTCTTGCATTAAGTTGCTTTAAAATAAGCTATAACTATTCAAAGAACCAGTATTCTTTGAATAAAATGATTGCAATGAATTGAAAATATTTGAACAAAGACTAGGATGTTAAATCATATTAAATGATTAGAATTAATTTTATTAGGTTTGATATATGATAAAATTATAAAACAAAACCTCATCTGGTGAAGACATTTACTGAGATATACATAAGTGAAATGATACAATGTCTGAAATTTGCTTTAAAATACTCCAGCAAAAGATGGGGGTGGTGATGATGAATAGTTGAAATTAAATTGGTAAAAATGTTAGTCGTTGAAGCTGGATGATGGGTTCATAGGGGTTTATTATGCTATTCTTTCTACTTTTATGTGTATTTGAAATATTCCATAATAAAAGCTAAATAAATACTTGTTCCAAGAAACAAAAATAGTTTTTGGCTGTGTCCTGATTTTCATATGAGCTCATTTCTGTACTCCAGTTAAGTGCTTTCTTAAGTGTCCAGCGTATTATTTATTCTGCATGCGTATACAAGAAAACTTACTATCATCTGAAGAATTCATTAACAATTTGCTTTTGAGTCAACTAAGCAAGATTTTGGTGAGTGGCCGCTTCATCCAGTGATAGAAGGGCTGTAAAAAGCAAGTAAGATAAGGCCCCTCTCAACAAGTTTAAAGTCGACTCAGGCAAACAAGACAGTCCCTCAGATAAATATAATGTAAGAGAAGTATACAAGAAGGCTTAAATGTTAGGAGATCACATCAAATTAGAAGGATCAGGAAGAGTTTCCTGGATTAGATAGTATAAGCTTTAAAGGAAGGGTAGGCTTTTGACAGATGGAAGTGGTGGGGAAAGTGGGACCACCAGGAGAAAGGCTCCAAGCCAAAGAACATGTGATAGTTTCCTGGTGACAGGAAAGAATGATATGGTTTTGAGCATGGGTATCTGGATGTCTCATTAGAGTAAATCAGGAAGTGAAGAGGATCTGACTGAGAAAATTGATACTTTTTATAAGGATGTGTAGTTTTGAGACACTGGTGCATCTCAACATGAGATGTTCATCTCAAAATACAGTATTGGAGCACAGAGAAAGGTTAGTGTGGATACTTAGCCACCGAAGTTGAAAGTTGAAGTTGTAGGTAGAGCATGAGTTTACTACTGAAGAGAATAGAGAAAATACTTTTTAAGCCAGTTTTATTGGAGTAGAGGATGGAAATTATGACATCATTGTGAAAACGACATAATGATTTCAGTTCACGTTAAAGATCCTAGGAGTCACTGGTGTAGCAAGAGCTATATTCCCTGCACACCCCCTCTACTGAATTCTCAGTACTTCCTTATCCACACAGTGCCCCCATATCTCTACTTTCTTTCTCCTTTCTCCTTCACTCTAAGCTTCTACAAAGAGTTGTCAACCCAGAATATTTCCACTGCTTGACTTCCATTCATCTTTCAACCGACTCTGAATCAGAATTCCTTTACCATGCCACTGAAACTGTTAGTTATCAGTGACTGCCACATTGACCAATTCCATGAACACTTTTTACACCTCAGTTCCCTTGACTCTCTGAGCAATGCTTGACTTATCAGGTAAGTCCCACTTCCTTGGAACTCTCTCTTCCTGGCTTCTCGTTTTGCTTTTCCATTTCTTTGTAGGCTCCTCCTCTCCTGGACATTTACATATTGCATTGCTTCAGGACCATTGCTGGACTCTCCCTCTCTTCCTACAATCTCTTCTGGAGGGAATTCTTCCTACTCCACAGTTTCACCCAACAAAAGTCAACAAAGCACCCACATTTATATCTCATTTGAGTTCTAAACCTACCAAGTATCTCACGTGGATTTCCCATAGACATTTCATATGTAACACATCCATATTGAAAGTTGGACTCCCATATCCCTCCCAAACCTATTTCCCATCTCAGTAAATATCAGTCATTGCCATCTACCTTGCTGCTCAAGGCAGTAAAGTAAATCATTTAGTTTGCAAAGAGTCCATGGGACAATTCTATCAGGAAACCCAAGCAGATACCACTTTATTATGAAATATCTTTGAACCCCAGACTGTTCCCAAAGTGGCTAAAGTTTGTAGGCCTTAAAAAGAAAAGCTCCCAAACTGAGTACAGTGGCTTGTGCCTGTAGCCCCAGCTATTTGGGAGGCTGAGGTGGGAGGATCACTTGAGCCCTGGAGTTTGAGGCTATAGTGAGCTATGATCATACCACTGCACTCCAGCCTAGGTGACAGAGTACGACTCTGTTTCAAAAAAAAAAAAAAAAAAGTCTTAAAAGTTAAAAAAATAAAGCTTTCTGATGTAACTTCATTGCTACGTAGCTGTTTGATTTAGGCACCAGTGCTAGCTTTAAATTTAAATCTGTGGTTGGCTTTGCGCTATATATTTTTAAAGGATGTTGTGGGCTACTTATACTGAGAAGCTAAGCTCTTTGAGTCTGACCACACTTGGTTACAGACAGGATTATCCTCAATGGGCCCCATAAGTAGAAGGCACCCCACGAGTAATCTGAGAGATGCAGATGTTGCTCTTCTATCCATTAGATTAGAAATCCACAGGTGTGGACATCTCCACAACCTTTACTATGCCCAACCTTTACTAATGCTTAATTCTCCTCTTTGGTAAGTACCTGGGGATCCTTTCCTTCCTATCCCACTAGGTCTTGAGAGAATGAAATTAAAGTAGGCTTCCATTTTATTCATGCCTCATCAATCTGCATTCTCAGAAAGGCACAATGATTTGGTGGAAAGACAGCTTGCTTCTAGTTCCACCTCAGGAACTATCAAGTTAGTTGTAAATCTGATTAATAGAGTCATCCTTACCTTTTTTCTGTACTTTCCTCCATATCAAACACATCAGAATACATCAAACACATCAGAACAACAAACTCTGCTTGAGTATTTGCTTTGTGCCAGACCCTGCCCTAAATAACAGATGAGGGAAATGAGGCTTAGAAAGTTAGTAAATGGCACAAAGATACCCAGTTAATGCATACCTACAATTTAAATTCAGGCTATTCAAGTCTACTCTTAACAACTCTCAAAAAACAAACGACTTCTGGTTTTCTTCTTCCTCTCATTCCTACTGTGCCATTGATGTAAGAGGTACCATCAATTTAATTTAATAACAGTTTTCAGGAAATAAAGTAAGCACCACCAAATCAAGTATAGTTATAGTGGGCCTGTCTTTTGAAATCCTAACCAATGTTTTTTTTCCTTCTTGGTAATTCCTTTTTTACTTCATGCCCCTGAAGCTAAAATCCTCAGGGACAGCTAATCACAAAAAACAGGCAGATTCTTGGCTATTGACTTCTAAAATTGGGTCATGCAACTCATAAAAGATAGCCAGGAGCCAGGGTTAGTTTTTGGTTTGGTTTGGTTTTAATTATAAGACAGAATTTGTTAAAGATAAACTTTAAAAATTTTCTTCAATGTTTCCTTTGCATATCAAGAACTAAAGCCTGACAATTCTCACATCAACAGTAGAGTTTGGGGAGAATTAAGGATGATGTCAGAGAAGCTTCTTGTCCCAAAAGAGATTATGTTTTAGCTGCTGGCAGGAGGAGAATCTGCAGTTTAGATGCTGAAGGATGCTGAGAAGGTTCTACATTCCCTGGTGCCCCTGGAATGGGAGATCACTGAAACCCCAGAAGTGTTTAGAGAAATCCCAGCATACAGGGAACCTGGGTTTGATTTCTAGAGCATCGCTTCCCAGGAGAGGAAGCAACCAGCATCCCAGAGGGCAGCAATCACTAGTGGAGGTGTCCCAGCAACATGGAAAACATTTTAAGATTCATGTCCTGAGAGACTGCTCTGAGAGGGTCAGAAGGGCCTTGGTGACCTGATGAGGGAACATCATCAGTAAATTTGATGTGGATTCTCTGTGCTGGAGGCTGTGGAAACAGAAACAATGTCCACAGCAAAAGCAATGTGGGTAGAAGTCTCCATCAAAGATGAGCAGGTAATGAACCAGGTACCTCCCCCATGAGGCCATGATACATATGGCCTTCTTAGAATTACTATCCCAGGAAAAGATAAGGAAAGTTAGACTTCTAATTTGACCATGTTTAAATTCTGAATTTGACTGTGAAATAACTGAACAAGATTTAATCTCTTGGAAATGGCTGTAGTTTCAGCAGCTAAATTACTGAAGGTCACATAGCTAGACAGTCTCCATGTTTCCTACAGCCAAATGGAATAGTGGCTTGAGATCTCAAGTTAAATCACATTCAAGAAAGATAAAGGATGATTACAAAATTCGCCTTTTGACTTTCCACCTTAATTTCAAGATGCAAGTAAATTTCAGTATCAATAAAATGTTTTAGACTGGAAGAAGTGCAAGATATATTCTCATCTCTCCATCTCTACTACCAGTGCCTAATCTATGTCTTACCTATACTGTGCCCTCTAAACTGGGGAGATTAGGCTCTTTCTATGTACTTAGGAGCAAGAAAACTAGAACCAATGGATAGAAGCTTTAAAAACACAGAATTCTGTGTAGAATCAGAGAGAGTTTCTCACAGTCTCAGATATCCAGAGATAAAATGAACATCCTTGGTTGGAACCATGAGCCATATCCCTTGAGATGCTTTATCATGGTTGAGGCACCTACAACAAAGAAGGGACCTTATGAAGAAGAATTCGACAGAAGACATGGCTGGATGATTTTGGCCTTTTACATCTCTTCCAATTTTGATATTCTACCACTTTATAATGGAGGTTGTGAAAACCAAATTGCCATGTGTTTACAGAGTGGGAAGTGAGAAAATAAAAACTGTAGGTATAAAGTAGTCTTTTAGAGATAGCTACCACTGAGGGAAGCAGAGCTTTATCGTGTAGTATGGTGGGACTGAGGGAAGATTTTTAACACTGGGAAGAATTGAACAGATTTGTAGATAGAAGAAGGAAGGGAATTAGTTAAAAAATGCAAAACTAAAGGTTAGAGAGGGCTCTGTTCCAGTATCCACTGTTGTATAATGTACTTCCTCAAAACTTCGTGACTTTAAACAATTATCACTTTGTTATAGCTTAGGATTGTGTTGGTCTGGAATTGAGGCAATGCTCAGCAGGGTGATTCTTCTGTTCCAAATGTGGATGACAGAGGTGACTCTGTGGTCTTTGGCTGACATTGTATTGTGCCCTTGGTGGGAATGGCTGGAAGGCTGTGCTCAGCTGGAACTGTTGGCCAGAATGTCTACATGTGGCCTCAACAGCCTGTTAGGGTAGTCTGACTTCTTTTTGGCAACTTACAGTTCCCAGGGCAGTATTCCAGGTGAAACTGCCAGGCTTCATAAGCCCTAGCCTCAGAAGGCCAGAGCATCACTTCTGCTGCTTCTTATTGGTCATCAGTCAAGTCCCTAAGGCTAGCTCAGGTTCAAGGGTAAGAATCAGATGCGCCTCACAGTGGAAGAAGTAGCAAAGAATGTATAGGCATCTTTCATCTCCCATACAGACAGTTGATAGAACAAGATCCTGAACAATGTGCGGAGTCCAAATTGAGAGGAAAGGTAGAGTGATTATCTTTAAAATGGGGGAGGGACATGTCCACTTCAGAGATAAGGACAAAGAAAAGGGGTTCCAGAAGGTGGAAACAGAAATTTTGAGATGAAGATGAGGGAAAGGAGAAGGAGTCATTTCTACAGTTAAGTAATCCAAGCCTATCTAGTAGAAGAGGAGTTTCACATAATAAAAATTATGTTACCCACCATCCATGTCTTTTACCTCTGGGTTGTTTCCTCATTCTGATAATATATTGTCACTGATTTTACCAGATATATCTTCCACAGACTTCTGTCTGAAAACGCTGTCTGCAAGATTTTTGGCTGAGTTGTTCAATGTTTTTTGTGTACCAAACACATGTAGCACACCAAACTCTGGTGTAGTCCAGGGCAGTGGGGCAAGTAAATTGGCTTCCCTGGAAAATATGTCCATCTATATTCCTTATTCCCAGTCCATGCTTTTAAGGGATAGAGCACACCAGCCATGAACCAAGGCTGGAGTAGCAAAACATGAAATCTGCTTTCTACAAATTATCCAGATAATCTCTTCCAATCCCCTTCTGGATGAAAAACAGAGCCGCATGAGGGTGACAGTCTGGCAGGTATTCAAAGCTGCAATGACCATGGTTTGGCTCTTGTTGTATCCACAGAGTTGTTTGACTGGGTTAATTTATACAGTTTTTCCTGTATGAGTCCTCTTGATAAGTATCTTTAGAAGTTTCTAATTCATTTTAAAGGAATGTTTCTCTTTGGCTTCATGTCTCATTCTTTTCACATTATATGTTCCGGTGATAAATGATGTATGCATAAATATGTTACCTTTGCTCAATCAGTGTTTTCTGTTGTTGATGTAAAGTACACAAATTGGATTGGTTTCAGGATAGCTGAATTTGGAATGTGACATTTTGCCAAGTCAACGTCACACGCACCCATACAATGCAGATGTGGATTTTGCAGTTGTTTTGTTTTTAAAATTGTATATGTCTGCGGTGCCATTGATTAATGTAATATTGCGTTAATGTGCTATTACAACACTCCAGGGCATTCATGAGGTCTTTCAGCCAGCAGCAAAGAATTCCCCAAACAAAAGCTTTTAATAAAATACAGATTGCAGGGCAAAGAAAAGTATCAACTATGAGAATTTATGGATAGCAGAAGTGCTTGAGGAATCAACTTTTGATGGCCTTGCCAATGGAAATACTGTGTAATTGTTATATTATTTCATTCCCCTCCAAGTCATTAGAAATCATCTATCTATTCATTTATTGAATCTGTGTTTTTAAATGACCAAGGTATTATGACTGTGTTGATCCATGACTTCTCTTTTTCTTATTAAGTTTCCACTTGCTCCAGTGCTTGTATAGACACACTGTCAGATCCAAAAGGTCAGTGAAGGCTGACACAGCCACATGTGTGACATGGCATTAACTGCAGAAATTAAAATTGAATCCGTCACTGTCCATTGTAATAGCTGGCAGGCAACTTTCTACAACGCAGTGTTGATGTAATTCTGGCCTGGAGTCATTCTGGATCTATTTTAAGTAACAACTATTTTTTTTTTTCCCTTTTCAAGGTAGTTCGTAATCTTTAACCATTGCATTTTCTCTATCACAAAATCTGGAATAGTATTTTTCTAAATCAATTAACTGATGTAAAATTTAAGTGAATAAAAATATCCTTGGTATAATATACTCAACTTTGTGAATATAGGTGCCACTGCCAGCCTGATAACAGAAGGGCATAAATCCAACTCCAGTCATTTTCAGATTTCAGAGGTTGGTGGTAGTATTTTCAAATATCCATTTAATAAGAAAAACAGAGGCAAATCTTTGCTTTTTTGGCATAGATCTACCACAGCCTTGCAGTGGATTAACATTCAGAAAGTAACATTTCTCCTTTTAACCCTCTATAACTTGTAAGATCAGGAAGAAAGCAAAAGATACAAAACAAAAGCATAGAGGTCTTTAATTTAAAGAAAAATTTTCTGTAACCAAGTTTTATGAGTCAGCATTTTGATATAAATAATTTACAGCAATAATTATGAGATCATTAAGTTCAAGCATGCAGAAAACCATTTCATGGTCTTTGGTAATAGGGCTGATAGAGGCCAACTTAAATGAGCTAGGCCACTGATTGTAATAATGTGCCTTCAGAAGTTCAACTAGCATTGATATTTAGAGTGGAGACAAAATAGAAGGCATTTCTCTTATATTTCAGTGCTTTTAGATCTGGATATTTTTTAATGGGCACTGCAAAATAAATGTCAATTAAGATGTCATAAGTAATATAAAGTCAAGAGATATTAAGGTGCTGCCCTTGTATCCATAAGAGTGGTACATGGAGCATGTTGAGGAACAAGTGAGGGGAGTTGTATCACACCCTCCAGGTAATCTTCTTTTTGTGAACGCAGTTTTGTTCCCCTCCTTTGCCCCAATTGCAATGACTTAAGACTTAGATCCATTCCATGACTGTCTTGCTAAAACCACCAGATAGAATACCTTCCATGTCCCAAATATACAGTCCTCTTGTGTTTTTCTGGTGTTTGTATTCCCATAGTTGCAAATAAAAGTATATTTTAGTTTTAGAATTTTCCTTTCCATTAAAAAAAATCCCTGAAGATTTGTGGCACCACTGTTATTTCTGTTAATGTCATTGCTTCCATAGCAGCAAGCAAAGACTTTGTAAGAAACTATGTTTACAAAAAGCAATTATCTAAGTGAACATTATAGCTACATGCAGCAAACTTTCAATTTAGTTTTCCTGTAACCATTACAACACACACACACACACACACACACACACACACGCCCCTATTCCTTCCCATTTGTGTCACAAATACAGTGTCACCAGCTATATCCTCGTGTCCAGGAGCAAGGTGGAACTAGTTATTTGGGCTTCCATAGCAGAATGAAAACTCAGGCAACTCACATTCTTGATCATAGAAGGTGAGTTCTTCCCTGATCTCAGATTCCAAATGGGAGTAGAATATAAAATCAATGAGTTTGTGCTGATCCTTAGGGTAGATTTAAGGAAAAATTAGAAAGGAAATGAAGAAAATAAATCCTCATTTTTTTCACAGTACATTTTGCTAAGCATAAAACATAACATTGACAGACATAATTCATTTTGCCCAAAAGGTTTGTTACCCTCAGAATTTCAGTCAGTAGAGTCATGTCTTTAATTTAGGATATTTCAGACTTGCTTTACCATCTTCTAGGTGAGAGATTTTAGTGGCCATTCTATAGAGAGATGAAAATGTCTGTCTGTATAAAGGGTAATTTCTAATTGGCTATAACTCAATATGAAATGAGATCAGAATGCCATCTAAAGCATTCTAAGGAATGCACTGTAGAGGCTTTTTCTTCTTGTGAGTAAGACTGGCCTTCTTGAATGTTTCAGTGTGCCTTGTTGTTACTAATTTTCTCTGAAAAAAATGAATTCTGAAATCTTTCTAATGAACACTGCCCATGTTCTATTGCACAGGTAAAAGGTAAATATGAAATAAAAATTATCTTTCTACAGTATTTTCAAGCAACACTCTTTATTAAATAATCTAACTTAGCAACTTCTGGCCACAGAACTCTGTAGCCATTGGGTAGAAGTACAAGCAAAATAAGAGCCATGGGCGACTTTCTCCCTTTCTGCTGAGAGCTTACATTTGCATGGAGAACACAGCCATGAATTCAGAATAAGATAAATACATACAAATAAAAGAGGCAAAGTGACAATATGCAGCCAACTATGTTATATAATCAGGAGCAGGAAGGGTCAGTGATGCTAGGTCTTGTTAGACTGTCAAGCTTAATTCTTATGAGACATTTTAAGGAACGGAAGGCTGTAATTTAGTGAGGAGGAAGAATAGCATTTGTCAGATACATCCAGCAAAATAGTGGCATCATAAAATCAAGCAACGCTGCAGAAATTAAAAATTAAACTTACCATATTCATACTGCATAAAAGCAACCCCATAAAACTGTCTAATCTCACACTTCATCCATCAAAAGCCTTTCTAAACCATTTTAGATATTTTCCCCCAGCTATTCTAAAATTCACTTTCCTTATCTGGAAAATGATCTCCTCGGATCCTTAAAAAAAAATCTCCATTTATAATTCAGGAAAATTGCCACAGCCGACAGAAATGAAGGTGGTGGAGTGCTCAGGGAAGCTGCAGGAAGAAGCAATTGCTGAGAGGAGATGAAGAAAGATCACCACCCTGGGTCCTGCAGTAGCCAAATGGCAGCAGCTAGACATAGAGGATAAGCAGGAGAAAGGCTGGGGCGTTTCGCCTCTGGGGCCTGATGTATTAAGAGCAGGGCCCTCTGAGTGTCTCTCTGCACTGGGAAAACTTTTCGTTAACCTAGAAGGTTGGCTGAAGTCACCTCACCCCTGCAGTTCCTGCAATAAAGAAAACACAGTCCTTGCTCTGACCCTTTAACAAGAAGCAAATATATATAGTTGTGATCCATTTACCAAGTACTGAATTTACCAAACATCTCTTCTATGTAGGTATTGAACAGGATACTAAAATCATGGTCATGGTCACCCATATATCATTGTGGTAGGCAGACTCATGTCCCCTAAAGGAGTCTTAATACCCAAAACTTGTGAATATGTTGCATGGTAAAGGGGAATTAAGGTTTTAGATGAGATGCAAATTGCTCATCAGCTAACTTCAAGATAAGTAGGTTATCCTGGATGAGCTTAGTGGGCCCATTGTAATCACAAGGACCTTTAAATGTGGAAAAGGGAGGCAGAAGAGTCAATGTCAGAGTAATATGATGTAAAAAATCTTCACTGGCCATTGCTGGTTCTGAAGATGGAGGAGGGGGCCATGAGCCAAGGAATGTGGACCCACTCTAGAACTGGGAAGTGCAAGAGAATGGATTCTCCCTTAGAGCTTCCAGAAGGAACAGAGCCCTGACAACTCCCTCGTTTTAACCCAGTGAGACCCATGTCAGACTCCTGACCTTTGAATTGTGAGATAATAAATATGTGTTGTTGTAGGCCCCCAAGTTCATGGTAATTTGTAATAGCTGCCATAGAAAACTAGTACAATTATACTGTTGATTTCTTTTGTAAGAATGTTGTCTTGTCAGAAATTGCCTTGTTCATTAGCTTGCTTATTTCTTACCATCTCCCTTCACACTCAAGGACGTCTATTCTAGGAGGGCAAGGCCTTACCTGTCGTGTTCACTGCTGTATCCCACAAGCCAGGAGCAGAGCTTCAAATACACTAGTTGATACAGTTTGGCTGTGTCCCCACCCAAATCACACCTTGAATTGTAGTTCCCATAATCCCCACGTGTCATGGGAGGGACGTGGTGGGAGGTAATTTAATCATGGGGGCAGTTACCCTCATGCTGTTCTTGTGATAATAAGTGAGTTCTTATGAGACCTGATGGGTTTATAAGGGGTTTTTCCCCCTTTTGCTCATTCTTCTCCTCCTTGACACCATGTGAAGAAGGACATGTTTGCTTCCACTTCTGCCATGATTTTAAGTTTCTTGAGGCCAACCTAGCTATGCTGAACTATGAGTCAAACCTTTTTCATTTATAAGTTACCCAATCTTGAGTATGTCTTTATTAGCAGCATGAGAATGGACTAATACACTGGTGCTCAATAAATGCTTCTTGAGGTGTCAAGCGAATAATTGTGTACCTAAGTGAATGACCACAGATCATGATTCTCTCCCCAGGGCTTGCACAAGGTAGACACATAGGAAATAGTGAAGGAAAGATGAAAAGTAGCAAGAGATCAGGAACCTGAAGGAGTAGTAGATGTACAGAACACAGTAAAGTTTCAGAAAATTTGAATTAGAAAACAAAGTGTAAACCCTCTGTGTACTTGGAAGAGCCCTGTGATGCTGAAGAATGTAACACTGTAGAAAGAGGCTGCTCATACACAGGAAGGAGACTAGTGGCGTTCAACCACAGAATACTCAGTTCCTTTCTTGAGTAGACTTACCAAAGTGCCATAAATCAGTTTTTATCAGGAGACAATAAAAAATGAAATTAACCTAGAGAAAATATGTAGAGAGAAACCGACATGGCAGAGACACTGGGTGGAACATTTATTAAGTCAAATCAATATGGCAAAATTATGTCTTCTGCTATGGCTTTCAAGGCCTTTTGACTAAAAATATTAATAACATACAGCCTTCCACCATAGATCACAAAGAAGAAAAGTCTTAAATTTTTTGAACACCAAAAAGGTAGAAGCCAATATGTTTTATGAAGTTTTTTCTTCCTAATTTTTTAGGGGCAGACAGATTTTAACCCTATCTTTGCTTGCTTTTGGATGCTTCCCTCATCAACAAACATTTAGTAAGCATTTTGCACTTACTAACTTACTTAGTTTTATCTGTGAGGTAGGCACCAGATATCCCTCTGTATATTGATGGGGAAACTGAGTCTTTGTTAAAGTTAAGTGACTTGCCTAAGGTGACAGAGTGAGTTAATGGTGAAATATGGATTGAAACCCAGGCAGTTTGACTCAAGAGTTTACTCTCTTAGCTTCCCTCCCACTGCCAGACACTGGTGGGCTCTGAGATAAACCAGAAGCACACCAGATCCAGTCCTTTGCTGTGGGAGGTTTATATTCTAGTAGAGGAGGCATATAATAAATAAGAATTACATTGATGTGTATTGTGGCTGGTGCTATGAAAGAGACATGGGCCACAGGATCCTGAAAGAGTAAATTCTAGTGTGGGCTAACCCATTTCTGGGAACCACAGAGCCCCACCACATTGCAAATTTCCTAGTTTATACTCTGTACCAACAGCAAAGGAATATTTAAATGTGAAAATATCCCATAAGTCCTTCATATGTGAACATTAGGTTAAGTGGAGATTGATGAGAAGGAGTCTAAACAATTTTTAAAAGTTCCAACAATCGGGCCAGGCACGGTGGCTCACGCCTGTAATCCCAGCACTTTGGAAGGCCAAGGCAGGCAGATCATGAGGTCAGGAGATCGAGACCATCCTGGCTAACAAGGTGAAACCCTGTCTCTACTAAAATACAAAATTAGCCGGACATGGTGGCGGACACCTGTAGTCCCAGCTACTTGGGAGGCTGAGGCAGGAGAATGGCGTGAACCAGGGAAGCGGAGCTTGCAGTGAGCCGAAATTGCATCCATCACTGCATTCCAACCTGGGCAACAGAGTGAGACTCCGTCTCAAAAAAAAAAAAAAAAAAAAATTGGCCAAATGTGGTGGCTCATGCCTGTAATCCCAGCACTTTGAGAGGCTGAGACAGGTGGATCACTTGAGGTCAGGAGTTCGAGACCAGCCTGGCCAACATGGTGAAATCTTGTCTTTAATAAAAATGCAAAAATTGGCCAGACATGGTGGCATACGTCTGTAAACCCAGTTATTTGGGAGGCTGAGGCAGGAGAATTGCTTGAACCCAGAAGGTGGAAGTTTCAGTGAGCTGAGGTCGCACCATTGCACTCCTGCATGGGCAACAGAGCAAGACCCTGTCTCAAAAAAAAAAAAAAGAAAAAACCAACATAAGTTTATTTCTAAATTTTTCTTTTCCTGTGGTATCCTACTTGTTCTGAATGTCCTTTGTGCAGCCCAGGGTTTCTCAGCCTCAGCATTATTGACTATTTGGGACCAGATAATTATTGTTGGGTGGGGCCTGGGGGCTGTTCTGTGCATTGTAGAATGTTTAGCAGCATCCTTGGCCTCTTCTCACCAGTAACAACCCCTCTTCCTACAATTTGTGACAGGCAAAAATGTCTCAAGACATTGCTGAATGTCCCCCAGACAGCAACATTGCCCTAGGTTGAAAAATACTTGTAACCCACTAACAACTCAAATTCCACCTATTCTTGAAGACCAGTTTTAATTGCCTCATGCTTCAAGCCCATTCTTCTCTCCACCTTTTCAAAAACCCACAACCACACTATATAGACAGTCTTTAAAGCTCAGCAGATAGCATTTTCTGAAATCAGCCAAACCTTCTTTACACCAGCCTCCCTATAGAATGGGAAGGAGCACACAAATGTGAGGAAATTAATCAGGACTTCAAGCTCCCTTTGCGTCACCTGTGGTAGTACAAGATTTGTTTGGGGTTTCCTACCTCACTCTTAGAACAGGGTTTAAGACAATTACTTCCAGACATGTTTTAAGCAGATGACTGACCAGATCATGAATTCCTGAATAGGAATTCCTTTTCGTGAAAATGTCTCATTAATTTATAGTAGCACTTCATTCAGGCCTTCAAACTGAATCAAAAAAATGAAAATTCGGTGGCTCAGGGTGCCACACTCTTCAGGAGAGAGGTAAAACATATGAGTGTAGAAGAGCTTCGAGTGTTTGTGTGTCTGCAGGCAGTAAGTCCCTTGAGTTTAGCTCCTATTCAGACCAAAACATAGGAGCTTTTTCCTCCTATCAAGTAGCAGCATGGTGGGCTGACAAACAGAAAGCAGAGTGAATTCGAAAGGCATATATGTGCCCAGCATAACATCTCATCTTCTAAGACAGCAACATAACATTTCCGATTTTAAACCAAGGCAGAGTTAATCTGCAAAGCCTGTGCTTACTGTGGGAGATATGACAGAGGGAGAAAAAAAATGGAACCACAATGCAGCCGTCTCTGGATCAACTTCTGAAAAAGCATTGTGATCCTCAATCTTAACAAATATCAAAATGACCCCTAATAGCCCCTTGGAATACTCTGAAGTTGTTCTTAGAGCTTTTGTGGTTTTTTGGCAGTAAAATTACAGAGAAAGTAAAAATCGTTTTAATGTGCTAAGGATTTTGATGCAATATCATTTTAAATATAATGGTATGTGTTTAGTTACATTGTTGCTTAATTTTATTAATTAGTCTACAAATAATTATTGTGAACTATTAAATGGCAATCACTGTGCCAGACGCTGGATATATAAAGACAAATAAATATCCTGTTGCTAACTTCAAGGATCTTACCATCCTTGAAGTGAGAAACAGGCGAGGAAGTTTACAATCATGAAGCAGGTTTCTAAGCTCCTTGACTGCACATTGGATAGTATAATAAATGAGGGGCAGCATCTAACTCAAACATGAAGGTTGGGAGAGGAGCACAGGTATCTGGAACGTTCTTTCTTTTTCTTTCTTTCTTTTCTTTTCTTTTTTTTTTTTTTTTTTTTTTTTTTTTTTTTTTTTTTTTTTTTGAGAGAGTCTCACTCTGTCACCCAGGCTGGAGTTCAGTGGAACTCCACTGCATCTCAGCTCACTGCAACCTCTGCCTCCTGGGTTCAAGTGATCCTTCTGCCTCGGCCTCCCAAGTAGCTGGGATTACAGGCACCCACCACCACACCTGGCTGATTTTTACGTTTTTAGTAGACACAGGATTTCACCATGTTGGCCAGGCTGGTCCCAAACTCCTGACCTCAGGTGACCCACCTGCCTCAGGCTCCCAAAGTGCTGGGATTACAGGGTGAGCCACTACGCCTGGCCTGGGAAGTTCTTTCTGAGAAGACAACAATCTATGACAACAAGTTAAAAGATTAAAATTTATTAAATGTAGTTGACTTGAGACTTTAATATGTCTATTTTGATAATTCTTGTGGCTCTCTGCATAAATGATACAAGATGGACTATAATCAAATAGAAAGCTGGAATGCTAAAGAAACAGATCTTTCATGAGTTTCTGAATAATTGCCACAACATTGAACAAAAGTATAATAAAACATATGCTTGATTTTTCCTATTAAGAGACTTTGCCAAAGCCTAGTAAAATACTCTTGATAACTTGCCTCATAAAGTAACAGAAGGGAAATGCCTCCGTGTTTTCCTACATTTAATGCCATCAAGATATGTTCCTGCCAAAACATGCAGATAGTCCTGCCTGGACTGAATTTAGGGTGACTGGTTTAGTCTGGAATGCTCATTGCTCTCATGCAGCAGAAAGAGAACTGGACTTGAGATCAGAAAACCTTAATGCAAGTCCCACTCTGTCACTCATAGCTGTGACATTTTACACAAGCCATTTAACCTTTCTGAGCCTCAGTTACCTCTTCTATAAGATGAGGCTTCCCAGGATGGCTATGAGGATTAAATGAATTTCAGGTTATTATCATTAGGCCTTTTTGCTAATTAGCTATTGGGTGAGTGGATCTTGTTGTGTAACAATACAAGGTCATACTTTAACCCAAGCACCATTGCAGAATATGTGATGGGGTAAATAGAGGTTTTCTCCCTTGTCTTCCTGCCTTCACATGTCATCCAAATCCTCCTCATTGTAGCCAGAGTTTGATCCTTATGAAACACAGATTTGTCCTGTTGCTTCTAAGGGAACTCTTCAGTACCTACTCGTCACTGTCTGGATGAAACCCAACATCTTGGTGCCATGGTCCCTTCTGTTCTGGGTGTGATTTTTGCCCACCTTCCTCCCCCTGCACACCTGTGCTGCACCAACCTCTCCATGCCTGTTCTCTCCCTTTGCCCTCCGTGTCTTGGCACCTGCTAATCCCTCATATTGAAATAGCTGTGCTCCTGTTTCTCCCACAAACTCCTCCCAACTGATTCTTCAACATGCACCTCAAATTGTAAGTCTTTCCTGTGTGCTTTCCATGGTGTACAAATATACTGTGGTGTGGGAAAGTTCCCACCCTGAATGGCCATTGTCCATTTACTTGTCTTTCCCCTTCATTGACCTGGGACTTCTTGGGGGCAGAGATTGGGTTTATTGCACTTCAGATCCCTTTGCTTCACTCTCGGCCTGTAACATTGTAGGTGCTCAGTAGGTCTTGTTGAATTAATGAATTGATCTATCACTGACTAATTCATAATTGGCTAATATGCACACCAATTGATTAAACATAAGACAAAATAAATTGTATTTATGATGTCAGAATGCAAATTCTTCATTCTTTAAACATTTCCACCCCCACAATGGAAAAAGGTATGGATGAGCTATGAATCTTGATACTCATGAGGTCACTAAATAATAGTGTTTTTTAGCAAAGACTGGTGCTATCCTAACTCAGCATCCACTTTCCCCTTTCTCCAGAACAATGGACTCTTATTTTTATCTGGTTATGTGGCCACCAACAATAAAACAAACAAACAAACAAAAACAGTATTTTCCAGTGTGCCTTGAAGGTAAATATGGCAAACAACTAAGTTCTGGCAAGTAAAATAGAAGTGGAGTGTTTTGTGGAACTATCAAGAGGACTGCTTAATGAGAGCTGACTCATCAAGGAGGAACCCTCCTTCACCAGTGTCTTCTTTTCCTCTTTCTTCAGACCTGGATTTGAGATATATAGATATGGCGGCTGAGTCCCAGCAGCACTTTGGACCATGAGATGACCTAGAAGATCCTAGCACCCATGGGCTAGGATGTCAAAGCAAAAAGATGCAATGGGTTCGTTCTCTGATGGCACTATTAATCCTACAGTCCCAGCCTCTAGACTTCTTTACATAAGAGAATAATGAATGAACACTCTAAGGCAGTGGTTAGTAAACCGTTTTTGTAAAAGGCCAGAAAATAAACATTTTAGGCTTTGTAGTCCATACAGTCTCGGTCACAGCTCCTCAACTCTGCTGTCATAATTCAAAAGCAGCCACAGACAATACATAAACAAATGAATGACTATGTTGGAATAAAATTTTAATTACAAAAACAGGTGGCAGGCTGGATTTGATTCATAGACTGTAGCCTACTGATCCCTGCTCTGAGGCACTGTGATTTTGAGTCCGTGTGATATATATAGCTAAATCTCACCCTAATGAACACATCTTATTGGTGAGATGAAACTTAATTTGAAAGAGAGAAACTGTTGAGACTCTTGTTTCATTTTAAAAAGTGTTCCCTTCAGTAGACTCCTTCTCCCTTAACTGATCCTTATTTGATTATACAAAGTTCTGATATTTCTGTTTCCAGACTCTTTTGATTATTAAGACCGGATGATCCAGGGCTTTTCTAGGTTTCTAAGTTCCATTATGTTCAGTTTGGAGGATTCCAGCAGAATATAAATGGGACAGTCATCAGGTATGTGGACAGGGAGGATGGAGGACAAAAGGCAAGGCCTGTAGGAACTGAATGAAGAACACCATGCTGAGAGCTCCTAAAATCTGTTTGAATTATATGACAAAACTTTCAGGCTGCCTGGATGATAGCTTATTGTACTCTGTTACCAGGGAGATTGTACAAGCTGAATTGATGTTTAGCAGCAGGACAAGAGCTACTCTTGGAGATTCTTTTCAGCAGAGACTTTTACTTGTAGCTGCTAGGATGTCTTGGCTTTTCTGGTTTAACTTATCCTGTGGATACAGAACAACATAGTACAGACCAGGAATGGCAAATTGATTTCTCCTTCCATGCAAACTCCAACTGATGGGTAGTACATAGCTGGAACTTTGTATTGAGACAGATTATGTGGCTGTGTCCAGGTTTAAACAGAAGTGGTCTATGCTTCTCTACAGTGTATTCCCCAGCTGCATGAGAGCAGTGAGGGGAAAGGAGGAATCTCAAACAGGTTGCCTCTCTTGATATAGACTCAAGCGACAAGGAAGCTAGCAGAGCACCATCATTTAAATAATCTCTAATCTGGTTCTTCATTTTACACATGGCTGTAATATTAGGGCTGGAAAATGTAAAATAAGTCACACAGGGTTCTATGACTAGTTAGTAGCAAAACCACTGTTAGAAGTCAACAGTAGTATTCTTCATTACACAATACTTGACATATTCAATTGAGAAGTTTTTATACTTTTTGTTAATTTTTCATAATTTATTTCTAACATAGAACTAGAACCAGCTTATTGGTGTTCCAACAACCAAACTTCTAGAGCTCTTGTTGCTGGCATTTTACCAGCCTGATCCTTCAGACTCCATTTAACTTTGTGAACCCCAATTGCCTTCCAAACATTGCGTTTTTTTGTTGTTGTTGTTGTGTTAATGATGTTCAGGGTCAGTTTCTATTGCCTGCAGCTAAAAACTTGGATTGATATGATGGTTGCATAATACTCCAAAGAGTACAGTCATTAAATTGTGATTATAAATTACTGAGGGATGGAACTCTGCCTTAGTACACCTCACTCATAGTAGATATTCAATTATCATTTGTTGAATTGAAATTTCTCACCTATTCTAAATTTGTGTTCTTTTAAACACTATTTCAACAAACGTCTTTATGGTTATAGCTTTCTACATTTTTTTTTTTTTTTTTTTGAAACAGAGTCTCGCTCTGTTGCCCAGGCTGGAATGGAGTGGTGTGATCTCTGCTCACTGCAACCTCTGCCTCCCAGGTCAAAGTGATTCTCTTCCCTTAGCCTCCCAGGTAGCTGGGATTACAGGCCCCTGCCACCACACCCAGCTAATTTTTGTATTTTTAGTAGAGACAGGGTCTCACCATGTTGGCCAGGCTCATCTGGGACTTCTGATCTCAAGTGATCTGCCCACCTTGGCCTCCCAAAGTGCTGGGATTACAGGTGTGAGCCACCATGCTCGGCCACTTTCCACATATTTTTGATTACTTAGGATAGATTCTCAAGAGCGGGATTACTGATCACATGGTGGGATCATGTTTATGGCTCAATATGTATTGCCAACCTGCTTTCCAGAAGGGCTATATTGATTTACCATGCCCCCTGCCATGCTTGAGATCACCAGTTTCCCTAAAACCCTGTCAGCACTCATGCAATAGAAGGAAGTACAACAGTTCATTGTTATTTTAGTGTGAATGTTTTCTCATTTGCGTGTTGCTAATTGCATCGTCTCATTTGTGAATTCACTTACTTGTCTTTTGCAACCTAAATGAACTCCATAAAGAGTGAAGATACTAACTTACACTAACTGTTAATATTGTCCTCACTTAGGGTTTGTTCTTCCATTTAGTTGTGGGATATTTGGGGAACATCTTTACTCTCCTTTGAAGAGAATCCTGTTTAACTTCTTCCAAAACCTTGAACTCTGCAAATTTCCAACCTTGTGAAAATGCTTGGGTCACCTGCCCTAGCTGCCAGCATTAATTAACCAAAGGAAGGCATCTTACCCACTACTGTCAGCTAATCTGGGAAACACTTTAGATAGCTTTCCCTATGTGCCAGGATTGCTTTCCATGGTCAAAAATAGAATAAAATATCATATGTTCCCCATTGTTACTGTTCTTTTCCAAATAGGAAATTCGTTGCTATTTAAGCCAAATCTCCAGCCCAACTTGCTGTCCCTGAAGCAAGGGTTTGACATATCTCTTTACAAATCTTTACAGATTTCTTGCTTCCACTAAACCAGCTTCTAATGGTTTAAAGTATCCAGATGGTATCCTCCACCACAAAAACTTGAGTTGAGATAGAACATAAACCATTCTCATGATCTAAGATGGCGATTCTTAAAAATAGGCATCACAGCACAAAGGAAGCCCTTGGCAAAAAGGTAACAATGAAGGACCCTTCTTCATTCTCAACATTTTGAAAATTGTGTCTTTTATTATCTTCCTGAATCTCTGCTACTTTCTGACCCCTGATTCCACAATTTTCTCTTTAACCAGTTTTCAGCTTTAGTTTTCCCTCAGGTAGCACAGAGCAATTCGACATTTTTATAATCCTTTCAGAAATTGTTGCTTTAATCCTCTTCCCCTCAAACCTCACTCCTAGACCCTAGCTGAAACATCTTTTGGTTCTGAGGAAACCTCTGTGAACTGGAAATATACTGAAAACTGGTCCTGTATTCGTTGTTCAAAATTAATTAAATAGAAGAGTTACTTTCCAAAATAGCAGAACTCATTAGAGCATCAGAACTCAGATACACACTTATATGAAAGGGAACACATACTGGTTGACATAGAGCTGAAGAGAAGCAAATGCCATATCTGTAAAGATCAGAATAAGTGTTCTAATGTAATAAAGTAGATGGGAAACATTAAATCAGAAGTCAAGAGAGGGACCCTAGCCCCAGGTTGCTGCTAATTAGCTAATGACCTTCGGGCTCAGTTTGAGGCTCAGGTTCCTTATCTATGAAACTGCAGTCAGGCCAGGTGAGGTGTGCATGCCTGTAGTCCCAGCTACTTGGGAGGCTGAGGTGGGAGGATCACTTGAGCCCAGGAGGTCGAGGCTGCCGTGATCTATGATCGTGCCACTGCACTCTTGCCAGGGTGACAGATTGAGCTCCTATGTCCAAAAACAAAACAAAACAAAACTGGAGTCAACTGGTGATTTTCAAGCCTTGGAGTTGTTTTTAGCAACACAACTCAGTTTTCAAGTGAAAAATATAACAAAAGAACAGATGCCTATAGAACTCCTCTGGTTGGAACAAGGGCTGGTGGCCTAGAATCCCACCCTCTTACTCTTCTACTCTTCAGGGCTTCAAGAAAGCCTCAGATTATTCCTTATCATGACTGTTGATATATGAACAGATCCAGTTATTTTCCAGCTCTAAAATTCTCTCCTCTCCCGTGGTTAAAATATAGATTATGCTTTTAGATTGAGTAGGTTAGATTAACAGAGTAGCATGGAAACCTGTCCCTGTGCCCAGGCCTGGGCATTTTGGGGTGTCACCAGACAGAGAAGCCATGACCTCTGTCTGCCTTCACTACACAAGGGCATTACTATGTCATGGAATTTTCAGAATATGAATAATGACCCAACTGTTCTTTTTGCCAGGTACTTCCTTTGTCCTGTGAACTGTGCTGCAGATCCTCCCACCTTACCTGTAATTCTCACCACCAGCCTCATCTTGAGCTGCTCATGCCAACCCACTTGAGACACACCAATCTAGCTTAGGGGGCTGGGATCAGGTCATAGGATCTTTGCTGCTTCCTCTGCTGGAGCTTGTCAAAGCTGGCCCCTTCTCTTATTTCAGGTTCCAACTTGTATGTCACCTTCTGACAGAAGTCTTCTTTGACCATCCTAAGTAAAGATACCCTGGACATCCTGTTTTATTGAATTCATAACATTTATTACTACGTACATATGTATTTAGTTTGTTATATTTACGTTTACTTGAATCCGTCTACACACACTGAAACGTGAACCCATAGAAAAGAGAGATCTTATCTGTCTTGTCCATCCCCCAGCATCCAGAAAAGTGCATGGTCCAGAGTAGATGCTTTGTGAGTAACTTGTGAATGAAAAAATGAACAGGAGACGTTGTTATTATAATCTCTATCATACAAACGCAGAAATCGAGACTTAGGTTTCATTGTCAACTCTGAAGCTTCATCACTGGTAAGCAACTGATTCTAGATTCAAACTCAACTTTGACCTAAGAGCAAATCTTGACTCTGCTATTTGGCCTCTCTAATTGGAACCATTTTCAACTCTCATCAATGTTTACATCTACCTGATAGGATGCTAATAAGATAATGATTACAATGACAATGAAAATTGTGATACCAATAACTACTCACACTTCAAATGTTTATTGGGCCTCTCCTTGATCATGTGCAGAGCGCACATCACCTCAGCTGGCAGCACATTTGTTACTGGTTTCCTCTAATTTTTTCGAAAGTTCTTTCTTATCTTGAGCCAAAATCTACCGTTATGCATCTTTCACCCGCTGATCTCAGTTTATCCCTCTATTACAAACACAATAAATCTCTTCTAGCTCCAAGTAGAGAGAGTAGGTGGCCAAAGAATGGACTTGGGGTCTGGATATCGCTAGTTTTTGTTGTTGTTGTTGTTTAACCAATTTGCAAATACCTAGTAAGTCAAGCTTTCCCAGGTGGGTAATTTACAAGGCAGTTTACCTGCCATGGATGCTTTAATGAGTATTATTATTGTAGTTTCATCTTACTTAATGGTGATATTCTTTTTCTTAGCTAGTAGATCAGCACACTCTTATTAAGGAAATTGGGTTGTCACCACTGGCTTTGAGTAATTCGTTTTGCCTATGCAAGCTGTCTTCATAGGAAAAGGTTTTCATATTATATCTATTCCCCCCTACAATTGAATGTGATAAAGATTGATGAGGAGGAACCAGGTAAACCCTCTGAGCTCCTTAAAACCAAGGCCCAATACAGACCTGTTTAGTTTTGTGGTCTCTGGCTTCAGCTTTTGGCTTTTGAGAGCATTTTAGTCCAAACTACACAGTGTTCTCTGTGGTCTTTGCTGGTGGCAGCTGGGGATCTTGTATGGCTCATAACTTTTATCTAGGTCCAAATTTTCTGTTCTGTTCCACACAAAGAAATAGAGAAAATATGATAATAGCAGCTAATATTTAGTATGTACTGTGAGCCAAGAATTGTTCTAAATCTTTTACTTGGATTATTGCATTTAATAGATGATATTATATTCTGGGAAAATAGCATAGGCCCTGTTTTCATGTAATGCATTTCATGCATTTTCATCATTTCATCCTTAATTTCAATTTCCTATTTTATGATATTCTGTGTTCCTCAGTGATATGACTGATTCAATGCAATAATTCATGTAACGTGCTTACAACAGTGCCTGGGAGAGACTTAACACTCAAGAAATCATAGCTGTTGTGATTACCGTATTTCTTTCTTGGTGCTGAACAGATTCAGTATTTTTGGATCTAGATTCACAGTGGAGCATGCAATTTTCTGACTTAAATCAACACACTGTACTACAGTCGACAGGATGATAAGGTAGAAATAGCAACATGCTGCAGGGCAAGAGATCTGGGGTCAGGCTTTAGCCCTGTGCTTTCATAGGTTGTAAACACCCCAGCAGTTCCTCGACTCCTGAGAGCTTTGATTCCTCATTTAAACATGAGATATGTGAACCTGGTGATCTCTGAGATCCCTTACCTCATGTGAACCTTCCTTGACAGAATGTGAATTTCACCATAATGAGGATTATATTTCTGTAGTCTCAGCTCACATAGTATGTTAAAGAGACCCCAAAGCACCATAGTGTAAGAATCTTCAACAAATGCTTGGTTAGTAAGGAACATCCAAAAAGGACCCTCCAGGACTCCCGTCTGTCTGTTCCCCCATAGCACTCACTAGCAGGTGAAGCCATCAGTAACTAATGGGGTTAGGAATTATCAGGAAAGGCAGTGTGAAATGCACCATTGGTAGTATTTTTTTTGTTTGTTTTTATGTCAATTCATTCTGATTCTTATTGCAAGGGAAGTAGTGTGGTGTGAAAAGAAAAGTGCTGGCCCCAGAGTCCAGAGCCTGTGAATTTCATTTCAGCTCTGCCACTGTCTGGTTTTCTAGCAAATGACATTGACCTTCCCTGGGCCTTAGTTTTAGCAGTTGACAAACTAGAGGATTGCTAACAATTTCTTGCAGTTTAAAAACTCTCTGCTACCAATTTCTTTATATAAGAACAATACTCATATGAAATCTTACTGACAGAAAAGCAGTTTGTCTCCTCTTTCCCCTTTTTTTTTTTTTTGCCAAGTGTAATGAGAGTTGGTGTGGAAAAATATATTCTGCTGTGAAAAGGTTCATTCAGCCTTTTCTTAATAGATCAAGTGGTTGGTATTTCGGCTGGCTTCTGAAATACATTGCAAATCACAATCTGGAAAAAGTTCCAAAGCAGCTCCAAGCCTTCCTGCTGAATTTGGATACATCTTTAGGTCTTACTCTGCAGCTCATCCTTAACAACTGACAAAATATTTACTTTGCTCAGTACGGAAAAGGGTAACATTTTCCAAAATATTAAACTAGGTTGGATTCAGAACACAGACAATGAGGCAAAAAGCTGGACCTCTGTTCGAAGCAGTGTCATTGAATCATTTTCCAGAGTGCCATGAGAAACAGCCTTGGTGGATGTTTGTGCTCCACAGTAATTCTGAAAAAGGCAGAAGCCAGCCAGCCTCTGTCTAGCAGACCCACTGGTGTGTTGAGCAAGTGGTTCTCAAAGTGTAGTCCCTGTGCCAGCAACATCAGCATCTACTGGCAACTAGTTAGAGATGCAAATTCTCACAGTCCATCCCAGACCTCCAAAATCAGAACGTTCCAAAATGTGGCCTCCCAATCTATGCTGTAATGAGTCCTCCAGGTAAACAAGTCTAGGTACTTCTGATACTGAGGAAAGTTTGCAGACCACTGGTTTAGGCCTGTGAAGGCTACAGGTGTTTATTGCCTTGCAATTGAGAGTTTGAAACAAGGACAAGACTAGTAACTCAAGTTTTTATTAATGAATTAATTTTTTTTCAAATGTAAATAATTTGAAATTTGGGGGTATTGCTTTTGAAAAGCTCTCTCCTCCAAGACTTTGTCCCTCTCTTCCCATCTCCCTCCCCAGCCCCACTTCATGCTTATGGCAACAGGGTCTGAATTATATTTGTCTGTTTTTAAGACAGTGAAAATGCACTGCAGTTTGGTTTAATGTACTTGAATGTAGCTAGTAATTTTGATAAAAATTAATTGCATTTTTTTAAAAAAGACTCTCACTTGAAGTTCCTCTTATGATGAAAAGGTGGACAAAAATTGAATGACTATAATTTATCATGTTCTATTCTACCAATGAGGCTTCTCTTTAACAGAATAACTATTTTTTATAAATAAATTGTGATTTATTTTAAATTAAATTACTGGAAATCAGTCGAGTCACCAGCCTTAATTAAGAAATAGACTACCATCTTAAGGGCTGTAGTGTTGCCATTTAAAATTGCAAATAATTTTTAGGGGAAATTAAGATAGTCCTCATAAGACCTCCTCCTCCTCCTCCTGAACGTCTCCTTCCTGCCCTGCCTCGTCTGTGTTACCTGCCTGGCCACTGCAGGCGTCTGAGCTGTGACCTTTGTCCTGCAGTCTCATGCTTGGTGATGTCATTTGGTCCCAGGGTTTCAACTCCTGCATCTGTTGATTTGGAAGGCACACAAATCTGTAACTAGAGTGTGATTTCGCTCCTGAGTTGCAGCCAATGTTACCAACTGCTTCAGTGTCCTTCCAGTGCCTTAAGACCACATATCCAAACCGGAATTCCTCATCTTTTACCCTCCCTTTCCTCTTCCCAACATCCCTATTTCCTTTAATGGGCATTTCCCACCTCAATGCCCCCCATGACCTGCCATTAAGTTGAGGGCAGGAAACCAGGAATAGTAGAAGATTCTGGGGTTTGGAACTATGTAGGTCTGGATTCAAATCCAGGTTGGCCACCTCTTGGTCAGGTGCCATTAGGTAACTCACTTCTCAGATCTTCAGCTTCTTCATGTGTAAACAGAGAATTGTTTGGAGAAATAAGAGAGGAAAAGTATATTAAAATTCGGTTATGTAATGTATTATCCAAACTAGAGCACATTGAGAGTGAACATGGCTATTGTTAATAATTATTCCATGACCCTCCAAAAAAGGCAAAATGTTAAACTGCACCAAGCAAAACAAGATGTATCTTCATTCTACATGTTTAGTGTTGTGAGTAATGTAGTAGGTCCTCAATTAATACATGTTCCCTTTCCCTTCCTTCCTGCCATAACAATATTTGTCTTCAAGTGTTTTCTGAATCTACCTGTGGTTTCCATCCCTCCTGCTCCTATAGCTGTCCTGTCCCTAACACTAAGACCATTGTGATGTTCTCCCAGCCAAGTCCCTTGTCTTCCATTTTTCTCCTGTAATAGGTTGCTTGTACATTTGCCAGATTAATCTTCTGAAACCACATCTCTTAAACCATTCTCTGCCTCAAGACCCCTTAACAAGTGCCCATTGCCCAGTTAATAAAGTTAAAACTCTCCAGCATGGTATTTAAAAGTCTTCCTGCTTGGAGTCCAGTAGCTTTTCTCAGACTTAATTCCAAGCACTGTCCTTTATCTATACCAGGTTCTTGGCAAACTCCACCATTTCCCAACATCCTTGCCTTCCCTGACTGCTGTAGTCTTCCCTTCTGTCTCTGCCTGTTCAAATCCACTGTCCTTTATGCTGAAGTGTGGCCTCTTCCAGAAAGCCTTCCCTTGTCTGCCCATTGAGAAGCTCTCCCCCGCCCTAAATTATCTTAACAATGTTTTATTCATATCCCTCTCTGTTTTATATTGTAGTTAATCAGGCTCGTGTCTTAGACATCCCACAAGGAAGGGGAGTGGGAGGCAGTTCAAGCCTCTTTGCCTCAGATAATTCACACATGAGAGGAATTCAGAAAATGCTTGTAGAATGAATAAATGACTGACTGAAAGTCATTTTTGCCTTCAATAATTAAATGCTGCCATTGCTTTCTCTTGAAGTAAGCAAAAGTTCCTAAAACATAAGCCAGGTATTCTTATTTATTTTGCTTCTTTTAAGAACTTGGAGATTGAAATCTTTACTGTCACTGAGAGTAAAGATTCGAAAACTACAAATAACTTTTTCCTGCATCTTCGTGTTGATGTTATTAGCTTTATTTGCCTAAAAGAAGCAACTTATTTAATAATTAGAAGAAAAAAAAAAACATAGCTCCAAGAAGCGAATTCTACATATCATAAAGTGAAAGTCAGAATCTGCTTACAACTCAGGTATTGGAAAACACAATTTGTCTCATTGACTGCCTCTCCCCAAACTCCAAACTGTATGGGGCAACTTTGTCTTGCTTTTCCCTTGTTTCTGTCCCAGTTTTGGAGGCAAATTTGTATATATTTTAATGTAATATGCCTCTACTCTCTCTTTTGGCACATTTGTTTTTGTAATTGTTTTATAGTCAATAACACATACACTATTTTTAAAGAGCACATCTGTGATTAAGGGAATAGGTTTCAGCAAATTAAAAAAAAAAAAATGTTCCAGATCTCTTTAAGAGAAAGCTGCTCATTTGCAAAGAGATCATTTGTAATTGCTGGTGAATCTTGTGTAGTGGTGATGGAGAAAACCAGTCATCATTGTTCTCTGACTTCTTCTGTTTCAACATTTATCCACTCGTTTGTCTTACAAAAGTGCTCGGGTATAATGACAAGAGTCACACCTGTTCAGGCTTGCCTTAAAATGGCAGTTACACATTCCATTGTTCTTAACTTTTTTTTTTTTTGAGATGGAGTCTCACTCTGTCGCCAGGCTGGAGTGCAGTGGCGTGATCTCGGCTCAGTGAAGCTTCTGCCTCCTGGGTTCAAGCAATTCTCCTGCCTCAGCCTCCCAAGTAGCTGTGACGACAGGCGTGCCCCACCATGCCTAGCTAATTTTTGTTTTTTTTGTTTTTTTTTAGTAGAGATGGGGTTTCACCATGTTGGCCAGGATGGTCTTGATCTCTTGACCTCATGATCCACCCGCCTCAGCCTCCCAAAGTGCTGGAATTATGATTCTGAGCCACCACACCCGGCCTCTTCTTAACTTTTTAAATCAAGAGATCTTTTTCTTTGATTACATAATTCCCCAAATAATTCTGTTAGCTACTGCAAATATTTTACCAGACTTTCATCTCAGTGTGTGTTTTGGAAGTGAAAATATAGGCAGTTAATTTTTATTGACTTTTAAATAGGTAGGCCTCAGAATTAGCATAATTTTGTGAAAATTGTGTAGAATCTACACAGCTGGCCATTAAAAAAATGAATAGAGTTAGCAAGAGGTAGCTAATTCCCATCCTCTCTCAGGGAACTCTGGGATGTCAGGGCAGGCCACCAAAGATCTTATTTTTCTAAGGAACCTAGTGCTCTAAAGCAAGCTTGCCCAGCCTGTGGTCCGCAGCCCACATGCAGCTCAGGATAGCTTTGAGAGCTGCCCAACACAAATTTATACACTTTCTGAAAGCATTGAGTTTTTTGTGACTTTTTTTTTTTAAGTTCATCAGCTATCGTTAGTGTTATAGTATAGTTTATGTGTGGCCCAAGACAATTCTTCTCTTCCAATGTGGCCCAAAGAAGCCAAATGATTGGACACCCCTGTCCTAAAGAAGATAATTCACTGTCTGAACTTTCGTCATCAAATTAAGTCTCTTGAACAAAGAGAAAAGACTTCTTGGAAATCAGAAGGTTGTCCCAGAAAGCAAGAATTTTACCTGTAGCCAGTCAGTCACCCTGTCAGAAAATGCTTAGTCAGTGCTTGTTACGTCCTAGGCCCTGGACAAAGTGTTGAGAATGAGGTTGGAAAGAGCCCAGCAGGGTTCTGTGTGGAGTACGCTGTCTGGTGGAGAGGAGCCATTATGACTGCCCCATGCCCCTGCCCCGTACCCCTCCTTCATCCCCATTTGGCCCTATTGGCATCAGGAGGAAGGTTTCAGAAAGCACCAATGAGAGATAATCTTTAAGTGTCCTCCAGCCTGGGGACTGGAAAGTTTTAAACTCTTGGATCTAAGAGATTGTAAAATTGAAGAAGCAAAAGCACAAAAACAGACTTTTAGGGCCTAAAATATTCCAATAAGCTTGCAGAGTCATGTCCTCCAAATGTAGGACAAAAGAGCTTGATCTCTTTGGGGTAAAATTTTTTTTTTCAGCATGGAAAGCCCTGACTGATATTTTAGGGTTCTTTCAACAGGGTTCTTTTGATGCAAAAAAAACAAAGATTTAGTGGCCATAGGGGTTGGGTCTTGGAGGACCTAGGGATGGGCTGGAAGCATCAACTATCAGGGTGCACATGCACAGGGACCCAGGACAGGCCAGGAGGAACTGGGGCCGCCGAAAGGCTGAGCTGCAGGAAGAGTGTACGAGCATAGGTCGTCACCTCGTGGTCTTTAATGTGACCAGCAATTCCCCCAGAGCTCACTGCATTCCTCTTTATCTGTTAGGTATCTATTATCTACCTCCCTTAACCTCCTCTCCTTCTATTTCATCTTTCTCTGTAGTGATTTCAAACACTTTTAAGCCCGAAACTCTTTCTTTAAGTAACATCTTATATTTAAAGCTAATACAAACTGAACTGCAAAGTGGCAGTCGGCTCAGCCCCTCCCATTTGGACCTCCCCTCATCCCTGCACCAGGCCCTGCGTTACCCCCACAGAACCCCAAAGGCACCTTGGAACACGCTTTGAAAATCTCTGCCCTGCCCTCTTAAATTTGGTTCTCTCATAGGTTACTGTTCTTCATGACCTACAATGACCTACCTGAGGCCCCCAAGGGGCTGTATTTTGGTTTTTTCGCACCAGGCCTCTTTACATACAGACTAGACTGTTCTTGAATGAAGCATCCGCCTCTGACCAGTCAGTTGTGGCCAAGGCGAGGGTGGAGTTAAGTTGTACAAAATGTGGCTAGGTAAGGCTATCTCTACAGCAGGGGCTGAGCAAGACAGTGGCCCTCTGCAGGACTCTGTGTGGGACAGGCACCACGACTGCCATGTGCAGGTGGAGTAAGTGTCCCAACATCAAAACCAGGAGAGTCTACAGGCAGGCAAAAGCATCAAACAGCCACAGGCCCACATGAGGGAGAGAACAGCTGAGGAGTGATGAATTGGCCCCAAAGTAGGTGTGGTCTGGGGAACAGGGAAAATAAAAGTAACCTTCATCTGCTCCTTTTGTGTAGGTGTGGAGCTAGTTTTTTCATTTCCAAGATGTCAAGTATAAAATGCCAACTCACTTTAAATTTAAGAGTTCAATTCTTATTCTCTATAAAAGGCAAAGGTTGCTTTTGTGGCCACATGAGACATTGCTTTGAAGGATGCCTGGCTAAGATCTTTTTGGCAGTGCCAGATCATGCCATTGCCGTGTTGGAAACCCAGATTTGGGGCCAGTAGGAGGAACTGTGACTCTCCAAGCCAAAGGAGGCAGAATATGGCCCTAAGTGGGTCCTGTGATTCAGTAGGGGCAAGACCTGACTCCAGGAGTACCCTTGGACTTGACCTTAAGGCAGTGTGAAGACAGCAGCTCTATTTCCTGCCATTTGAACAAAGCACAGGAAACAATTTGTACTTACTACTCATATATGAAGACCTTGCCTCCAAAATGGAATTGGTTTGAAGAGACTTAAGTTATAATTCTAGCTTTGACACTAACTTAGTGTGTAATTGTATTCCAGTTTTTTAACCTTTTAGTTTCTTTTTTGGTGAAAGACACATTCACTTCTAATATATCCCAAATTGGGATCCCAACAAAGCATTCCTGCCGCCTGCTGTCCATTCCCTTCTACCCTCCCTGGAGTTCTATCACAAACAGGCAGGTGCAGCTTGTTGGGAAAAGTGTATATTTTATCATGTAATGGACATTTTCACATTTGCAATTTAATGCTTTCCAACTCACCAGAGCATGTAAACCATCATAAATGCTACCACACCCTCATTTACCAGGAGACTGCTATGATGTCATTGCTTGTGTCTCAAATGAGTTGAACCACCATGACAGTGACAACTCATCATTCTTCTTTCAGCAGATAGCACCATCCACACAGACCACCCTCCACAGAAAAAGATGACCAAGGCAATGCCATTTAGTTGTTTTTTTCTTAATCCTTTTGTAATAATTTCATTTTTAATGCCTCTCATTTCTGGACTCTCAGAAAAAAAAAAAAAAAAATTATCTTTGACCAGAGTCAAGGAGGAAATTTGTGGGTTTCTGTGGAACTATTTCATCTGCAATCTGTCCCATTTACAAGGCTTCATCATTCAGTGAGAGAAAATGACATTACATCAAGATTCGATGGGACGTTTCATGACCTTAGTGTCTTTTATTTTAAAAGTAATTAAAAATGTGATCCTGAGCTCAGAGAACCTTCCTAACTAACAGTTGACTAGAGCTAATATCTCATCATTGTCTTTCCATTTACCCTCAAATGAGGAGATTGGCTTCTATAAGTCTAAAATAGCAACCCGATTATGTTTAAAATGTAATTAAATTCTAACCTGTGAAAGTTTAAGACCCTTTAATGGTTTACTAATGTCCCTAGCAGTTTCCCAATGGAAGGTATGACATTGCTATTGGTACATGAAATGATTTTAGGGACATAGTGGTGAATGATTTTGCTACTTATACAAACCTATTATACTTATTTTACTATGTATTAGTAAAAATGCAAATACTTATTAAAGTAAAACTATAATATGTAAGATAAGTTATAACATATTATCTTATATATTATTGTTTAGATTACTGTAGTTACATACTAATCATATTAGTATATTATGATATTATAATTTAAAATACTGATTACCTGTTAAATGATAATATTTAGTATTTGTTGAATTAAATAAGATAAACTATTAAAGTTAACTTCACACTTTTTTACACTTTTTTTCTTTTATAATAATCATATTAGTATAATCATATTATAATCATATTAGTATAATATATGTGTAATATAATATACATAGTTATATGTATAATACTATATTATACATATTATACTAATATGATTAATATTAGCATAATATTAACTGTTATATATTAAGAATACCCTATGCATTAAGACAAGTAATATATTATTGTATTTTTGCATTTTAATAACAATATATAGGTATCATGAAGTCAGTAAGAGAATAACTAAAATTTGAGAAATATTAACCAACAGAAGCAAGTCTGACTCCTCAACTTGGCTCCAGTTTTACATCTTGCCCCTCTTTATTTCAGCCTTCAGAACCATTTGTTACTTCTTAAATGTACAATTAACTTTCACACCTTCCATTCTTGAATTAAAATGTTGGCTTAATCACATCACATATGGATGACCTTGGGAAAGTCAGTTACACTCTTTGGCTTTAGTTTCCTCATCTAACAAATAGGCATAAAAATAAATGAACTGCCACCCAGCAAAATTCCTTAAAGTTACTGGATATAATAGTATTGTGTAAACTGTAGTAAATTATACAGATATAAGAGAGTATAATACTTTATCTTAACATCTCTTACAGTGCATAACAAGTGTTCATTACATATGTGTTAGAGAATAAATGAATTCATACCACTGATGTTCAGGTTTGAAATGGCATTTATTTCATTAAGCAAGCATTCACAGAATGGCAGTACCTAATGCCGAAATAGTGGAGGAAGGATCTTTTCCTTCAAGATAGTGAAGGAGACTAACACCTAAAGAGGTAATTACAAATAAGGTATTATGCTAATTTTTAAAATAGAGATAAGATGAGGCGCATTGACTCAGCTGGGAAATCTTCCCAGAAGAGGTGATGCTGAAGTTGCATCTTACAAGGTGGAGAGGAGCTATCTCATGAACAGAGTGAAAAAGGGCTCTCTCTCTTGGCTGAGGGAGCATGGGCATAGCTGTAGACCAGTAATGTCCAGCAGAAATACAACGCAAGCCACAAATGCAAACCAGATTAAACGGAAGTTCAAAGAAAGTGTGACGTTAACTTTAATAGTATATCTTATTTAATTCAACAAATACTAAATATTACCATTTAACAGGTAACCAGTATTTTTAAATTATAAAGATATTTTACAGTCTTTATTTTGTGCTCAAATAAATCTTCAAAATGTGGCATTTACACTTACAGCACAGGTCAGTTTAGGCTAATCATATTTCAAGGGCTTAATAACCACATGCCTGTTGTAGCTACTGTATTTGACAGCATACGTATAGATGATGGAGGAAAAGCCCAGAATACTAAATAAACCATGAGTTCTTTGATATGCCTCCTGCGCAGATTCTAGGTGAAGACTGGTGGAAGATGAAAGGGAAATGTAGTCAGATATGAGAGCATGAAGACCTTAGATACTAAGTTAAGGGATCTCTCCATTTAATCATAAAGGCACTGTGGAGCCTCTGCCACTTTTGAAAGATTTTATATAGATCAGATCTGAGGTTTTGAAAGATTACTCTGGCACCTGTATGAAGGATCAGTTGGGGGGGCCACAGTGCAAAGAAAGTTGGAGGTATTTCTCAATCTGTTCTGTTTCTCTGTGCTTAATGGAATTTTCATATAAACCCCAGCAATTAGTAGACTGGCAGCCCTTCTGAATTAGCAGTGTTTTCTGAATTTTTATTATACTCCAGGACTTCATGAGAATTAAGGGTAAGGTGGAAGCAGTGCTAAGAATATCAGGTGGTAAGAGAGAAAGTCTGGCGTGTGGACACCCTGAGGCTCAGGCTGAGCAGCCCGTGAAGTGCGGTTCTTAGTCAAATAGACACTGTCCTCCACCAAACCATCGCACACAGGCAGTATACCATCACCAAATGCGTGTGTGCAGGCCAGCTGTCCATAATTGTAAGGTATACATCAAAGGGAACTATCCACCATCCCCCAAACACCTTCTTTGCCAAGATGCTTCTTACCCCTAAACTCTAGATAATAATCCTTCCTTTGAGTTAAAAATTGATTTTTCTAGCCATCTTTTCTAAAGAGGCAAATGTCTTAAGTAGGTTACATGTTTTTATCACTATAACCTGCTAATAACTGAGCCACTTGCTTCCCTTTTCCCTTTATGGCAGAATGCAAGCTTCCCAAATTCATTTTTCCCCGCAAGTTTGCCTATTTCACAGGGTCCTTTCTTCTTCCTTTTATTTTACCTTTCTGCCAATTTTGCTCCATGACACCATATTGGCTCCATTGGCCTCTAATCCAAAATTCTGCCTATCAATACATGTTTATGTGTAGAAGGTGGTGCAAATTGACATAGACACTTAAAGCAATGTCCTTTCAGACTCATGCTGGCCATGCCTCCTGTTTCTTCTGTTGTGGAAGCTCCCAGGCCTATGCTAGTACCCCTGAGCCAAATAATGACAACTAACATGTACATGAAGCAGACAGCAAGCTTGGAGGCCACCACCAGAGGATTTATTGCCCTCTCTGGTGGAGTTGGAGTCCAAGAGTATCACTCCTGGACCCCTGGGGTCTGCCCCCACTCCAGGCACCACCCAACCCTCTTGTCCCGGATGTCCAGAAAGGGGTTGAAGCATGAGGGGATTCTCATGGCCATCACCTTGGGGGCATGGACCATGAGGGTTGGCTCTGCCTGGCACTGGAGCCATTTTTTAAATCTGAAACTTAAAACCCAAATTTTTAAATATAAAATGTTTTACATTTCAAAACCAAGTCCTGAGATTACATGACCTTGGGTGATTAATTTATTTTGCTCAAATTAGGACCCAGGATTTTCAGAAATGTTTGGTGCTTTGATGAGATAAAGAAGAACGGGGAAATGAACCCTCCTAATTATTGTTAAAAGGAAAACCGTAGACAAGTTAAATTTAACAGACTTTGATTGAATAAAGAATTATTTGTGAACTAGAGAGCCCCCAAACCAGAGTAGGTTCAGAGATACTCTGGCCCTGTGGTCAAAGAAGATTTATGGACCAA
>NW_016813033.1:1233832-1236769 GCF_001698545.2 Rhinopithecus bieti | reverse complement strand
CCCCCCAAGGAAGGGAAGTGCATTTGAACTCAAGGGAATAATACCTTTGCCACATTCCAAGACAATCTGATTGGAGTTCACTTCATCCTCATCTACCAAGTAGTGTTTGCTCATGTAATGTATCATGGAATATCCACCATGAGTCATGAAAGGCCACTTTCTAAATTAAAGGTCCAAACATTTTTGTTCCATTTTATTATCAATGGTGTTGGTTTAGGTTCCTGAGTCTAACTCTGATCCATTCTTTTTTGATAGAAGTATCCTAATCAGCATCTGTGTGAGGAATCCTCACTCACCTGGAAAATGGCAGCCCCAGTGAGGCAACACTGGATGGATGGGTTCTTTTTTCCCCTTCCTACTTATTTCTCCAATAATGAAACTATTTTTTTTTCCCAAAGAAAAACAACAACTCCTAGTCAGTTCTCAATCAATATTTTCTTCTCTTTTGAAGCAAAGCTCCTGAAAGGAATTTGATGCTCCCAACCAGGTAGGGGAACTCTGAACTCTGAAGGATTTTCTCTTTTCTTTGGGGAACCCCCTTAGGATATTCATGGCATTCTCATTCATTACTCTAATCTATTTCTGAAAGAAGGCAATTGACAAAAGCAGCAGGAGTCAGTCTCATTGTTGCAATTTTCCTGAGCAACATTACTTTTTCTTCTTTTATGAGTGTGTGTGTGTGTGTTTGTGTGACAAGAGATTATAAAAAGAAATCTTTTACCTTTGAAAAGGCTAATTGCCTAAGGTTTTACTTAACAGTGGGAAAAACTGTGAAAGTCCAAGTCTTCCCCTCCTCACAGCAACACAGTTCCCCCACCGCCTACTCCCGACCAGGATGGGCGGGCAAAGGTATGTTTAGGTGGGTCTTTGTAATTTTCAGTTTCATTGCCTGCCGTTCAAGCACCATGGACAGATGCCAGACAGGCAATGGAGCTGGCTTCCCAGTGGCATCTCACTCAAAGTACAGGTTCTTTTTTTTTTTCAAGAAAGAAAAAAGACTTTCTAATAATTTACTAAATATTTTCAGGTATATGTACTGAACCCCATCACATTTTATTTTCTTGTATTTAATAAACCCCCAAAATGAAATGTGAGGTTTTATTTGACCAGGATATCTGGTTTCCGTTTCCTTTAATCCTGGGAAGCCTCCTTGGGCCTTATGAGTTGTGCTAGTTCTCATGAGTTGAGCGCATACGGCTGGTGTCCCTCCTGGTGACCTTCGCAGCCATCTGGGCCGGGGCCTGTGTCTGTCCAGCTCAGCCCAGCGGGGCAGGGCCTCTGCCGTGAGTTTGCAGATGCCTCATTCGGACTCGGAGTCTGTGACTCACGCCATCTGTTGGTAATTTGTCGTTGTTCTGGAGTCAGGCGTTTTCAAAGGATTCAGTCTTTGGAGTCCCTTCACAGGTGCACTGCCTGTGATTTTCTGACACCCTCTTGCCATCCGGCCTGTGGCCAGAGCCCAGCACTGAGTCAAGCTACTGTGGATATAATAATGTTGTTCTTTGCATTTTAGAGAGCTTCACACCAAGTTCCTGCCCCCTTTTGAGCGAGTCACACTCTTTATGGGACTTGTTTGAAGTCCAGCCAAGCTGGCAACCATGGGGTTCCACTTTTACAACCTCTAGTAACAGTAGGCTCCAGTCCTTTGTGTCACCGTGCCATCTGCTTAGCTTTTTTCCTCTTCAAACTGTAAGCAAAATGAGCTACCTAAACCAAAAAAGCCACCCCCCAACTAAAACACATTTGTATCAAGTCAACCTAAATGACACTGCTTTATTTGCTGTAAACCATGTGTTTAAAAGAACGTCTACACTTCCTTAAGAAATTTTTTCACCAGAAAAATAGACAATCATAGTAACAATTGTATTTTTTCTACACACCAAGCACTGTGCTACATGTTTTATGTTCATGATTCCATTTTATTCTCACAGAAACCCAATGAAGGAGATAATTGTCACTATCTTGATTTTTTTACATGTAAGGAGATTGGGGCTCAGACAAGTTAAATAACTTACAATGAGCAATGCTACCAGTAAGCAAGGCATCTAAATCTAAACCCCACTGCCTGGCTGTAGAATGCAAGAGTTTAACTATTTTGTATACTGCCCCCACTGCCTTGATATTAATCATCTAATGCATTGAAGTTCAATGCCTTTAACTAATTAATTTTTCAGCTCTTAAATATAGTGTCATACATCCATTAGCAAACCCCATCTATTTATCTATCCAACATATATTTTTGAGCATTTGCTGTGTGCCCTGTACCATGCTGGACCTTTGTCTCTTGAAGCTTATAATGTAGTTGGGGCTGCAATTTAATCTATAATGTCTCATGAAGAAGTCTTGTCTCATGAAGCTTATAATGTAGTTGAGGCTACAATTTATTCATTTAATAAACCTTTATAAGGAACATATAGTGTGCAGGCATTGTATTAGGGGCTGGGGCTATAAAGTCAAGAAAGATACCATCTCTGTCAACTAATACATGATAAACTCATGATTAAACTTTAAATCAGAAAAGCGGGATATTTAGTATGCATGCCCAATATTTAGTATGCATGTCCTGGCCAAATCGTTGAACTTCTCTCTCCCTTAGTTTCTTCATCTATTCAGTAGGAAACATTAAGGTTACCACCGGCTCTGGAAAAACAATTTCTACTCTAACCGAACTTAGCTTTGAAGGAACTTTTCTATTAGAAATGTAGGAAAAGAGGAAAGAACTGAGTCTGAGTTCATGAGAGAAGCAGAAAAAAGAAATTATGAAGTATATTAGCTAGGAAGCTTTTGGCTACAAGTAAGAGAAAATGTGACCAAAAGCTTGAAAACTTAGAAGTCTGTTTTCTCCCATAAAAAGAAATCAAAGGGTATTTCTGGTGTTACTTCCATTGCTCAACAGTGTCACCAAAGACCTTTTTTTTTTTTTTTTTTTTTTTTTTT
>NW_016813033.1:1212235-1231539 GCF_001698545.2 Rhinopithecus bieti | reverse complement strand
TTTTTTTTTGAGATGGAGGTCTCACTCTCTGTCACCCAGGCTGGAGTGCAGTGGCACAATCTCAGCTCACTGCAACCCCTGCCTCCTGGTTTCAAGCGATTCCCCTGCTTCAACCTCCCGAGTAGCTGGGATTACAGGTGCCCACCACCATGCCTGACTAATTTTTGTATTTTTGGTAGAGACAGGTTTTCACCATGTTGGCCAGGCTGGTCCTGAACTCCTGACCTCAGGTGATCTGCCCACCTCAGGCTGCCAAAGTGCTAGGATTATAGGTGTGAGCCACTGCACCCAGCCCCATTTTCTTTTCAGGCTTCTTATCACCACCCTTAGTGTTGGCCTTTCATCCTCAAAGTTATGATCTCCTGTCCATAAGATGGCTCCTGTTGTGCCCAGAATTATTTTCTCATAACAACAACACAAGCAGAAAGGAAGCCATTGTAGAGAAAGACTTTCTTCCTACTATGACATTTATTTTGTTTCAGTTTTACTCTAGAGAGGGAGCCCTTCCCCAGCCAACTTTTCCTTTTATCTCATTGGCTAGAACTGGGTCATATGTTGAGCCCTAATCCAATCATAATTTGTCCTTTGGGTCTGGGAGAGGGGTTCTGTTTTCTTTGAGGTCATGGGATCTCCACCAGCTTTAAAAAAATCTGAGTTTGATTTGCAAGAAAGAAAGTGAATAGACAATTAACCGTGTCTGTCATAGAATCGGGTGGAAACAGACACTCTAGCAATGGCTATTTGGCCCTAGAAAAGCTGGAACATTTAAAGGAACTGTAATGAGTGGGAATGCCTAACATGTGAATGCTAGAAAAGATAGATCCTGCAGCAAAACCTTTGTTATTAAAAAGATTTTGTCTCTAAAAGGGAAAGGTAGGGGATAAGATTGCCACTAAGAGACGCCTATGAAATCTGTATGACTAGCTTGTATTTGAGATGGAGGAGAACCAATTACAACTTCCCTTTCATCTTGAATCCAGACACTGTAGACATAATTACCAGGCTAGATTGACACCGGGGCAGCCTAAAAGAAGCTCAGTCATCCAAAAGTCTTTACTGAACTGGCACTATGAAACAAAGATGACTAAGACACAGTCCACTCATGGCAGAATTTTTAGATATTGATGAATTTCCAGCTGTAACTGCAGCATATGTGCTTTGCCAAGGGTGTGCACAGAGACTGGCAACATTGTTTGGAGTGGGGCAGGTGGTGATGAGGGGAGGATGTATAGGGGAAATGACATTTGGCGTGGCCCCTGAAGGAAGAAAAGAGGCATTCAGAATTGAAATGTAAGAAAAGGGCAATCAAGTCCTGTGGAATTTCATAACAGAAGTAAAAGTCCTCTGAATGTTTTTGAGTAGATATTAGTGGCAAAACCTTCAGGACCCACAGAACCCATGCTAACACTGCCACTCAAAAATCTTGTGCTCATTTCCTTTGTTGGGTGAGACTGTGGCTGTGGCTTCAGAACAAGGAGATGGTGGATGCTTGTATCCGGCTGCTTGTCGATGAGCTGAGGGGCCACCACTGGCTGGAACAGCAGCCCCTAAAGAATGTAGGAAGGACCATGTATTCTCTCTCTCACCTCTTTCACCACATGATCTTGTTTCCCTCTCATCTTCCCGCTTCCACATCCATGTTTATAAGTCTACCTTACCTAGTAAACTTCTCCCTCTTCATATTAAGACGTGTGTTATTGCATCTTGATCTTTCCTATGCCCTATCACAAGACCTGACACATGGCCTGTGTTCAAAATGTGGATTGTGGACAATTGGGTGATCAAATAAATGAAGTGAGGAGTTTGGCAGAGGGTGGCCTATGTGTTGGCCACATAGACAATTAAGACTCATCCCGTAGTCTCCTGGCTTCATTACATTAACCACATCTGGCTCAGGATGTTTTACCTGACTGGAACTTGTGAAATGTGGCAACAGGCAGAAAAGCAGAGGCCAAATATCTCCCTGTAATTAGATATATTGAACACTGGAGGTTCCAGGTAGAATTTCACTATTACCTAAGCCCATCTAAAATGGACAAAGAGAATAAATGAGCCGAGAGCAAACATTTATTGAAACCGTTTATGAAAGAGAGTATGACATAGGCAATGAAGGAATAGACTCTTCAGCCAGACCTCCTGGGTTTAAATCTCAGCTGCATTGCTTCCTGACTGTTTTACTTTGGGCAAGTCACTTAACCCCTCTGCGCCCTAGTTTCCTCATCTACAGAGTAGGAATTAAAATAGTGAATATCTCTAAGGGTTGTTGTAAGGATGAAATGAGTATAGGTGGTGTAGTTTCATATTACAATAAGCCCTGGCAAATAGAGAGTACCGTACAAGTGCTGACTACTTGAGTTTCAGAAGAACCCTAGAAATTAAGTATAACTTTTTTGCGTTACATATGACGAAAGTTTAGCTTGGAGAAGTTACATGTGGCAAGTCTATTGATCTTAACATGGCAAGATAATAGCTGGGACTTCTAAAAGGATTTCTTCATATTTCTACATAAAACATATAAACCACAGCCACCCTGTTCTGCCTAGGATCATGAAGGTATGAGATCATAGATCGAGCACATCATCCAATCTTTGCTCCTTCCCTCTGGACCAATGGCTAGTGGAATTTTCCCAACAATCAACGCTATCATTGGTAAAGGAGCATTTGTTTGTATTTGGGTTTTTTGGTTTTTAAAACATTTCCAGTCTGTCATGAACCAAAATTTTTACCAAATACAATAAAAAATTAATTACTAGGAAAATAAATCTTTTAAAAAACCAAACAATATTCAGGGCCAACATTTTTTATTGGATTCAATAGGAAAGTGGCTTTAAAAATCCTTCAAGTGCTTACTCTCAATTCCTGTACTTACCTTTCCGTGGATCTATACCAATGGCCAGCCACCAGTCTGCAGAGCATACTCTATGAGTATCTGACTTAAAGGACAATCATGAAGAGTTAGTTACTCCTCAGATGGAAATGATACACATTCCTGTTTGCTCTTAGCTTGTGGAGAAGTTCTCAGATTTCTATAGATTTTCCTTTACAAACATTGACCTGATGTTTGTGAGGCTACCTGGAGAATCTATCCATCAGCAGAGGGCATTAGGAAAGTGGTCTGATTAAAAAAAAAAAAAAATCAACGACAACAAATAAAGCCATAAAACATAGCCTTTACAGTTGATCCTGTGCTGGGCACAAGTTAAATGTTAAAGTCACTTTTAACAAAGGCTCAAGACAGCCCCTAAAAGAAACAAGCCCTGGGAGTCCTTGAGAAACGCTGTTTCAGTGAACAACTATCCCAAACTCCTATGTGAAAACCCTGACCCGGTGAGCAAGACTGAACTGTTTTAGACTTGTGTGGCGCCCTTTTGCCCCTTGGCCTGTATCCCTGACTCAACCCAGACTTTCCTGACAACTTTTCCCTCAGGTCTAAACTCAGACTTGGCTGTCATCATCTTACCACTTCTGTGACAAGGCATTAAGAGATAGAAGGAAAGTAGCCAGGGAAAGAGTTCATTTCCATGCAGCCCTACTGTTACATTTCCGATCAAAAGCTTCACTTTGTATTTCATTTCATTTTTATTTAACACTTCCACTGTGCTCACTGTGTGTCAGGCACTGTTCTAAGGAATTTGCAAACATCAACTCATTTAATACTCAGGACAACCCTGTGGGTAGGTTCTGTTTTTCTCCCTATTTTATAGGTGCGGAAAGTAAAGCACAGAGCATTTAAGCAATGCAAGTCGAGCATCCCTAATCTGAAAACCTAAAATCTGAAATGCTCCCAAACCCAAAACTTTTTGAGAACTGATAGGATACCCCAAGTGGAAAATTTCACATGGAGGTACCTAATACAAACTTTGTTTTATGCACAAAATTGTTTAAAATATCATGTAAAATTACCTTCAGGCTATGTGTATAAGGCATATATAAAAAATAAATGAATTTCATGTTTAGATTTGGGTCCCATTGCCAAGATATTAGGTGTATGTAAATACTCCAGAATTCAAATTGCTTATGGTCCCAAGCATCTTGGATAAGTGATACTCAACCTGTGTATCCCTAAGTCACACAACTGTGTTTTGATCTCTTTGACATGTCTCCTCCTCCAGGATAAAGAGGAAAAGTAGTAGGGAGAAGGGCTTAGAATGAGCATGAGCAATAGCAGTGTAAGGAGAAGTTATCCTCAGGCCAGGAGAAGCAAGAACGCAGCCAAATTTCAGGAACAACACAAGGGATTCTAGTCATTGGCAAGAGAAAACAAACTGAAGACTGAGTGGTAGGGTTGCTATGTAATATGAGGAAAATAGAACCCAAGCCACTTATATTTCATGACCAAGCTGAAATTAATGGACATGATAACACATTTATATCAATAACCATAATAATAAAATAGCTGTGCTTTTTGAAATTCTACTGTATGGCAGTTTTTATACGTAACTTAGTTTAATGCCCACAACTATATGGAGAAGGGAGAATTATCCCCATTTTTCAGATGAAAAAGTTAATCAAAGTACAAAGAGGTAAAATCACTTGACCATAATCTCATAGCTAGTGATTGGCAGAGCCGGAATTGACATCCATTTCTGCCTAACTCTAAATCATGGCTTCTTTTGATGCAGCCACGTTGTTAGAGTTAGTGACCCGATGCCATTATAGAGGTGCTTAGGAGAATCCTAAATCCATATGCTAAGTCACCATACCATGTGTCCAAGAAGTCTTGGAAAGATGACACCTACAGATAAATCTAAATTAGTTTTTTTTTAAGCTTGCAAAATCCAAGAAAGATAAACTTAGCATCCATTAGCCTGACACAGAACACTTCTATTTTATACAAATAATAACGTTTCATGCATCTCTGCAGGAAGTGCATGCTACTCATGGCTGTGGATATGCCCCTACAGGCAGCCCTTGCTGGTCCTGGGGTATTTGTCTCCCTTATCCCAGGTTGCATGTGGTTGTAAAAGGTGAAGTGCTGTTACTGAGCCTAGTGCCTATCTGACGGCCTATATGAATGACTCACTATAGTTATTGGATTTTGCCAACATTATTTCCATCCTAGTTCTACAAAATGTTTGTGGGCAGATAGAGCTGGTTCCTGAGATCAGGCTAGAAGGTGTTTTTCACACTCCACGAGGCTTATATAAATTCAGTCTCTTCCTTTTAGAAAAAAATCCTTGGTCCTGCTTCTTTCCAGTACTTGATAAATAATCAGATGATGATGTGGGAACATTTGCAGCTGTGTATGTAGGTGCTAAAACCTTATTCCATGCAGAGGTGGATTATACTAAGACATTCACCACTTATCTAAAACAATTCAAGAAGACAATAAAAGACGAATAATTCTAGGATGCATCATCAGGAGTGATATTCTTTCTATGCCAAATGAAATTATGAAAATAACACTAAGAGAAGTTTCAAAAAAAAAAGGAAGCCCATACATTCTTGGAATTAGCAAGGTGCTTCCCGTAATTATACACTTGCTTGGAACCCTAGCCTTTTATTTTTTTCATTGAATAGCCTCCCAGTTAAAAATAACCCGATAAAGTATCCTAGACTACAAAAAATGCCTGGAATCTTTTTACCAGGTGACATCTCATCTTTCAAGATATCTGATCTTAAGTCACCCCAGATTAACTTATACATTTTATTTGGCAGTAGACAGTGGTAACATAGGTAGTGTTAAAGAATTGCTATATATAGGACAGTAGAAGAAGGAGACTTTTGATGAATTGATCAAGAAGAAAAGGAACTCTGTGTTGCCACCTGGTTATGGTTCGGAAGTATTGCCCTGAACTGCCATACTACCACTGAGAGTGAAATAGGAAAACATATCCTAACATTATCAAGCACACATCTCTATGGGAAGACTGCAAATGCATCACTCATACCTCATCTCCCCTCCTGCTCCCAATACAGACGTAGCTAATCCATCACAGCACTCTTTCCTGCCAGGCCTAGATTTGCCATCAAAATCCTCACCTCAGTGTTTCAGGCAGGTCCTCTCAAGCCATGTTAGCTGGGTCAAGAGTTGAAGCCTGTTTACTTTCTCTGGTCAGCACTAGTAATGCAAAGATGAGTACGCATGACAACTGTCCTCAAATAGCTGACAGGTAATTGATGGAATCGTACCCAGTAGCAGTTATAACATTGTGAGATAAAATGATAGAGTGTATATGTTAAATGGTACTGGAAGACAGAAGGAGGAATAACTATCTGTTCCTGAAGGAGGTAAGGAGTGTTTCCCAGAAGAAATGAACATGGATGAGATTGGAAGGATGAGGGAGTTCACTTATCAATCAAGGTGGACAAGGGGTGGAGGCTGTAATTGGCACAGACTGCAGGTGCTTCCCCAGCCTAGGGGCTAAGTGGAGGAACAGCAAGAGGTTGAGGGGGCAGCCTCAGGTCACGACATTGACCTCTTTGATTGCTAGGTAAGAAGTTAAGGATTTTTCTTACAGAAAAATTCTGTCTGAGTTATGTAGACCCCTTGGGAGCCATGAGATTATTCCAAGGGCTGCATGAATTCACAGCACACTGAGTAGGCTCTGATAATGTACTAAATGGATCACATGGGTATGGGCTTTAATAATGTCACTGCTGAGAATGCACCATATACTTGTAGCAGAAGATATAGCAAAGAGAAGGCTTTCACCTCCAATGGTTTGCTCTGAAGTTTCATGAACAAAACACTGTGAGCATCAATGTATAGCCTGGAGAGCTGATTTAGCTGCAAAGAGGTGCTGCCTGTGCAGGCTCTTTAGAGGAGTGCTGGGATCTCAGTGTCTTCTCAGATGTTTTATGATATGTTACATTATCAAGTTAATTCCTCTCTTTTTGAAAAATATATAAATTCAGCTTGGCATTCACAAGCTCAAAGCTATGTTACCACTAAAGCCTTTCTCACAACCCAAAGCACTTGAACTTACCTTCACTCTCTGAGAGGTCATTATATTTAAATAGCTACTCTAAGAAGGAACTATGCTCAATCCTTCATTTGAACAACAGTTTAACCTTCGAAGAAGAAAAACAAATCTGTAATATCCCTGTCACTAAATTAGCATTATTAAGGATCAGCAGCTATTGTCTCTTTTAGTTGGGAAGGGGTGGATCAGCCTTCTCAAAGCCCATTTAATGAACAAGGTTTCTCAGTGTATTCAGGAAAACATTGAACATTACCCAAGTTAATATTATAATAATCTCTTATATTAGTAGAGTATAGTTGGCAAAACACTTTCTCTCACATACATTATATCATTTGATACTTACAACAACCATTCAAGGTAGACGGAAAGGTATTATTCAGCTTATTTTAGTGGAAAGTGCTACCACTATCCAAAGTCTGAATTTCTTTTTTAACAAATACAGAAGTATACAAAAGGAAAAACAACACAGCTTCCAGAGAAGATTTTGAGTGTGTAGAGTTTCATGGTGATTTGACTTTTTTCCCCTGAGGCTCTGCACTAAATTTACTGCTTCTTTCATTTTATTGATACTATAATGGAATTTGATACACTCTAATTCAGAAACTGAAATGTTTATTCATTTCATATGTCAGTACAAAAATCCAATCAAGAATAAATATTGCACCTCCCAAAGCTGCAGTCATATGGAATGATAATTGCTTTGAAAAGAAATAAACAAGTTTGGGATGAGGGTGCTGAAGTAGTCCCAAAAGTGAGGTTCTTCATCCAGCTTTTTCCTACAGAATCATTTCAATGTTTCTATCCTGCAAGGAAAAACACTGGAAACTTGATGGCTTTTGCTCTCGTTTATTGAACACTTTCCTTGGGAGCTTGCAAACATCATCTGTAATTCTTACAGCAATGCATAGTTGGTGAATTCCTTCAGCAGAGGTATTTTATGAGGCAGTGTAGCTTATCACCTAAAAGCAGAGGCTTTCAAGACGTATGGGTGTGTGCTCAGGTCACAGAGATCAGGGTTTAGGGCACAGTTGTCCCATCTTTTGACTTCCCTGGGCCACATTGAAAGAAGAATTATCTTGGGCCACATATAAGATACAGTAACACTAACAATAGCTGTTGAGCTTTAAAAAAAAGTTGCAAAACAAATCTCCTTACGTTTTAAGAAAGTTTACAAATTCACTTTGGGTCACATTCAAAACCATCCTGGGCTGTGGGTGGGACAGGCTTGGTTTAGGGCCTCACTTCTGCTTCTAATTGACTCAACTTAGGTAAACTACTGAAGCCCTCTAAGTTTCACTCAGTTTCCTCTTACAGTTAGTTAGGAATTGTATTCATTTGTTTTCACACTGCTGATAAAGGCATACCTGAGACCGGGCAATTTACAAAAGAAACAGGTTTAATGGACTTACAGTTCCACGTGACTAGGAAGGCCTCACAATCATCCTGGAAGACAAGGAGAAGTAAGTCACATCTTACATGGGTGGCAGCAGGCAAGAAGAGAGCCCGTGCAGGGAAGCTCCCCCTTATAAACCCATCAGATCTCATGAGACCCATTCACTATCACAAGAACAGCACAGGAAAGACCTGCCCCCATGATCCAATCACCTCCCACCAGGTCCCTCCCACAACACATGGGAATTTAAGATGAAATTTAGGTGGAGACACAGCCAAACCACGTCAAGAATTAAATGAGACAATCTGCTTGAGCCATTCACCACAGAAATTTGCATTGAATAAGTAAATGTTTGCGTGTGGAGTTCATAAAAATAATAGCCAACATTTACTGAGCACTTACATACTATGTAATGTTCTATGTGTTTTACATGTAAAAACTCATGTAATCCTCTCAACAGCCAGTGAGAGAATGCAAAAGGTTTAGCCAGCTATGAACAAAAGAACCAACTGTGAAATTAGAAGGAATAATGTCCTCACTTCACACCAATTGCTAATTCAGGGATTCCCAAAAACAGCTTCAAAAATATAATAGAAACAAAGGACTCGTAGAACCCACTGAAAGCTGTTATATTCATGGCTATGGTTTATGACAGGAAAAGGATACAGAATAATGTCAGCCAAGGGAAGAGGCTCATACAGCAGAGCCCGGAAGGGGCTCGGATGTGGCGCTTCCAGTTGTCCTGTCCCCATGGAGTTATATGGCATTAACTCCTCTCTGTGACTCTGTGTGATAATATGGATGGAATATTACCAACCAGGGAAGCTCATCTAGGCTTTGGTGTCCAAGATCTTATTTTATTTTATTTTTTATTATTATTTTTTTTTAGATGGAGTCTCGCTCTGATGGCTCGAGTGCAGTGGCACAAGCTCACCACAACCTCCGCATCCCAGGTTCAGGTGATTCCCCTGCCTCAGCCTCCTGAGTAGGTGGGACTACAGGTGCACACCACCATGCCCAACTAATTTTTTGTATTTTAGTAGAGACAGGGTTTCACCATGTTGGCCAGGATGTTCTCGATCTCCTGACCTCGTGATCTGCCCGCCTCGGCCTCCCAAAGGGTGTCCAAAATTTTTAGGGGGACTTGATCACATACTACCCACATCGCTGACTTTTAGTCTCCAGTTATGTCTGGAGGCAGAACTAATACCTCTTGGTTTAAAGCCCCCATCATAAATCACTGTTAAGACTGTCTGGTGGCTAAAGCCCTAGCAAACAAAGACACTTCTACCAGCCAGGACATTCTAAGGGCCTATAGGGAACCTTCCAGTAGCCAAGGGAAATGGCCAGACATCACTTTGGGCAAGTTTATTCTTCACTGTTAATTAAATTATTCCCATTTGATAGAGGAAGAAACTGAAGCACAGAAAGGTTAAGAAACTTGCCTAAGAACTCCTTGCTGATACATGAGAGAGCCAGGATTCTAAACCAGGCAGCCTTTCTCTCTGGGATCTCTACACATTTATCCTTGCTGCCTAAAAATAGGTTCATTGACTCTGCTGAAATCAGACTAACTGCTGGTAAATGTTAGGACCTGGTTTGAATCTGGGTGGATACGGTTCAGGAAGTCTTCATCTTTCCATTTTGTCTGGTTTTCCTTACAAAACATGAGAGCCTCACTGAACACTGTCTAAAAGGCTCTTGCTTCTCATGGATGAAGTGCTAATAACCCATATTGGGTTCTGCCTCTGGTAAACTGAGCCATGCTGAGCATCAGTATCTATCTCAAAAGTACTCCTTTGTGGTCTCCTGGGAGTGTCTTATGACTATTGAGAGTCAACGGAGTTTTTATGAGCTTAGAACATAATATTATCCATGGGGCTAATAATTCTGCATTATTTCTGCAGGGAAAAAACAGAAAACTCCTACCAGTACATACCAATATCTGCAAGTAAATTTAAAGACAACAGAGGATATTGATAGTCATGTGCCCTAAGTATGGAAATAGAGCTAGGGTTTGCTACTGTTTGCATAGACTACGTCACAATGAAAAACATAAGGGCCTTGCTTCCTCCCACATTTTTGAAGGCACGGTTTTATGTTCAGGAGGCTGTCTCCAGTACCCTCAAATATAGGGTGTAATTAGAGATACCAAGCTATAGCTTGTTGCTTTAAAGACCATGTCTCAGTTGCTCGTCAGGCCTCGATGGTTTTGCCAGTAGTGGGAGGAGATTAACACCCCCATCACCACCACCCTCAGAGAACAGCTTTTCTGGGTAACCACTGCAAACAGAGAGGGACCATTGATGAAACCCAAAGGGGCGGACATCTCCCGACCACAGATCAGCTTTGCTGATGTAAAAGGCCAGTTCATCCTGAGCCAGGAGTCAAGCTCTATGAATTCAGTTGCCTGAGTATTTGTTGAATCAAGGCGAAAAATAGGTGTGCTTTTTCCTCCACTTCCTATCCAACCCCATCAGTTAGGTGAATTTCTCCTTCATCAGAATCTCAGAGTAAGGCATGAACAACCATATTTTTAAAAGTCCCACAGGAGATCTTGAAGCACAGCAAATGTCAAGAACATAATAAATCAGAAATTATGCCATTTTAAACATTTTTCAAAAAAATTGAAACAAAACAACCCTGTCACCTAATACTAGTTTTCAGCATTGTGGGCAGGTTCATTCTTCAGAGGGAAATGAAATGACCAACCCCCACTTGTATTTAATTTCGGTTTGTAAGAGGGGCCATTTGTGTTAATTAAAAGTAAAGTATATAATTATGTAGGATGAATATGTTAAAAATTAGGGTAAGTTTACCACAAAGTAATTTGATTGTCACTTGTAAATACATTGCAGTTTTTACAGTGTTTTCACCTGAGATGTTAATGACCACAGCAGAAGAAAATCCTAAAGCTACATCCAGGTATGGAGTTGTCCTTTGACTTGTACATCTTCTGTGGGGACAAAAGGTTGGTTTGAAGCTCTTTCCTCAATACACTGTCAGTAACATAGTGACGGAATCATCAGTGATTAAGCATTCCTCAACGACAATACTGGATATGCTGGCTGGGTTTTAAGTCCTTTCATGTTGTGGGAAAGAGACAAGCTTGGGTTACTGAAGTTAATATGAACCTATTAGGGGGATGCATGGACATGAAACCAGCCAGGCACCTCACAGCCAGGCCTTGTGGAGAGGTGAACATTGTTCATTGTCATGGCCAGGACAGGACAGTAGTTCCTTTCATCTGACAGTTGCCGTGGAAACCGAATAGCAATTCTGATAGCTTCCCCAGTTCAACACTTAGCTCTCCCATCTCTGCTCCTTTCTCTTCCAGAATGGACTTCCTACTGCACTACCAGTACATGGTTTCTCCACTGTTACAGACAACCCCTCCCCTGCATAGTTTGTGTGTTACTCAGAGCCTCTACTATCTCCTGGCTTCTGCCTACTTCCTTCTTGTGTCTTTTGCTTCAACCCCCCTATGTTTGCTGATGACCTATGTGTGTTTCATATGTAAAGCCTCTAAACGAAAGGATGTTATTTGGGTCACCAGTCATAATTCCATATTATGCACCTCCATTGGGCATGTAGTGATTCAAACAGGTCACCCTAGGGGCCGCTGCCTGCCTGCAGAAGGCTGTCTATGGATCAAGTCCTGGCTCCTTGTCCAGCTGGCTTTGACCAGGAAAGTGGAATACTGAGATGTACAGCCATGGCAAGCCATGCATAAGAAATCTAGAAAAAGGAAACTGCATATGTGGCAGGCATCATGGAGCCTCTAAGTGTGGTGGCCTGTCTGGAGCAAGGCAGACCACATCGGCACCCCTGCTGGTTGAGCCCAGGCATGGTCCCCTGTCTTGGCCTAGCAGGTGCATGGGCCCTAAGGCTCAATCGCTCTTCTCCATGATTGTGATCACCTGTGTCTTTTTTCCTTCTCAAGGCTGGCCCTGGAATAGGAAGCAGCTCTTTATGTTATTCCACATCTTTCTTCTTTGGAATCTCCTGAAAGAATTACATGATTTTTACGTTTTAAATGTTTTCATGCCAATTACTCTGATCTGAGCATGGGATAACTAAAATGACAATGGGCAAGTTATAAATCTCAAAAGATTTCCTATGAGTAGTTTATATTGAAATCTAAACATTTTTAATAAAAAGTATATCCACATGTAAATCTCCAGAACCTATGAATATAACCTATTATGGCAAAAGAGTGATTATTAACATATGTGGCAAAAAGATACAATTAAGTTCAGGATCTTGAGAGGAGTTTATTCTGGATTACCTGGGTGGGCCCTAAATGCCATCACAGGTGTCTTTGTATGAGAAAGGCAGAGAGAAGTTAGACACACACTGAACAGGGGCAGAGGCAGGATGACCACAGAGACAGAGATTGGAGTGACGCAGCTACAAGCCAAGGACTTCCAGCAGCCTCTAGATCAAGCTTGTCCAACCCACAGCCCATGGGCCACGTGCAGCCCAGGACAGCTTTGAATGCACCCTAACACAAATTTGTATGCTTCCTTAAAATATCATGAGGGGTTGTTTTTTTGCAATTTACTTTTTTCTCATCAGCAATTGTTAGTGTTTTTTATGTGTGGCCTAAGACAATCCTTTTTCCAATGTGGCCCAGGGAAGACAAAAGATTAGATACCTCTGCTCTAGATGCTGGAAGAGGCAAATAAGAATTCTCCCCCTGGAGACTTCGGAGGGACTGCAGCTGCCAACACCTTAATTTCATGTTTTTATCTTCCAGAACTGTGACAGAATACATTGATTGATTGTTGTTGTTGTTGTTGTTTTTGAGATGGAGTCTTGCTCTGTCACCCAGGCTAGAGTGCAATGGTGCAATCTTGGCTCACTGCAACCTCTGCCTCCTGGGTTCAAGCAATTCTTTTGCCTCAGCCTCCTGAGTAGCTGGGATTACAGGCATGTGCCACCATACCCAGCTAATTTTTTATTTTTAGTAGAGATGGGGTTTCTCCATGTTGGCCAGGCTGGTCTCGAACTCCCGACCTCAGGTGGTCTGCCTGCGTCAGCCTCCCAAAGTACTGGGATTACAGGAGTAAGCCACCGCGCCCAGCTGATGGTTGTTTTAAATGACCCAAGCTATGGTCATCTTTAGAACAGCCCTAAGAAATTAATTCACATACTCACTTAACTGACCCATAGAAGTCTCCAGAGCTCTTATCTTGAGAACAAGCGCACCTGACACTGTTTGCAAACTAGATTGAACTCTTCAAATTTTGGTCTGGGGTAGAGTAGGGATAACACCATGACTGAGCCTTCTGAGATCACTGGGCTGTAAGCTCTGTGAGAACAGCACTGTGCTGCCTATTATAGGTGCTTAATACCTATTTGCTGAATGAATAAATAAATTCACTGGCCTGCTGTTTTTTTCGGGTTCGGTATACCTAGAGACCTCTGGCCCCAAATGGCACTGCACTTTCAAGCTACAACTTTTCTGGCCATTTTTGAGTCCCATCCTGGTCCTTGACCTTTTATCATTCTTTTCACTGTTCTTCCTCCCACCATCTACATCTACACACTGGATAAGAAAGGCAATGTGCCCTCCCTTTTGTTTGCTTTAAATAAAGCAAACTATTGTTTCCCAGATAAATCCCATTACATCTTCTCTCCATTGATATGCTCCATTTCTTCATCTCCAAAGCTTTGTCAAACTCCATCCCCCAGATAGTAATTCTTCCTTTTGGAATTTTCATGCCGCTTTGCCCCTTTTGTGTATCACTTATTTGTCTCTTGGAAAGCAGACTTTTATGTGAGTACCATCCATTCTGCCAGGCTTGAGGGTGGTCTTAGCATTGGGTCTCTTGTCTTTTTTGCTTTGTTTCATTTTGTTTTTATTTTGAGGCAGTGTTTCACTCTTGTTGCCCAGGCTAGAGTGCAATGGCACGATCTCGGCTCACTGCAACCTCCACCTCCTGGGTTCAAGTGATTCTCCCTCCTCAATCTCCCGAGTAGCTGGGATTACAGGTGTGTGCCACCATACCCAGCTAATTGTTTGTATTTTTAGTAGATATGGGGTTTCATCATGTTGGCCAGGCTGGTCTCAAACTCCTGATCTCAGGTGATCCACCCGCTTGGCCTCCCAAAGTACTGGGATTACAGACGTGAGGGTCCAAGTTTCTCTTAATGCACAGTACAGGAACAGCCAGCAGCATAGGAATCCAAAGTACTGGGTAATTGAATAAATGGAACATGGGGATATGGGGGAGGCCAAGAGTGGGGAAATTTTTCACAAGTTCCTTAATGTGCTAAGAAGTTAAGAAGGTACATAAAATTCCTCTGAAACAACATTAGGGGCCCTGTTGAGCTGGTTGTGGGCTAACCCAAACATGTATGAGTAAGGTCAGAATGGTTAGATGATCTATATTTGGTTAGATCGTTTTCTGTTTTGCTCCATAACAAATCACCACAAATTCAGCTAAAACAACACACATTTATCATTTCACAATTTCTGTAGATCGGGATTTCAGACAGGCCTAGCTAGGTCTTCTGTTTTAGAGCCTTTCAAAGTACAATCAAAGTACCAGCCAGGGTTGGCATCTTATCTGAGGGACTGAACGGGGAAAGATCTGCTTCCAAGTGCACATGGCTGTTGGCAGGTTTCAGCTCTTCAAAGGCTGTTGGATCGAGGGCCTCAGTTTCTAGCTGGCTTTTGGCCAGAGGATGCCCCTTCAGTTCTTGCTATGTGGGCCTCCCCACATGACTCTTTGCTTCATCAAAGCCAAGGGAGGACACTTGCTAGCAAAACAGAAGCTACAATCTTATCTAGCCTAAATGTCGAAGTGACATCCTGTCCCTTTTACCATGTTCTGTAGATTAGAAGCAAGTCTCTAGGCCAGCCCACACTCAAGGGCATGAATACTGAGTACTTGGAATCATTGGAAAGCGTCTTAGAATCTGTCTGTCACACCTGGTAACAACCATAGGCATTTCCTAAGTATTGAATGGGTCATGTTCTAAAAATTTCCTGCTCAGTTGGAACTAAGAACTCAGTATGATTTTCTTTATACAAGCAATGAAGTTAGGTTTCTGACCTTACCACCTAGGTAAGACCCATTTTACCCAAAATATATCAAATATCATGCTAACCAAATCCCTCTAACCAACATTTATTTATTCCATTGTTATTCTATGAAAAATGCTTTCCAAATTTCAAGGTGGGGTCCTGGCACAAATGTTTCAGTTAATTGGTCTTCAGCATAGCCATGCAGGGAAGTTAGGAGTTTTATACCTCCTCCATCAGTAACTCATTAACTGTCTCCCACAGTGCATATAAACAGATTATTCCTAAACAAAATATGTATCATGAGCTGATGGTCACCAAGGACGCATTTACTGTGTAGTTATTCTATGAAGTCCTCAGTTTTTGCACTGAAAATCTAAATGTTTAAACAGGGAGAGTACATCATTTTCAGTTTTTCAGAATGTGTAATTCAAGGAAGCATTTCAAACTGTTTTTAAATTCTTAAAACTAAACAGAAACTTCCACTCCAACAATACTTAATCTCCTATCACGAAGTTACTGGTCTTGGTTTGTTTACATTGAATCTCATGGGTTAGTAAAAATGTTACCTCCTCTCCCTACAGCACAATGTGAAAGAATCTCCCTGTTAGGCTGGCAGTAGAAATTCTTTTGAATTTTTAGATTCATCAAAGACTGACCCTTCCTCTTTTTGAAGTCTTCTCTCGCTTCCTAACTATCAGGGAGTGCTTTGAACTCAGCTCCCACGGACTGATTCCTCTTCAAAGACTTGCTCCCTTCTGTGCAGGGCGAAAGCGCCTTTTCAAAGTGGTGGGTTCCTGCCTTTTGTGGGTCTGTTGGAGTACACAGCAATAAACAAAAATAATAATAAGTAGCAGTAGCAGTTCTTGGTGATTACAGAGAGATCTGGGGAAAATGTGGAAAGCAAAGAAAGCCACTTTGCAACATGACTTAGAGGAAACGGTGTTAAATGTGCTTGATTCTCAGTTGTACTGAAGCTTTCTGTAACCTGCAAGAAGCAGGGAGGGACATCCAAAGTGGTCCCTCCTCAGGTGGACATGTTGGCCCAGATGGGCATCCTAGAGGCATCATGACAAATTTAAAACAACTTAAGTTATTTAAATGAGACTCTTCTCTGGGTACTTGAACAGTTAGTTCCCACCATGAGGGAAAGTCCTGGACATCCTGAGGGTGTCTCTGCTTTGTTTTATCTGCAAACACAACCCGAAGCACGAACTTCTTTTTCTTCTTTTCCGTCTTTTGTTTTGTTTTGTTTTGTTTTTAGATATTGACCCGTAGACTATTGAGTTGATTCTGCCCACCTCCCTCCAATTTAAGTCACTGACTTAGATAATATACAATTGTAACTCTAATGAAGTGTTTATTATTTTGTTTCCTAAGGAAGATATTGTTAGAGTTGTGATGCTGTGTGAGGCACTTAAAAATAGGCTCTTCTTGGCCAGGCACAGTGGCTCATGCTTGTAGTCCCAGCAAGCGTGGTGGCCAAGACAGGCAGATTGCTTTAAAAGCCCAGGAGTTTGAGACCAGCCTGGGCAACATGGCAATACCCCGTCTCTGCAAATAATAATAGTAGTAATAATTAGCCAGGCTTGGTGGTATGTTGTGGTGGGACTACAACAGCTGTAGTCCCAGCTATTGGGAGGCTGAGGTGGGAGGATCCACCTGAGCCCCAGGAGGTCAAGGCTGCAGTGAGCCATGATCATTCTGCTGCACTCCAGCCTGGGTGACAGTGAGAACCTGTCCCAAAAGATTCTCCTCACTCTAGAAGTTTCTGATTCTGTGATCTTAGGTAAACTCTCACATAAGAACATCACCCAGCATGACTGCATAGAAGAGCCCCTTGCATTGCTTTGTAATACAGAACAGTTCAGGTATGGAACAGCAGGGGCCTGCAGTTAGCAACAACAACTGAACCACCCTCTTCTCTATATATGAAAATGGTTCTTTCAGTTATGAGGTATATCGTTCTGCTAAGGCTGCCATAACAAAAGACCACAGACTAGGTGGCTTAAACAACAGAAATTTTTTTCCCACATATCTGGAGGCTGGAAGCCCAAGATCAAGGTGTTGGCAGGTTTGGTCTCTCCTGAGGCCTCGATCCTTGGCTAGCAGATGGTGTCTTCTCATGTCCTCATGTGGCCTCTTCTTTGTGCAAGCATGCCCCTGGTGTCTCTGTCTCCTATAAGGTTACCAGCCCTATTGCATTAGGGCTCCACCCTTATGACCTTGCCTAAGCTTAATTGCTTTTTTAAAGGTTCTGTCTCCAAATACAGTCACTTTGGGGGTTAATGCTTCACCATATGAATCTTGGGGAACACAATTCAGTTCATAATATGGGGTCACCCACATTATCCATGGGTGGATTGGAGGTCATAAATATTTTCTGAAAATGTGTTTATGAGAGTATGTGCCTATATAGATTTTTCTGGAGAGAGGGACCACACTGTATGGAAATTTGAGGGGATTCTAAAAGATAAGAAATATAAATTTATATTAATTTCATTATTTTTCTAGGTGTGATGTTACATGCTAATCCTTTCACAAAGAGTCTTAGATCTTATAACCCTGTTGCTATGTCCGCTCTCAATTTTGAGATACTCTGTTTTGCAGAATATCTGTTTTACAAATCATTAATCTTTCAAAAAATTGAGGAGTAGTTGAAGAACATGTTTTCCTATCCTGAGTTGTCTAAAATTACGACATGGTTATTTTCATTATTATACAGTTTTGGAGTCTTCCTTTACAAATGGTGGCTTAGATGTGGAGCAAATACACAAAGCTTTATAAATCAAATATCTGAGCTAGATAAACAGAATCCAAATTCAAAAGGAACTGAGATAAATTGTAGGACAAAAATAAATTAAAATAAACAGAAGTAAACTTCCCAATATAGGCAGTGTTGTTTAAGTCTATATAATGTGTAGAGGAAAGCAGTGAAAACAACTGGCTGGGAAATGGACACTATAATTAAAATCTAAGGAAAATTAGGATTTCTTAAGTGGAAAAAGAAAATCAATGGTACTTTAAAAGTTCCCCCAACCCCTTGTTTTCTCTCCTTCCCTTCTAAGTCTACAGTTTTATTTAGGTCATATCATAGGCTGGTTTCTGGGGCTACAATTTTTACTGTACATTATGCTACTGACTTCTTCAACCCGAACATTGGCTGTTCATTTGCCATCAGTAAATTTTATTTTGGCAGGTTTAGACATTTTTCTTGCACAGTGATTTTCAAATGTTTCTTTAGTTATTGAACCTTAAATCCAAACAAAATCTTCCATGGACGTCGAGCAGATAAAAATGGAACTGTTATAGCTGAAATAGGGTGGAAAAGGATCTTACTGAAATAAACATATACTATCAATATGGCATTTACCTAATCCAATGTATACTTTATATCTATGATTCCCCACTTCATCGGCAGTTTGTAGCAGATTCTTGTTTTCTTTGTTCGACACTCTCTAGATCTTGACATATTAGAAGAAAAAAGAAACTTATATTCTTTTAAAACAATCCGAATTAGCTGGAAGATACTTACTTTCTCTGACTCTTGTAAAATGTCAGTAGGATAAAATGTCAGTAGGGGATGCAAAAATTAAGTCCCTTTCTTCATTTTATGACAGTGGTGAGGAGGAGGCTAGAAATCTTAAATGATATAATTGGCTTTGGAAGCATTTTTAAGCTTTAGTCTCATTTGTCCATAAAGCATGCAGCTACAGTCACAGAACCTACACACTTAAGATATCTTATGGCTTTCCAGTGAATGACTATTTCTGAAAGAATCATGCCAAGGCTCCCATGTCATTTTTGCTGAAGTCACCGTGTCAGTTGCAAAGGCAGCTGGCAGCTCCCACTGCCTCCCTCCATGCCCGATGGCTTTCAGGGAGCGCTCCAAGATCCTGTGGTCTCATTCGTTCCTGGAGTCAAGAACACCTGAATCACTAAAATAAAATGA
>NW_016813033.1:1207853-1211804 GCF_001698545.2 Rhinopithecus bieti | reverse complement strand
AAAAAAAAAAAAAAATCTTTATTTAGTGACCTTCTCAAAAAAATGAGGAAATCTTTAAAATCAAATTAAATTTCTGAAATTAGTACAAATAAACACTTGTGAATCTTTAGGGTTTTCAGTGGAAATACACAGTGAATTTTTGTATGTGTGTATGTGTTTGAACGGTTATAGTTAAGCATTTATATTTTTACAGAAGGCTTTATGCCTACTTTTTTATGGTTTCTTGTTTGTTTGGTTTGGTTTTGGTTCTTTGTTTTGTTTTATTTTAGTTCTCACAACATTTCCAGCCCTAAATGGCTCAGCAAATAAAGTTGCCATGTTTTCTGTTATTTGTCTCAGGTCATGCAGAGGTTTTTAGCCGGGGTGTTTTTAATCTGCTCTTTTAACCTTTGGGTCTTGGGTCATCCGTCAAGTTCTGGGTGCTATGCTAAGGACCCTGGAGACAGAAATATAAGTTATGAGTTCTAATTCTCACTTTTTTCAATACTATGTGTGGAAGATGGAGACAGTTCTAAAAGTATGCATTTGAGTGAGAGGCTGAGACCCCCCTAAAGTTTGTCACTTCCTGCCACTCTCAGGCTCAGCATACCCCTGCACAGTGGCCAGTGGTTTTTTTCTAACTAGGATTTCAAAAGTTAAAGAGGAGGAAGGTGAGGGAACAGAAACGAATAACTACTGAATACCTGTTATAAGTCAACCTGATGCCCAGAGTCCTCCAGTTGAATCCATGGTATCAACAGTATTTTAATCTAGGTATCCCTAGTGACAAAGGCCAGACGTTTCTCACTAGAATTAACCATTTCTATAAAATGCTAAAGAAGGGCACAGTTTCCTCATCTGTAAAATGAAGACAAAAGCCTTCCACCCTGTTTCATCTGTCACTAAATGGGGGACTATTGATTGTGGCTGAACAAATTCAAATGAGCTCATGTTCATTCAGCCTCTTCATGAATTTTGTGAACAACCACCAGCATATTATGATTCAAATCATCAATAGAATTGTTTGTACTGATTCAGCAGTGCTGATTATATGTGATCCCAATGCAAAAATTTCTTCTTAGCCACCACTAACACTAAAGAGAGCAATATCTTCCATTCTCACCCATATCCTTTTGCAAAACTCATAAAATTTTGGTTTAAAGATTTCTCTTCTTGCAAATGCTTCTGACTGCAGCCTCTCCCAGCTAATGAAGGTATTTCATGGGCGTGATTGGCAGAGAGAGAATCAAGGAGGGGTATGAAGTAGAATAGAGAAAGAAACCAAGGAAGGAACTAGCACAGTTGAGGCAAAGAGACATTTTGAAGAGTACAAATGAAAGCTTAACATGAAAATAATTTGAGGAACAATTGTGAAAGAGTCTTATATTCTAGACCCACCCCCTGTCAAAACTCATGTTGAAATTTGATCCCCCTGTGTTGATGTTGGAAGATGTGGTCTAATGGGAGGTGTCTGGGTTATGGGGGTGGATCCCTCATGAATAGATGGATGCCCTTGTGCAGGAATGGATTAGTTACCATGAGAGCAGTCAGACTCTTTTTGACAATCTGCTATCATGGGAACCACATCCAAACCATAGCAGAGGTCAACAGAGACCTTGGCAAAACCTTTTCCAGGAGATGATGGGGGCAGAAGATAAAAGTGCAGTGGATCCTCTTAGCCCATGTATCCAACCTAAACTCTTGGGACTAGAATTTAAGACTTCCTCTCTCTTCATGTGATCTCTTTGCACACATCCACTTCCACTTCTGCTTTCTGCCATGAGTGAAGGCAGCACGAGGCCCTTATCAGATGCAGCTGCCCAATTTTGGACTTTTCCAGCCACCAGAATTGTGAGCCAAATAAACCTCTTTTCTTTATAAATTACTCAGCCTTGAGTATTATATTATAGAAACACAAAACAGACTAAGACAACCTGCATTTGCCAGAACATCCATAGACATTTTTTAGTCCCAATTTTGCCTTTTCAGCAGCATTAAATGCCATACACCACTCTCTCCTTTTATTTTCTTCCCCTTGGCCTCCCTGATACTACACTTTCTGGTTTTCCTTTCATTTCTTTGGCTACTTTGTCTACTATGCATTGCAGGCACATCTCTTCTGCCATCCAGCCATTAAACATGGAGTCCTTCAAGGTTTATTCTTGGGCCTTCTTCTGGTCTTAATATATATGTGTGCCTTTCTTTTAAATGAGCATATTCACAATTATAGCTGCATTTATCACCTAACTAAGAATTCTTTTGCAAGCTCCAGACTCCCATTAAGTTGAACATCAAAAGGTTTTCTCATTTTTTGAGTGCTCATAACCAAAATTGGGAATGTACCCCCAAACTTAGTTCACTGCTGGTGTTCCCTGTCCAGTTTTACCAACCAGGAACCCAAAGGGAAGTCAGGAATGACTCTCAATGTTTCATTTGAGCAATTAGTTGGGTAGTGGATAGGGAGAACTAGGAGAGCAGTGGCAGGGCACAATAGCTGATCATGAATTTAGTTTTGGACTTACTGCCTTTGAGCTGCCTAAAAGTTTTAGTATCATAAGATTTGAATATAGTGGGAGCCAAGGGAAAAAATTCTGTAGAGTATGTGGCCAGAGCTGCATTGGAGAAGGGAGTAATGAAGACAGTGAGGGTCTTCTGCTTCTTAAAGATACCTCCCTTTATCCCATCCAACTTCTTCAGTTCAGTATATATTGTTGTGTTTGGTGTTTATTAAATAATTGAAATTTGAATCTATTCTCTGCTTTCCTTTGGAAACCAGTAAATTTTATTCATTCATTTTTTTCATTTACCCATGATAATAGATTCCCTGTTGGGTCCAGTTAGGTCCAAGATAACTCAAAAACTTTTGGGGTGCTGTGGTCACAAGAAAGAATCAGGAAAAGACTATAGCTGAAACAATAAAATGATAACACAAACATTGACTGAGCACTTACTTTGTGTCAGGTACTATAGTGACTGCTTTACATGCATTGCCTGGTTTACTCCAGCACCACATCATTAGGTCATTATTCCTTTTTAAGCCCATTTTACAGCTGTGTGAATTGAGGCTTAAATAAGTTAAATGTCTTCCCCAAGGTCACAAAGGTAGTAAGTGCAAAGCTAAAATTCCAACCCAGGTGTAACTTCAGTAACCACTGGGCTTCCCAGCCCACAACTGCAAAAGCCTGCAATTCATTTAACAGTATATTTTGCTTAAAGAAGCCCTAATTCCCCTTCACCTCCCCCCCACCATCCCTTTACTCATTAAAATTAATGAACAAAAAGAATGTCTTTCTCTTTGGTTTCAGCTCTTTAGCTGGTAGGAAGAGAAAGAGGAATTAAAAGTAAGGAGACTCCCAGAGTTTCAAACCCACAAGCAACAGCCTGGAGATGACTTGAGTAGCTCTTTTTCTTTTTTCCTTTTGAGACAGTCTCCCTCTGTCACCCAGATTGGAGTGTACCATCTCAGCTCACCGCAATCTCCACCTCCTGGGGTTGAAGCGATTCTCCTGTCTCAGCCTCCCAACTAGCTGGCATTCCAGGCGTGCACCACCATGCACGGGTAATTTTTGTATTTTTAGTAGAGACGAGGTTTCACCATGTTGGTCAAGCTGGTCTCAAACTCCTGACCTCAGGTGATCCACACACCTCGGCCTCTCAAAGTGCTGTTATTACAGATGTAAGCCAACGTGCCTGGCCACAGGTAGCTCTTTGGTGTTGGCATTTTCCAGCCCCTGCAAGGCTGAATTTGGGGGAGGTGTATGGATACTGGTGGCCTTGGCGTAAGCAGGCAAAAGCTTCACCCTGAAAAGCAGTTTTGGTTAAATGTCAGAATTTATGTGCCAAAAAATCTATTAAAAAGCATATATAGGCCGGGCACAGTGGCTCAAGCCTGTAATCCCAGCACTTTGGGAGGCCGAGATGGGCGGATCACGAGGTCAGGAGATCGAGACCATCCTGGCTAACACGGTGAAA
>NW_016813033.1:1188379-1204421 GCF_001698545.2 Rhinopithecus bieti | reverse complement strand
AAAAAAAAAAAAAAAAAAAAAGAAAAGAAAAGAAAAGAAAAAAAAGCTCTAGTTAAAGATATTCTAAACAAACAACTCTAGCTTTATAGTGATTTAAGGAACTTCTTGATGTCTTTTTCCTCATTGATTTTGGTGCATTAAATTTAAGTTGGCTGATAATCCTTGCACTCTTGAAAAAGCAAATGGTTAGTTTACAGCAATTTCTCTTAATGATTATCTTTCAGAAAACGTTTGAGTTATGAGAGAGAGTATCTAACGTATCCTTTGCTGTTGATAAATAGAATTGGAAGACATATTCAAGGTGCTGCTGCAAAGACGCTTTCAGCATTGCTGCAGCTCAGTCCATGGATGTTCAGTGAAATAAATAACAGAAAGCAGTCTAAGAATTTGCAAGAGGAAGTGTTTTTATATTGCTTAGCAAAATCATCTCTATATTAAAACCACTTGTAAATTTAAACTGTGCCAGAGGAGGGAAGGTAAATGGGCTTACATAATCCAAGTAGCATAGGAAATATTAAATACTTCATGTTGTTAAAACAGGGTGACATCATTTCCACGGTACTTTTTTCTCCAGAAAATTGAAGGCTCCATCCGCAAGTAAGAAGTAGGAAGAATTATTTGCTGTGGGAGAAACTCGAACATATAGCTCTGCCTTACATTGATTGTGCAGCTGGAAAACGAGAACTCCCCTATATTATTTCACTTTTTCAAGCTGCAAAGCAAATAGGGGAACAGAGGCAAAGAAACTAAGAAAATTCTGAGAAGCCATGCTCTTCAAATGATGGAAGGTGCTGCCAAGAATCACATTAACTTACTACTTGATAAATACAGGTTTAAGAAATAGGGATTCTTACAGATTCCTACAATAGTGAAAGGGGTTTTATGCAGGATAAGAAAAAGGTAGAGGGAGGCAATATGCATCAAAACAGAACTAAAAATTGAAGACTCGGCCGGGCGCGGTGGCTCAAGCCTGTAATCCCAGCACTTTGGGAGGCCGAGACGGGCGGATCACGAGGTCAGGAGATCAAGACCATCCTGGCTAACCCGGTGAAACCCCGTCTTTACTAAAAAAAATACAAAAAAAAAAAAAATTGAAGACTCATTAGAAAAAAATTAAGGTTTACAGTCTAGCAAGGGAAGATATTAAAAAGACTTATGTTATCTAGTAGAGTTTCCCAAAGGGCCAATCCATGGATAGAAAATCATTAGGGGGACCACAGATGAATCATGCATTTTACACTTTCTGCCAAAACAATGGTCAGTTTTTCAAAAGTTCTCATATGTGTTGTTATTGCAATGCTTTCTAATTTTCTCCCCTTTACATTCCTCCTCAAATAAATCTGCATAGCCAACCTGAAATATTATTCATAAAATTAACACCATAGATGAGTGGATTGACAGGAGAGAGCCACAAGTAGTATTTGTTAGGGCACTGATGTCCCAGAGGACTGACTTGAAAGCTTGAAATGACTCTTTTGGTCATGATTATGTATAAGGAAGATCAGATTAGTACATCACCTTTACTCCCCCAGTTGTCTTTGACTTTTCTGCATTGTAAATTCATATGGCCTTTCCCCAGTATTGCTTATGGTGACCAAGCATTTTTAAATGGTTCTCTAGCAAAGCAAAAGTGGTCAATATTCAGCAATACCACTTTTATTTGATAGCTTCCCCTCTTTGTTTTCTATATCCTGGTCCTTTGTTCGTGCGTGCGTGCTTGCCTGCTTGCTTGCTTTCTTTCTTTCTTTCTTTCTTTCTTTCTTTCTTTCTTTCTTTCTTTCTTTCTTTCTTTCTTATGACTTACTTAAGCTTCTACTTCCTTCTCACTCTGTCTTATTTCTGATGTCGGAAACATGCCCATTTGCCCTTTCTCCTGCTCATCTGCTCAGCTTATTGTAAGCCCTGCCCTGGTTCTTCATATTTCTGTGTTTTCTTGGAAACACTTTATTCAAATACTTTCCTGTACATACACCACATTTTCTTTAATGTATGCTTTAAAAAATTTTTATGAATGTGACTTTAATAACAAGGTAATACACACAAATTAAAGAACATTCTAAAAAATATAAAAATGTAGAAACAAGAAAGATCACTCATGGTTCTTCAGACAAAGGAATCAGTGTTAACATTCTGATGTGCTCTTTTTAGATTTTTCCATGTAATATTTATGAAAGTAAATATGATGACATAAATATGTTTTGATGTTCTTTGATGTCTAGATATGATGTATAAGTATTTTAGATGTTTTAATGGTTGTGTAATATTCCACTGAGTGGATATATCTTAGTTGAAAACCATTCCCTGATAGTAAATTATTAAGATTATTTTAAATTATTTTGCTACTGTAAGTAGGGTTAGGGAAAATATCTTTGTTTACCAAGCTGAAGGAGAATGCGTTTTATCTTGTGTTTATTTCTTTTATTTAGGCTGGTTATTATTTCTTTAGCATAGATTCCCAGAAATCGAATTATAGTCCTTGTTAGTAGGGACAGTTTGCTTCCACAACAGTGGTTGAGTTATATTTTCTGTCCAGTATTCATGAGAGGTGCTTTTCACTGTATTCTGGCAACATGACAGATTCTTATTTTATAAGAAAAGTTTCCTAGCAAATTTAGTATGTGTAAATGGTTTTTAACTTGATTATACCTGTTCATTTTATTAGTATGAGTGCATATATGCCTGGGTATTTATTATTGGCCTTTTTCATTAATTTTTTTCGCCCTTTTTACCTTTACTTTATCTTGTGCCCACACTGCGGATTTCCAGTGCTTATCCTTATTCGCTCCTGCTCACTTTTCCTCCCCTCAAAGTTACTTTTGCATTCTCTTTTGTCTGGTGTCCAGTAACTTGTGGGGCAGTGGGACCCAAATTGCATTTTAAGATCTTTTTTATGAGATGCTCTCAGCAGGCATCTTCAAGGCCCCAAGTTCTCTTTTTGTCCCCCACTGTGAAAACTGATTGGCATCTGGTGATGGGCAAGGCACGGGTGCCTGGCTCTCGCAGGAAGCCCCGTAGGAGGTGCCCAGAGCCATGGTGGATGAAGTGTGGCCAAGCCAGCACAAGGTGGGGGACCAGATGTCGCCCGATTATGTTCCATTGAAATCCAAACAAAGCCCCAGATTCAGGATCATTTCCCTGAGACTCCCCAGTTGGAAACTGGCACCGAGCCAGAATCTCACAACAGCTGGTCTCCCCATGCTAGGATTTATGTGCCTTACTGAAAACTTTACCTGCGTGTTATTGATTGGTTTCTGTAAAGCAATTAACAATATTTTGAAGACCCAAAGCATACTGCTCTCTGCTGAAAATAAAAAGACCATATATCACTGAACACGCCAGCAAGTCGTATTACAGGCTTGGGAACTCTGAGAAGGATGCGTTTTCCTTGAGGCTGTGTACTGATATTTGCAGCTTCGCAATGGCAACACTCCACTCTTGTTAGGAGACCAAGCCCACCCTTTGGAAATAAATTATATTATAAAATAAGCTTTCAAGGGGTACCAGCAGATGAGAAATCATGCTTATGTTTCTCATCATCTAGTTTGTGTTGAGAAATCGGAGAGTCTTTCCAAAATCTCATTACTTGTTATCGTCCAGGTCATTTGCATTTATGCCCTTCTCCTTTCCTCCTGCAAAGGAAGATGAGCTACAAGCTTGGCAGTTTCATTGTTCTGAATAGCGAGGAGGGAAAACCGACAAACAAAAGCCACTCCATTCTGCCCCACCCCCAAAGATACTGAAGTTGGTTGTGCTGAGCTGCAGGGGAAGATTGTAATTTTAAAACAAAAACTAGCATTTCTTTGTTAAATAATCATCATGGAAGCGTTTATATTCTTATAATATTTGGCTAAATATGTATTCCTGATGTGAATCCAGGAACTCTGTTTTATGCATTGCCTTGATCCCTGGCTGCTGCTGCTATCTCAGTCACCTGATAAGGTCTCAGTCTTTCTCTCCTTCTCTTCCTTCTTCCCCCCTCTCTCTGCCCTTCTAGCTGCCTGGCGGTCCTCAACTCAGATTCTCAGACCTCACAGTGAGATTTTGGAGCTAACCCTGCTCCATTAGAAACAAACAAAATAAATTGTTTCCATTCCCCAAAGGAATGTGCTAAAGCCTTTTTCCTCTTTAACATGGATGCAATTTAAGTTTGGCAAGAGCTGAACACAATATACCTCACTAGGAGGAGAAAGATTTCTGAGAGAGACCCTGATAGAAAGAACTAAACACCCCCTCATCCTTGCTGTGAACTTAAAGTGACAAAAAGTAACCTGGTAATGCCTTTGGTATCCACAATGTTTCTGCAAAATCCTCACTCATTCCCTCATTCCATAAACATGTATTAAGCACCTACTAACTGGAAACACTGTGTGCACATTCCTTCCCAGCTGTTCCTTCAAGGTGCATTTCATTTGCCCAGTCTCTAGCCTCTACCATGCCACAGGCATTCAAATGTCATTCAGTGGCGTTTCTCTTTGTTACTCTTGATTTAGAATCCTCCTTATCTGTAGTGTTTCACAGGCAATGATTTGGAGGGCAGTAAGAATAATATGGCCCATAAGCTGGGCACGGTGGCTCACGTCTGTAATCCCAGCACTTTGGGAGGCCGAGGCAGGTGGACACAAGATCAGGAATTCAAGACCAGCCTGGCCAACATGGTGAAACCCCATCTCTACTAAAATACAAAAATTAGCCGAGTGTGGTGGCGAGTGCCTGTAATCCCATCTACTTGGGAGGCTGAGGCAGGAGAATCGCTTGAACCTGGGAGGCAGAGGTTGCAGTGAGCTAAGATCATGCCGATGCACTCCAGCCTGGACAATAGAGTGAGACTCTGTCTCAAAAAATAATAAAAATAATAATATGGCCCATTCATTGCAGGTGTTAAATGGAAATTGCCTGAGATCAGCTGTCAAGAATTAATCAGGGATACGTACTGTATTATGTCCTTGAAACTAAGAGGGTAGACCCTAAGTGTTAACACACACACACATAACTATGTGAGGTGTTGGATATATTAATTAACTTGATTGTGGTAATCATTTAACAATGTATCCATATATCAGAACCCCAAGTTGTACACTTTAAATATATACAATTTCTGTTTGTCAATTGTAACCCAGTAAAACTGAAAAAAAATAATGGTCAAGAAGGGCTGGGCATGGTGGCTCACACCTACAATCCCAGTGCTTTGGGAGGCCAAGGCAAGAGGATCACTTGAGGGCAGGAGTTTGAGATCAGCTTGGGCAACATCATGAGACCTCATCTCTACAAAAAATAAAAAATAAATTAGCTGGGCATGGTGGAACACACTTGTAGTTTAGCCCTACACAGGAGGCTGAAGTGGAAGGATTGCTTAAGACCAGGATTTCAAGGCTGCTGTGAGCTATGATCACACCATGGCACTCTATTCTGAGTAAGAATTCATTAAGGACAATAATATGATCTAGAGCCAATTTAAGCAGAGCCAATGGAAGGACCTGACCTCAAAGAATATGCACATGAATCAGAAAAGGGACCCAGTCCTGCTTCTCTCTCTTTCTTTTCCCTTTCCTAATCCTCATCTCTGTTTGTAAAACATCTCCTCCTCAAGGACTTGAAGGATTCAAACATTTTTGTTCAAATTCTGGAGGCCATGGTGCTTCCTCCAGACTGAGGTGATTGCCAGTGAGGATCAGAACCCAGGTGAGTTGAGGCCAGAGGAAAGGGACCTCTGAAGCCGCGTTAGAGAAGGGTTTGTTGGACTTCCCTTTATTACAAGAACACCTGATATTCTTCATGCATCCTAGCTTTTCCTAGTCCTTCTTCATTCCTTGATCATATTCACCCACTTACCAAAACACTTACTGAATTGATTTTTACTTTTAGTGTGTTCTACTTTCATAATCCATAAGCTGTCTATCCTCGTATAGCACAGCACACAGCTATTTTTATCATCCTCAACTCACTCGATTCCTAGCCCCAGTAATCCAGGAACTGGCCATTATATCTAGTTCATGCAACCCAAAAAGTTGCACGTTCTGTACCTTTTGAACAGTCTTTCTCCCATCTTTTTCCCCTTCATCCTTTCTGATTCTTGAAGCTGAAAAGATTCTCAAGGCTCCAACTTAGCCCTGCCCTCATCTTGATTCCTTCTTCAGTGACTACCAGATATCGTAGACTTATGACTATCGAAGCAAGAAGAATATGGGGTCAGGGAGATATATTGGCTGGAGCAAGGGGTGGACCTGAAGACAAAAGCTGACGAGCAGTTTTTGAAGGTCCAGTCTCTGTTCATGAGGGAGGCTCCTGGTGAAGAGATAAAAATGCCACTCATCACTGTGTACAGTGGGGACTTTTCCATTTACCTGAGATAGTCACAGAATGGAAACCTGACTCCTAGGGGTCAACCAAATTTGGTACAAGGAAGGATCTGCAACTGCGTTTAAGCTTTAAAAATGTGCCTCTACCCAGGATTAGGCTGCAGAGGCTGATGAAAATGTCAGGTTTCTTTGATTTGGCTGAACTCTGTGAGCACAATGTTGTAATATTGTTGATCTCATGCTCATCTGAAGCTGACCAAAATATATATCCATGATTAATTATAACAGAAATAGGGAGGGTTATGACTTGATATACACAGTTTGGGAAATAAAGCCATTTAAAATATTGGTCTGTGGGTGAAAATGACAAAACATAGGGCCATAAGGAGGAATAAAACCAAAGATTAGTTATGTGACCTACATGTGGAGCTCAGAGCATGTTTCTTCCTCCGGCTCCCTTCCCTGGTGCCCTGCCTCATGAGGGAATAAGCACTTGATACTGTCTGTACGAATGGCATTGTTCCCTGAGCCTCAAGTCTACAAGAACCACAGCTAGATGGTCTAACATGTGCCTTATTCAGCTGAATAAGGTGTTGAATAGCTACAAATTGATAACAAGTTTTAAAGAGCATCAAGTGCCAACTATGCCCTGGCTGGTAAGAAAGCCAGTTATATGTCAAGGAGGCTTATTAGCTGTACATGACCATATATAAAATTATAGGGGCTGACTTTATAGCACCCAAATTAAGTGGTGGTAAGGAATTTAATCATGTACTGACCAATTTCTTGTTTCATAAGAGCACTAAGTCCCCATAAATGCCAATGTCGGCAAATTCATAACCCTGCAGTGCAATTGTGGATTGTTAGAATCTGTTCATTGTAGATATTCCATCTATGGATTTTAAAATCAGAGGTTCAGACTAGCTGTATTGTTTGGTGTGGTGTTAACCATGTTTGGTGGATGCCAGGATATGCCATACAGGTCCCCTTTGGGGATCGGACCTACTTCCCCAGCAGGTGGGAGTGCCCTCAGTTTCAGCCCTCTGCTCTAAGCTGTCTCCAGAACAGCCCTCATGTGAAGACAGCAGCCTTACTAAGTTCAGACCACCTTCCTTGTGAGAGCCGTCATCCCATAACTGGTCCATGCTGGAGTATAAAGACCTGACCCACTTCCTCTGTTAGGGGCAACTCTGAAAGGCAGGGCCTTCACAACTTTGCAGCTCCTAGTAGGGTAGGCTCAGGCCCTTGTTCAGACTGCATCACAAGGCCACACCTTCCTTGCCTAGATCATACTTTCTTATTTTCCCTGGACAGGTGTTGGTCCTAGAACACTTCTCTAATAAACTTCTGCATGCTGATTTTCATCTCAGAATCTGCCACACAGGGAACCTGACCAGCAACAGTATGACAATCTGGATGACTTGAGTCATAAGGTGATAAGTTAGAAATAAAGCTCTGAAATTTAAAGGGCAAGCGTGAGAATGACTCAAATGAAAAAGATAATATCAAGTGTTGACAAGAATAAATGGAACTCTCATACACTGCTGACAGGAGGGTAAATTGGTACAATAACTTTGGAAAACTCTTTGACACTGTCTGTTAAAGCTGAATATCAGTGATCATGTCATATGAGCTAGCAGTTTCTCTCCTCAGTATGTATGCCTAAGAAGAATGCAAACATGACCACCAAAAGAAGAATGCACACTAATGGGCATAGCAGCACTCTTCCCAAATGCACCAAACTGGAAAGAACCATAGTGTCATCAATAACAGAATGAATAAATACATCGTATTGCATTCACACAACGGAGTACTATGCAGCAATGAGAAGGAAAACTGCAGCTCCAAAAGGCAATACAGATGAATATCACAAATGTAATATTGAGCAAAAGCAGTCAGACACAAAAGAAGACATAACATATGATTCCATTTATACAAATGTAAACATCGGCAAAACTGATTTATGGTATTTGAAGTCAGAATGGTGGTTGCCTTTGTGGAGATTCATTGTGACAAGAAGAAGTGTGAAGAGGACAATCTGGGAGGCTTGCAAAGCTGTTTTTGATCCAAGTGCTGGTTACTGGAGTGAGTTCACTTTAGGAACATTCGTTGATTTTTCTGGACACTCACTTTGTGCACTTCTCTGTGATACCGTATAGTATTTAAACTCAGAGTTTATATAGTGAAAGAAGGAAAAGGAAGGGCAGATGTAAACCCTGGATACAAAAATGTGTCATCAAGGATATAGACAAAAATTCCCAAGACTCAAACAGGACCCCTACTGTCCAGTACTGCAGACTCCTACAGATGACAAGCCTGAGGTTGAGAAGGGCTCCGATTGACTCAAAGTTGCATAGCCAGCTAATGGTGAAAGACTTCCTGGCTCCATCCTTTCCCCGTCTTCCCACACTTAGCAGAGCCGGTGTGGTCACTAGAGTCTCCATTCATCTGAGCTCAACGTTGATCACAGAATCTTCCAGGCAGCCTAAGCAAGATATGGAATGTACAGGGAAATATAACATGAGCAAAGACCTGCAAAGGGCATAGGAATTTGATGTAACAGAAATGTTATCCATTTCTTAGAGGACTTTCTCCACCTATTACCTACTGCCTTCCCACCCACACTTCTGTAACTATCTACATTGCTTTGTGTTGAAAATGTGTCATTTTGTTTTTGCAAAGCCAAAGACGACGGAGAAAAGGTTTTGAGCTGTGAGCTAATTTGCCTTTTCTCCATTGGCTTTTCCTGTAATCTTTGGGAGAACTCTAGACTACACTGGGCTTTAAAGGCCCCTTTTGACAGCATTACCTTATGTCATGGAATCATTGTGAAAAAGAGCTAAGTTATAAATACTTTATATGTGTTTAAATAAAATAGTATTTCTCTAAGAGCTTTAATTTCATTTAATAGGTGATAGAGATGACCTTGAAGACTAAAGCTGAAATATTCTTCATTCTTTAAGTGTGTTAATATGTGTGTGTGCACATTTGTGTGTGTGCACATGGGTGTGTGTGCTTGTGTGTGTGCATGAATGAGTGTGTGTGTTTGCATGTGTGCAAATGCATGAATCTGTACTAGTGTATTTGTATGTGTGTTTGTATGCATGGGTGTGTGCTTGTATATGCTGGCATGTGTGTGTGCATATGCAAGGCACATTCTCTATTAATATGATGCCATTTGCAGGGTGCTTGCCACTCTCTTGAGACTCATGGTTCTCTGCTTTCGATTACACTCAGACTAGTCCAAAACCCCTCTGAACTAATTCTAATCAACTTGGAAGCCACCACGCTCAGGCATGAGGCTGTCAAATGTGAGTGTTTGCAGATGTCAGTGCAGAGATGGCAGGAATCCAGGAGGACAGATCAAGGCTTAGTCACTGAAAAATACGTGCCAGTGCATCCCAGCTCCAGAGCACCATCACAGCCCATAAGAAGAACGTGTCATGACAGTAAATCAATAACCCCTTGGAGATGATTCATTTCTGAAATATCCCTGATTAATTATGCCAGTGCATGCTTGGCAAGAGTACTTTGCTCCAGCATTAACCTAATGCTTTTTGCATGAAGCAGGATTATAACTGGTTCTCATAAGTCAAATTTGACATTTTAAATCAGGCTTTAAAGGTTTGGGTTATAGATTTTATAATGTCTCCATGTCAAACATAATTGCTCTTATTGCTGCTAGTAGACATTTGCCAATCAATCAAAATAACATTTATTTTCATCATAAACAAGGGTAAATTAAAACCATTTGAAATCATTGTATTTGAAAACTTAGTGAAGAAACATCTTTAGTGTCATTGAAATTTGCTTCCTCACTGTGATATGGGAGCATGATGAAATTATAAAAGTCGATGGAAATGTGTTACTATTTTCACTTCGAAAAATTAACGCCTCTATGTATTTTGTGAATACGCGGCTTAAGTTTGGTGGCTTATTCCCATATGATTATGATTTGGGGCAAAATAGCTCCCTTTCTTTACATAATAGGAAATTATCGTTTTGTCCCTTAAAGATGAATCTATCTTTCAGTTTATCTATAAATTGCATTCAGGAACTTATTTCTTATTCCTCTTAAATTGCAAGGATTTTTTTTTTTTTTTTTCTAATGAAAGTCAATGCAAAAAGAAGATTTGCTTAAGGGGAAGTCATACTAATAGGTTCCTTCAACAAAAGCTTAGCATACAATGCTCAACTGGATCCTTCCTTCTCCCTAAAGTACTTCCAATGCATCAGGATCACCTTCCCTCATGGTAATTATAGCATTATGTGGTATATTACTACACTATTTCTATACCACATGTGTATACTATTTCTACAGGATTATACTGAGATAGATCTCAGTATAGTCATTAAGTTCCATCATGTAGGTATGCAGTGGGAACACGAAAAAGAGGAATTAACTCCCCGCAAGACAGAGCTGACCTTATGGAATAGTGTATTAGTCAGAATAGGCTAACTTACCCAAAGATAGTAACTTCATTCTCTTTAGATTAACCCCACAAAGTTTCTCATTCACACAAACTGTGTTGTTATCCAGTTGACCCTCCAGAGCAGCTTGCTTCCAGGTGATAATGCAGGGATCCAGAACCCTTCCATCTATGGTCTTAACATGTGGCTCTCAAGTCACTATGGTAGCGAAGAGAGAGAGTGAACACACACTAGCTTTTAAATGCACTGACCTAGGAGTGTCCACATCCCTTCTGTTAATAATAGGCCCGTTGGCCAGGACTAGAGCCTTCTGCGAACCCGCCTAACTGAGGATGCATAAAAATGTGAGGCTGATTCTTTGATGGGAGGAAAATGACTCTGCGATATGTATATACCAAGGATAAAATCCCAAATATTAAGGGATTACAGTCAGAAAGAAGAAGGTGAACAAAGACATGAAAGTTTGAGGTCTTTTAGTGGAACAATAACAGTTACCAGTCCAGAGTGGTATAAGATTAATCTAGAAAAGTAGGTTGAATCACATAGTAAGGGCCTTTGAAGGCAATGCCAAGAAACTTGGACTTTACTTGAAGATAGTGGGAAGATTTTGGCCAGGCGCAATGGCTCACACCTGTAATCCCAGCACTTTGGGAGGCCGAAGCGGGTGAATCACGAGGTCAGGAGTTCAAGACCAGCCTGACCAACATGGTGAAACCCCGTTTCTACTAAAAATACAAAAATTAGCCAGGCATAGTGGTGGGTGCCTGCTATCCCAGCTACTTGGGAGGCTGAGGCAGGAGAATTGCTTGAACCTGGCAGAGCGAGGTTGAAGTGAGACGGGATCACGACATTGCACTCCAGTCTAGGCAACAGAGTGAGACTCCATCTCAAAAAAAAAAAAAAAAAAAAAAATGGAAGATTTTAAAGAAGAGAACCACATAGTCAGAATTGTGTTTTTAAAGCCATACTCGATGACATTGGAGGATGCTGATATCTATGAATAAGTGGATTCTACTGAGAAAATATCTGAAAAGCAGGTGAATAATTTTAAAACCCTAGGTTATTGTTTTTCAAGTTTCCTTTTGTTAAATTTCAGAATGTTGTGAATGATGTTTTGGTTTTCTGTAATTGCTCCCCAAACTTGTCACTTTTTTCATGATCTTTAACAAAATACTTCCGTGCTTTAAATTTTACTGACTGCAGGAACACCTACTTGAGTTTCACTTTTCCCTTGCCATCCACCTCTGCCGTGTCCCCCATTGCTCTCTCTTCTCGCATTCTTCACCTCACTCCCCAAAATGTTTCTGTATTAGTCCATTTTCACGCTGCTGATGAAGACATACCCAAGACTGGGTAATTTGTAAGAAAAAGAGGTTTAATGGACTCACAGTTCCACGTGACTGCAGAGGCCTCACAATCATGGTGGAAGGCAAAAGGCATGTCTTACACAGTGGCAGGCAAGAGAGCACGAGAGCCAAGCAAAAAGGGAAACCCCTTATAAAACCATCAAATCTTGTGAGACTTATTCACTATCATGACAACAGTATAAAGGAAACCGCCCCCATGATTCAGTTTTCTCCCACCAAGACCCTCTTACAACATGGGGCAATTATGGGAGCTACAATTCCGGATGAGATTTGGGTGAGGACACAGCCAAACCATATCAATTTCCAAAATACTTTTAAGGAGAGTAGGCCACCAAAAACACAAGAAAGGTAGCACAAATCTCAGAAAGAGAATGCCTCTCTGTGACAGTGGCTTGGAGTTACTCTCCCTTCTTCCCCTCTATGTCCATGAGGCCCTTGCTACCTATGCGATTTACCCTCTGACATGGGCATAAAGACTGACCTGTTGTCCCTCAGACCCCAGAATCTTAAGAAGTTGAATGATGGGACGATGAGAGATTATTTCAGGTTCCTTCTCCCAGACACAACCATGTCGCAGTCAGCTCCCCTTCCCTCTTATGAGATCTTCCCCTGGCCATTCTTTTATCCTTCGGTTGTCCCAGTGCTCCATAGGCAGTGGAGCATCGGGAGCCAAACTGCCCAAGTCTGAGCACAAACTCACCACCTTCCAGTTGGATAAACTTGTGCAGCTTTCTTAAGTTCTTGTGCCTCAGTCTCTGTAAAATGGAATTGATGATGATAATGACATATACCTCGAGGCATTATCTTGAGAATTAAATGAGTTTTAATCCATGTAAAGCGATCAGTACAGTTCCTGACATGCAATAAATAGAACTCACAGAATAACTTCAATTATTTGCATGTGTTGTGTGAGCCACATCTACTCCAAGATCCTATACATGCAACCCCAGTGAATGAGATCTTTTCCAAGGTGAGAGACTTTAAATTTTTATTCGCCTAATTGAGATACATTTCCTAGAACAGCAGTCTGTTGGAGGCAAGGATGACTGGTGCATAGTAGGAATATAGTATTTGTTGAATGAATGAATGAACTAACAAGCATGGGAAGCAGCATGTGTCAGTAAAAGAGCATGTTTTAGAGTCAGGAAGATCTGGAATCAAATATTGGCTATACCATTTATGAGTTCTACAGTACCTTTGACAAGTGAACCCCTCTGTTCCTACATTTTGTCATGTATAAAATGAAGAAGATAACTACTGCATTAGGATTGTTGTGAGAATTAAATATGATAATAATGGGAAATGTCTAGTATAAACTCAGCATATATTAGGAACTCAGTAAATGGTAGCTATTATTATTGTTATTCCATATTTCTGCACATCCAGTTAATAATAGGGGAAGCAGCATAAACACAGAGGGATGAAAAAAAATGTTTTCTTTGTTTATCTGTCAAATTGACATTTACAAAGTTAGACTAGCTTTCTTTTTGTTCTTTACCTTATGTTGTTTTCAGTACTGTAGAACTTATTAAAGTAAAGGAGAAAAAGAAGAGTAGAAAGGGGGGAAATTGTAGGTGAGGAGGCTGTAGAGATGTGAGGAAGAGGTGTGAGGCTGAGGAGGTGGCCTAGAAGAAAGTCATGGAAAGTCCCTTCCTTGAAAAGCCAGCAGAATAGAAGCCAGGCAGGAGAGGGGAGCGACTTGGCAGATAAATCTCTCCTCTTTTCACTCCCTTCTCCACTCTTTCTCCAGCTTAATCTTTCTACTATTAATATCCAAATTTGTTTCTCCTACTTCTCTAGATCTTAAACTCCATGGAAGATGTCTGAACCTATAGAGGAACCTCTGCTTCCTGCAGGGCAGACTTCAGCTCAAAACCCTCTAGGGTTTGGCAGACACCTCCCTCACCCTCACCCATGCAAATCCAGCTTTTCATCCTCTTTCACGTCTTGCAGTGGTAACAGTGCCCTTAGTGAACTGTACTCTACCTTTACATACTTTTTCTTCTCCTTAGCCATGTGAATGAACACTTTCCTTTACCCTTTCTTCTGCTTGTCAACCTCTAGTCACACTTAAAAATTCAGTTCAAGTGTCTACCATTATGTGAGGTCTTTCCTTGACATAACCAAGCCGAGCAAATTGCTCTGGCCTTTGCGCCATTGTTGGTCTGCAAGTCTGCATACAGCTCATCATAGTATAGTGGTTTGCTTGTTTGAGGGCATTCATTAGAGGTGCTATTCTGTGAGAACTACACATACTAATTGGGAAATCTTTGTGGAAGAAAGCAAACACTAGGTCACTTAAAAATGGGTGTTATATAGCATCCCACTCGCAAAAAGAGTTCTTTAATTGGTGGCCCAAAGACTGCTGGGCTGAAAAGCAAAGAGAAAATAACACACCACACTGCAGCCTCCTGGTAATGCCATGGCCCCTTAGCACCTCCTGGGTATCCTCATTAGGAGGATTCAGCAAGAGATAGTTACTGCCTCAAGTCATATTTAAAATCTTTAAATGCGAAAATAATAACCCAGTAAAACGTGTCACTGTCCTACTGTAATGGTTCCTATGACATATAGTTGCTCTTAATTGCAAAGATATGCATGTCTTTATTAAGTGTGCAGCACTGTTTTATTTGGCATAATTATTAAAACCATATCCTAAGAGTTTTTGGGGCTAATGTTAGAAGTGAGTAAATTCCAAATTTAGTCCTTAGCCTATAAAGAGTTTTGGAAGTGCCCAGAACATACTGGCACTCATTAAGTGTTGTTCTGTCTGAACCTGAGGTTTTCACCTTGGGTCACTGTTTCTAACCTGATTTTGAACATGAGGTTGTTCTGGTGTAAGAGCATCTCAGCCTGATTTGACATCCGGCAGGAACAGGTATCCAACCTATGCCAAAAAGACACAGTTAAAAAATACCCTGGCAGTTTCTGGAGAGAGATTCTATGCCATACTTATAGGCAGCACCAAACTAAAGCCAGCACCGGGCCCTGGGGAGAGGGAGACCCATGACAAGAGGAAGTTCTGTTTGACTTCTGGAGAAACAAAAAGTATAGTGGCTGAGACTGGCAGTTCCTCATCATTCAAAACATTACAATATCTCTACTAGGAAAGGAGGGAGGGAGGGAGGAAGGGAGGAAGGGTGACAGAAATTGAGCTGACCAATTAGCAAAATTAATAATGATAGTTTCAAGATAAAATATTTTGTCAGATTTCCCAAGGTAAAAATTCGGGGGATTTTTTTGGAGCCCGCATCAGTTTTCTTTCCAAGCTACTTGGGATGTCATTTCTATCTCCCTTAAAGAGGAGAAACATCTCATCCAGCTAACACTGTACAGTGGCCCCAAGGGAAGATCCACGCTGATTCTCCTCATGCCCTCACTAATGCTGCGTTTTCCTGTATTCTTCAAACATTTGACTTATTTGGGAAGCCTAGAAGCCTCGCCAAAGATTACGATCAGCCAGAGTTTGGTAATTTTCTCAGTTTTCACATGTTGCCTTTCTGTTGTTTTAGATCATGGTTTACTAATGCAATGGGGCTTTATTTTCAAACCTGGAAATTTCCTCTTGCTTTATTTCAGGATAAAAATTTTCCCATTTTTAATACCCTTTTGTTCTATGCAGGGTGAGAAGAAACAGGAAAAAATAAACAAAATATTCAAGTTACAATCTAGAGTACACACTTTTTGTATCTTACGATAGTTTTTCATATTATTGGTATTTACAATATAGCTATAAACTTACTGGACCTCCTAGGAACCCTTCCTTATCCCATCTTCGTAGGCAAGTCCAGTCACATCACTGGCCCTGCCTGCAGTCTAGGTGCTCATAAGAATACAGGTGCACAGTAACGCAAAGATATGCACATTGCAAAGATATGCATGTCTTTATTAAGTGTGCAACACACAGGCACGTGCACACTGCCATCTTTTTATTTAAGATCCAAAGTT
>NW_016813033.1:1180273-1185533 GCF_001698545.2 Rhinopithecus bieti | reverse complement strand
AAAAAAAAAAAAAAAAAAAAGATCCAAAGTTGTCATTGGGGTATTAGAAAACATGAAGGCAAGAATAAGCTCATCTAGCGATTTGATGCACACCCAACTGTGCAAACACTTCCGGAGGCCTGCCTGTATCCTACAGGTGCCAATAGAGGACGGGATTGCCAGATCTTTTATGACCCAATGAGGTTGGCCACACCTCACGTTCAAAAGCTGGTTTTACTTCTGAGGAAGAAACGATTTTTGCCTGGTGTTCATATGATATGGGAGTAGTACCCTCCTATTAAAAAATATTTTGGAGAGAAGGAGAAAGACGAGAGAAATGACAGTTGAACATAGTCTTCAAATATTGCCTATTAATTTTTCTGTTGTACACTCTGATTATAACCCTCAATTCTACAGATCTAAAATAATCTTGAGAGGCCCCCTAATTCATCCATCTGACTTGCCTGGATTTATACCATCATGCAGCATAATTTTTGTCCTTCTATTAATCCACAGCGAAGGTTATTCCAGAACTTCTCTGCAGTTTATAGGTCACTCATTGCCATCACAGATAGTCCAAAATTTTCCCCAGGAGCCAGTCCAGATCCTTCTTGTGTAATGTGAACTTTTTTCCTTTAATACCATTACATTCTTCTGTCAGAACCTAAACTTCCAACTCATCCATCTTTCCAGTTTCCTGGTGAAGGGACATTTGATTCATAAATCAAATAATCTAGTAGTTAGAAGGTACAACTACAACTTATAAAGAATCTATTCCAGTATACCCCAGTATGTAGGCTGTATAGCTCTGGTGTTTTGCAAGATAATTTATGTAGCACAGGGACCTGACATTAAATAATATTGAATTGCATACTGAAAAGTTTATTCCCTCTGAATTATCTTTCAGTCCTTCTCATTCTGTTTAGGAGAGTCTCTCTTTTATGCCAGAATATATTTTTTCTTTTCTTTTTTTTTTTTTTTTTTGAGACTGAGCCTTGCTCTGTCACCCAGGCTGGAGTGCGGTGGCGTGATCTCGGCTCACTGCAACCTCTGCCTCCCAGATTCAAGTGATTCTCCTGCCTCAGCATCCCAACTAGCTAGGATTACAGGCACCTGCCACCACAACTGGCTAATTTTTGTATTTTTAGTAGAGACAGGGTTTCGCCATGTTGACCAGGCTGGTCTCGAACCCCTGACCTCAGGTGATCCACCCGCCTCAGCCTCCCAAACTGCTGGGATAACAGGCATGAGCCATTGTGTCCAGCCTTATGCCAGTATATCTTTAATGCCCCTCTAATATTTACTAACGTCCTTGTTTAACACAGATAGGGCAGGCCTCAAAATAATCTAACAAATATTTATTAAGATTAATTCATTTTTATTGTATTTGGTTTTGTGGTTATCTTCTATTTATGGCAAATGATATTCCATTTATGAGAGTTTACATACAGTTTTCTTTAAGTACATTTATTTAAGAAAATGTGAATTGGTTGAGAACTTTAAAAAAAAAAAAATCAAGTAGCATGAACAGGGCCACAGTGTGGCTTTTGTAGATTTTAAGCACTTTGTGTTAGTGAGTCCCTTCTTGCATTCGTGTGTATGTGTGTAAGTATATGTATATGATGTTTTATGATGGCATTGGTATACAGATGAATACAATCTTCAACTCTGAAAGTTCATTTTTTCTTCTGATTCTAAAAGAAACTAAGACATTTTCATGGGCCCTGGCACTGTGTCTACTGTCCCTAAAGCATATGTGGGTCAGCCCTGGCATGTGTTATAGCAAAACTTATTAGCTCTTCATGAGAAGCCTAATTTAATCCAACTACCTCATTTTACAAAGAATAATACTAAGTTTCACACACGCGTGAAAACCTGAGTCTGAGAGTGAGCAAGTACAAAATCAGCACTAGATTTCAGCAGCCAGCCTCCTAATCTTTCCATTTCATTACACTGCTGTCTTCATTTGAGCCTCTTCTGCAAAAGCCCTTTTTCTTGTCCCACCTGCTTCAGGGCCTTCACATCAGAATTAATCATGGGTCCTTGCGTGAATCCATCCCCATCTCAGGTGTGAGGACTGCTCTGTGTGGAGGTGACACCCCCTTGTGGATCTCTTCTGCAGATAGACCTTTGTCATGGGAGGCCAGTCGGTTCACAGCGTCCATGGCAGTGGAGTCAGTTCACTCCGCTGCATCACAGGGGACCCACCAAGACCCCATTAAGAAAAACACAAATGATGCAACAAATCAGAATAGATTTAGGCTTGGTTTTTGGACACAATCTTCCAAATTATAGCTCCTCATTAAAACTAGCTAAAATGGATGATAGAGCTTGGGATAGGTTCACCACTGATATCCTAGACCAGTACTTTCTATGTTGGAGTTTACATGGAAGACCAAAGGTTTACTCCTTGGGCTGTCAACGCTTCATTTTACCTAGCTCTTCAAACAAGTCAAGCCTTGTTTTTAACTCAGCTCCTGGGGAATTGTTCTGTTGACAACGTACTGCAGAGAACAGTCCAAACAATTCTTAAGAGCCAAGAGCCATCTCTGGTGACCAGACTTTATAACCTTCTCATTTATCCAAGATGGATCTACATCTACCTGAAAATACTATAAGTTGTAAATGGTATTTGTGTTTGGGGAAACAGAAACAGATCATGCTTCAGTTCACTTCCAGCCATCTGTAAGTGTCATCATACCACTAGAAAGTTCTGACTTTCGAAAAGTAACAGATGCTGGTGAGGTTGCAAAGAAAAGGGAATACTTATACACTGTTGGTGGAAGTGTAATTCAGCCCATTGTCAAAAACAGCATGACAACTCCTCAAAGAGATAAAAGTAGAACTACCATTAGACCCAGCAATCACATCACTGGGTACATACCCAGAAGAATAGAAATCATTCTACCATAAAGGTATGTGCACACAAATGTTCATTGCAGCACCACTCACAATAGCAAAGACATGGAATCAACCTAAATGCCCATCAGTGACAGATTGGATAAAGAAAATGTGGTACTTGTATACCACAGAATAGTATGCAGCCATAAAAAAGAATGAGATCACATCTTTTGCAGGAACATGGATGGAGCTGGAGACTGTTATCCTTAGTAAACTAATGCAGGAACAGAAAACCAAACACTGCATGTTCTCACTTATAAGTGGGAGCTAAATGATAAAAATTTATGAACATAAAGAAAGAAACAACAGACACTGGGGTCTACTTGAGGGGGGAGGTTGGGAGGAAGGAGAGGAGCAGAAAAGATAATGATTGGGTACTGGGCTTAAAACCTGGGTGATGAGATAGTATGTACAACGAACCCCCATGACGTGTGGTTACCTACATAACAAACCTTCACATGTACCCCCAAATCTAAAATAAAAGTTAAAAAAAAGTTCTGACTCTATGCTAGCTAATGTTATTATTTATTATTATTGATATGATAATATACCACAGGAAAACATATTTAGCAAAATCATTTTTTACAATGAAGATCTTTTATTTGTTTTGAGGCCCAACCAAAAACTAATTCCAATCTGTTGGGAGATAATGTAAGTGATCTGCAATTATTATGCACTCCTACAGGTTTATTGATTCAAACATTATTTAACTGTGATATCTTGTAAAAATATAATTCTAATGCAGAAAAAAACAGCATGAGATTTGGAGGCATACAGAACTGGTTTTCTATCCTACCTCTAGACCTACTAGCTCTGTGATCTGAGGCAAAATAATTAACCTTTCTGAGCCTTTTTTGCCCCATCTACAGAATGGAGTTGATAATATCCATATAGGATGTTGTTTTGAAGATTAAATTATGTGAAAAAACATTGACTGAGTACCTCTCTTGTGCCATGCTCTTTTCTAAGTGCTGCAGATACCACAGTGAGCAAAACGTAAGAGTGCTGTTCTTATGCAGTGATGATTTTAACCGGAATTAAATATTTCCTTCCTGGTTCTTAAGTCATTGAAGCAGAATATTGCCTGAGAATGGATTGGAACTGGATTTCACGTACCTGTAGTTCTAAAATAATTATCTCTCTTGCTGCTATGGATTTTAAGTTATAACTCAACTGCTAAAGGTTACTTATTCAGCAGGACCATTCATAGTTTTTTACCATTCTTTCAGTTCACAAAACTTTAGTTATCGGTAAGGCAACGTTTATATTTGCAGCAAATATTTTACACTAATTTATGTTTGTTAATATGTACTATGTATAAATAAGCATAACTTACATTATAAATTTCTAGAGAGGGAGATCCACAGTCTTTAGTGCATGAAAATTCCAAATGATAAGCTGTTACCTTGACATAGAAAAACCTTCTACTAAGATTTGTCACTGGACAAACCTGCACATACGCAGCTAGCCACAAAAAGATCTTTTGTCTGTGGTTATGTCACTGATGGGACAAGTTGCTCCTGTTTAGTGGTGATGATGCCAATGATGAAGTGATCTAGAAAGATATTCCTTTTTCAAATTGATTTTCTTCCTGGAATGGTTACAGTACATGCTGATTTTCCCAGATACATATGATCATCAGCAACTATCAGATGTCCTATCTGGAATATAGGCATAAATTTTGTCACTTTCCTTGATAAAATAATGACAACTGAATAAGCATATTCTGATTGGTTATTTATACAACCAATATTTATTTATTAAAAAATGGAGGATTTTCTACTTTATTTGGAGCAATGAATGAAGGGTAGAACTTAAGAACTGTATTAATATCAGTGATCCAAAAGTAATGTCATTGTCATTTATAACCCACACAGGCCCTCAGGGTCAGCATTATCATCAGTATAAAGGTTTGATCTGCAGGTATTTTTCTTCTGTGTAAGATTTGATAAGACATAGCCTTATTGCCAGTTGTACATTTGAATTATACATGAATGCACCATTGTAAAACTACTGTTGCCATCTCAAACTGTTGGCGACATTCCAGGCGGATGTCATCTGAGGTAACTATAATGAAAAATCAATCAATCTTTAAAATGCATGCTGTCTCTGTATTAGCACACATATACATTGGCTTGCATGACTTTCTTCAGAGCTAATTATACTGTTTTTAAAAAATAGTAATGAAGAAGATAAAAGATAAATATAAAGCTACCCAACTGTGGAATCCCTCACCTGATTTTCTCAGAATGCCACACTCTAATTACTAATGTATTGGCAGTCAGCACAGTTATCTAGAGGAGAATGTTTAAGGCAAAGATTGTCCACTGTCTTAACATTTCTTTTTTTTTCTTTCTTTTTTTTTTTTTTTTTTTTTTTT
>NW_016813033.1:1121012-1180181 GCF_001698545.2 Rhinopithecus bieti | reverse complement strand
TGGACAGATCTCAGCTCACTGCAAGCTCCGCCTCCCGGGTTCACGCCATTCTCCTGCCTCAGCCTCCGGAGTAGCTGGGACTACAGGCGCCCGCCACCTCGCCCAGCTAGTTTTTTGTATTTTTTAGTAGAGACGGGGTTTCACCGTGTTAGCCAGGATGGTCTCGATCTCCTGGCCTTGTGATCCGCCCGCCTCGGCCTCCCAAAGTGCTGGGATTACAGGCTTGAGCCACCGCGCCCGGCCTTAATATTTCTTAAAAATCATGCCTTTCTATTTTTTTCTAAGAATATAAACAACAGGTTGCTCCAAAGATGTTCATTTAGATATCCCCAACATGCCTTTTGCCTGCCAAGGCCCACTTGCCACCTGGTTCCATTTTGCTAAAATACTTATTAGACTTTGAAAATCATAATATTCAATTTCCTCCCTTTGCCTTGAATACACAAATAATGCAGGAAGAGCAAGGCAATGATTCTTTCTCGGCTGTTTAGGAAGTACTAAATAGAATTTAAACCTGCTGATGAGTCAGTTTTCAGTTCTGCCATCTTTATACTCTTGAGAAAGTCTCCAATATTGGAAGGTAAATACATATCCTGACCCAGTTTTATCTTAGAAACTCTTTGTTCCTCATATCTGTCCACTAAATTTCAAAACCGAGGGCATCTGAACATTTGAAAGGTTTAAGAATTTTAGTTTCCTTTCTTCTTACCAATAGATGGGATAAATTTCATCTCCATCCTGTTCCAATAAACTTAGTGTCTAGAGTAACTACTGGATCAGAAAAACAAAAAGATGTTCTACTCAGCTTCTTGGAATTCTGCCTTCAGACATCATGTCTAAATTCATGCACTGCTGGTCCAAACTGGCACACCCTTTCTGGAAGCTAATTTGGCGTTGTTTGCTAACCTGCTGCTCGCGCACACATAATTTGGCATTATTTATCAACAGCCTTAAAATCTGTATAGCCTTTGACAACAAAAACATAATTTAACATTCAGACAAAGAGTTCTATGAAAGATGTTCATCATGATGTTTTTAATAAATGCAAGGCTGAAAATCTTTTACATCTTGATATCCAGGAACAAGAATTGGTTAAATAAATCTTGGTATATCCATATAATGGAGTTCTCCAAAGCTATGGTCAAGACCGATTTTCTAGAAGAATTTCTAAAATACCATATCAGAAATTCTCATGCTGCAATATTATGATAAAAATCCAAAGCAAAAGTGCACACACAGTATGATATTAACTATGTATAAGTAATATGAACAGGGAAGGAAAAAATGGGACGTACACCAAAATGTTAACAGTGGTTATTGTTACTCCTTTCTTTTGTTCCAGTTTTTTCTTAGACATTTTTCTATGCTATCAAAATTCTCTGTAATGGGCAAAAAATAAAACAAAATTTCAAAAATTAAGATACAGAAGAAAAATATTAATGGAGCAATCAAGGCACTATGTGGTTTTATGTCCATTCTACTTCTTTGGCGAGCCGTAGACTTCTTTCTGCCTGACACTTTCCTAGGAATTTATAGTGTGCATTCTCCTACCGGAGAAAAAACAACTACAGAGAGACAATGATAAGAATCTGTGTCACCTAGTCTCTGTTATTTTCCAGCACACGACGGTTCTGCCCTTTATATTAATCGAGATGAGGACATCGCACCATCAGTATCCCAGCAGGAGCAGCGGACTCACTGCCATATGTACCTTCTCTGTTGGCTATATATTATGGTAAGGACCATGCCTGCTGGGCTTTCTTATTGTATTAGATTTTGCACTGCTAAATTTGGGCAAATATTTCATTATGGATATAATCACTAACAGATTCACACTGTGTGCCTCATTTGGTCCAAGACCTGCGCTTTGTCTCGTTTCCCCAGATGCTTATATTTTTAGAAAGTATATGCCAAACCTCACACAACAGGAATTTGTTGAACAATCCCATGTAAGCAGTGGTTCTTCCAAGGCTACATTTTTCAACTCTTTTCAAACTAAATGTTTTCTTGGACACCGGTTTTATTGCTTAAGGGCTTTTTTGCTTTGGGATTTTGTTGTTGCTTTTGTTGGGGGGCAGGGGAGTTGCAGCAAACACAGATGAGAACAGAAGTGACCTCTTAGAGCAATGACTTTAAACTTACTAGGAAACAAGTGAAAATTGTACGTTTTCCCCGGTCCATTTAAAACCTACTCCAGAATTAGCTGTTACATGGAGAATGCATTAAACTGTTCTGTTTTTAAATATTGGGGTAAATAAAACACAAGAAATCTTCATTTGATCTGTTGTGCACAATTCAGATGGAAGTGTGAGGTGCCAAATTTATCTGATAAAAGAATTTTTGCCTGGCAAGTCTACCTCACATTAATTTCAGTTCTTATCAGGTTTTTAACACTTCAAAAATTATTTATCTTAACATAGAGAATTTCTTATTTCTCTTTATAATTCCAAGTCCTCTTTGACATATTAACACCCACAGAGGAGTTCCCTCCTGCCAGCATTTCTGCCTCTTGGGACTCTTTTGTCCTGAGTTCTGGGTCACTATCCCCTCCTTTAAGCCTGAAGGACTGGATAATGTTCTTCCAAACACCCCTCAACTGTACTTAATCCCCCCAAATCCTAGAGCTCTTTGGGAGGCCCTATCTCCCTGGAGCATCTTGCTCCAGCTGGAGTTGAAATATAAAATAAAGGACGCTACAGTACAAGACACACTTTGCATAAACAATCACATGATGCCCCAAATCTGAGCAGAAAGGAGATTTGCTTCAGGAAGTCACACCCTCTGGCTGGATATAAGGGGACATCCAGAGGATGTCCATGTGGACAAGCATGAGCCACCGCGTCCAGCTGGGAGGAGCTCTACGACCATGTGGTCCTCCCAGCTGGGCGTGGTGGCTCACGCTTGTAATCCCAGCACTTTGGAAGGCCCAGGCAGACAGATCATTTGAGACCAGGAATTCAAGACCAGTCTTGCCAACATGGTGAAACCCCATCTGTACTAAAAATATAAAAAATTAGCCAGGTGTAGTGGTGGGCATCTGTAATCCCACCTACTTGGGAGGCTGAGGTGTAAGAATCTCTTGAACCCGGGAGGCAGAAGTTGCAGCAAGCCGAGATCGTCAACTGCACTCCACCCTGGGCAACAAAGCAAGACTCTGTCTCAAAAATAAATAAATAAATAGATAAATAAATAAGCTCCTCCCATTGGCCCCTCCTTCAACTAGTAAAGACCACTTGCAAGGACTAGGGAAGTGTTTGTTTTCCTAATTACTTTCTAAGCTTTTTCCCTCATCCTAAACCTTAAGTTTCTCTGATAGAAAATGTCCAAATGATCAGAACTCATACCTGCAATATGACTAAAGTTATGTCTTAAAAATGGATTTATGTGCTTTATACATATGAACATACATTCAAATGAGTGTTATCTTTCAGAATAGTCAAGTAGGGAGACTGCACAATTATTCCAGGGATGCCACGATGTTTAAAACATACCTGGAACTGCCTATAGCCATAGTTTAAAAATCAGTCTCACTTCCCACCCCCACCCCAAATACGGTCTCATTACTTTGCACTCCTATTTGCTTACCTGTGGAAAAGGCAAGTTCTTTACTCTGGGAACTCTGGGTATATTTCTGCGAATTCATTTATATGCTATTAAATTATCTACATCTTGTAGAACCCCAGAGATTTCAGGAACTATGTACTTTCTGATGGCCTATCTTCCGTTGTGGGTAGAATCAGCCCACGTTCCAAAGAGACACATGGGAAATGCCACATAGTCCTCATTATAGACCCCCAAGATCCCTCATGAAAATGAAGCATTACTCGTGCTCTGTATGCCAAGTGAGGCTTGCCAGCTCTGCGTACTCCCTAAGCAAACCAGTACTTGTTTGGACATGTATTTACATTAACCAGTGAATTCTCTCAGATTTGTTCTGAGAAAGCATTCAAAGTAGACTTTTTCCTTTGGTGTTCTGCCCTGGGCATTCATAACTATGCCAAAAGCTAAACAATGGCCCTCACGTCATGTCACATTATGTAAATCCAAGATTTTAATTGTTATCAAAAAGGTACTGGCTTTTGCTTCCTTTCAGACTATGTTAGGGCCAACATACCAGTGACACAACAGCCAAAGGTTTGGGATATGAAATCTTTTGATAGCATACCAGGGTTGTAACTGGACATTCCAGAGCCCCATGCCAAGATGAAAGAAAGCATTCTTCTCATCATATGCTGATTATAAAAGAAATAGATGGTCTGTGCAATACTGAGTAAGGTTGAGCTAAATCTATACCTCAGGGGCTGCTGTCCAGGCTGGCTGGCTGTTTTGCTGGGACTCTAACTTACTGTCCAGTTAGACTCAGCTGGCCTTCCTTGTCTGAATCTATTCTCTTCCCAGGTTTGGATAGTGAGAGTAGAGAAAGTGAGAGATACCTGGAGTTTCCCCATTGACTGGTTCCCATTGAGCTCCCATTCTTGGTGGCTCTGTTTCCCAGCCCCGTTGCAGTCCTCCCCAGGCTTAGCATCTAAAGGCCATCCCAATCTCCTTCCATGATGACTTCTGCCTTTTTGCCACGTTTCTCTTTCCCCCAGCCCAAACATCACCTGTCCATTTGTGGGGAGCTCTTAACTCCTTTCCTGGACACTCCCCTGATCATCTTCCCTCCAACACACATTTCTCTGCACCTGTTTGTGAGATTTTCCCTAATCAATGAGAGGACCCTTATTTATAGCATTCTGGATACATACAGAGGTCTCCTTGGTGTCTGATGTAAGAGTTTAAGTATCAGGAATCATAATGGGTACACTCCTTTGAGCCAGACACTGTGCCAAGTTCAGTTCAAATATTATTTAGTTGCCCAAACAGTCCTTAAAGATAGGCATGATATCTTGCCCATTTTTACAGGGAAGCATGCTGAAGTTTAGAGAGAGTACATGACTTGCCCAGGATGAGCCACTGGACTGTTGCCAGAACTACGGTACAAGCCCCAGTGTGTGGCTCCAGATTGTAGTCTGTTAACTGGACCCTCCATTGCCCTTGCTGTGTGAAGAGTAACTCTATGAATGAACGTATTGAGTTTTTTATTTTGTTTAGAAGAAATACATAAGAACCAGCCAAGCCTGGTAGCTGAGGCCACTTTCTGGGTTGGAAACATTTCTAGACTTTAGCTTTCTCAGAAGTAAAACAGGGAGGAGGACAGAATGTACCTCGTAGTTGGAAAGACACAGTTATTGCATATAAAGCCCATAGAAAAATGCCTGACTCACAGTAAAAAAAAATACCTATATTTGCTATTTATCAGTTCTGAAATGCTCCTCAACAAATAGTAGTATAAACAGTAATGTTTTCTTTTCAAGGCTTGAGAATTTTAGTTACCATGTTTTCTTTTTACTCATTCTGGATCATTTGCACAAAATCAAAACAATTTTAGTAGTCATAAACAACTCTAAGGGATATGAAAATATATATATTTTAATTATAAAAGAATGATTAGGAAATCTTACAGGGGTACTGGGTAACAACAGGGAGCTGTAAAATCATGGACTCCTGACTTTTGTCGCCTTCTGGTTGACATGTATAAAAGAGAAGACATCTTTGCTCCACGTGGTGCAGTCGTCTGGGGCTGAATCTTTTCCCAGGCTGCCTCCACCCTCACTTCCAAGCACCTAGAATCCTTGTCTCTCTGCATTTCTGCTGCTTCTCATTGCTCTGCCTTTCAATCTGCAAGATACAGAAAGAGGAAACCAACTCAGACCCTAGGAAATGTACATCCTCAAGACTTTAAGAGTGGTCTCTGTCCTGAGGAGTCTTCTTCCAGCCCCTGGCTATTCTCCCCTCCTTCAGGGGTTTCTCATTCAATCAGAGCCCATGTGAGATGTCAGAAGCCATGTATAATACATGTTGATCTCTCAACCCAGGACACATCAAGAACAAGTAGGCATTAGTGAAGGGGACGAAATGGATCCTGGGTGTTTCCACTTATGTATAAATATTCCTTGTCAACTGCTGTGAGTGTATTTAAGGCAAAATAGAGATAGCTGTTGTCTCTGGGCCCTAGTGGTTTTAAACAAATTCCATATTCCAAATCTCATTTCCTCAAATGTGTTCATTGAATAACTTTCCAACTCAGAAAATAAAGCAAAGTAAAATCAGAATTGTTAATGGAAAAAGCAAACTCTGTAAAATATTTAAAGAGGTTTGTTCTGAGCAAATATGAGTGAGCATAGCCCAGAGAACAGTATCAAGAGGTCCTGAGAAAGTGTGCCCAAGACTGTTGGGTTACAGTTTGATTTTATACATTTTAGAGGGACAGAAGTTACAAGCAAAGACGTGAATCTATACATGTAAGGTATGTATTGGTTTGACCTGAAAAGGCAGGATGTCTCAAAGAAGTAGTGGGTGGTTACAAGTCGTATGTGGATTCAAAGATTTTTCTGGTTGGGAGTTGTTTGAAAGAGTTAGGCTTTGTCTAAAGACTTTAAGTCAGTAGAAATAAATGCTTGAGTTAAGATAAAGGAGATTATGGAGACCAAGTTTCTTGTTATGTAGATGAAGCCTCATAGGTGGTAGCCTTCACAGAGAATGGATGGTAAATGTCTCTTTTCAGACCCTAAATGGCATCAGGCTTTTGGTTAATCTCTCCTAGATCCAGGAATGTCCTGGCTGTATTAATGGAGACTCTCTACAAATGCAAAGATCCCCCACAAAAGATGGCTCTGCAGAGCCATTTCAAAATATGTCAAAGAAATATATTTTGGGCTAAGATATGTTTTATTTCCTTCAGGACCTACCATCTGTTATGTGATGCTACATCAAAATCAGGTTGAAATTTGGAATCTTATTGCCATGAAGAGTCTGTTTTGTTAGTCTTATGATCTCTATTTTAAAGTTAATCCTGGTCGGTTATGCCTAAACTCCAAAAAGGAGAGGGTACCATTAGGCATGTCTAACCTGCCTTCCCCTAATGGCTGCGAATTCCATTCTTCAGGTTTCTCTAGGGTCCCCTTGGCCCAGAGGGGGTCCATTCAGTTGGTTGCGAGGCTTAGGATTTTGTTTTTGGTTTACAGAATGAAGTGTGTTCATTCTTTTACGATCATTCCTAAATTACTTCATGTCAGAATTCTATCTTCCACAAAATTTGATTATCTCTCAACTGGGCAATTTTGGATGATTTTTTGGCTTCTTGTTGAAATGTTTTTGTTTCTCAAGTTTCTGCTGGAAACATACATTGCTTTTTATTTACATACAGTATTTGTAAGCCAGAGAAAAGTTCTCAAAATAAAATAAGAGTGTACTCAAATTTTAAAGTCTTAGAATTTTTAGCTATGAATGAGTAAAATTTTTAGGAAAAAATTTGTACCCTCTTTACTAAGAAAATGAAATTTTAGACCACATTCAATTCCTTCCGTTTAATCAGATGTTTCTTCACCAGTTAAACAAATCTGGCCGACATGTGTTCTTTGACCAGCAGATGACATTTTTCTCAGTTCAACTTGAATCTTTCACTCCACATAGCTGTTGACTTTTACATCTGTAATGGTTTGTGTACATTTTTCTGATTTTCTGGCATTGGAGAACCGAGTCCAAGATGAATGAAGTTGATAATGTTACTGGTGGCATATACGTATGGGTCTGCAGCAACCTCATTTCTTGCCTCCTCAGAAGAAAGAATTTGACCAAGGGGCATAAGGCAGGGTGAGACTGAGGCAAGTTTTAGAACAGGAGTGAAAGTTTATTTAAAAGCTTTACAGCATGAATGAAAGGAAGTAAAGAACACTTGGAAGAGGGTCAAGTGGGCAACTTGGGGGATCAAGTGTGCAGTTTGACCTTCTGACTTGGTGTTTTATGTGTTGGCATGCTTTCGGGGTCTTGTGTTCCTTTCCCCCTGATTCTTTCCTTGGAGTGGACTGCCCACATGCACAGTGGCCTACCAGCACTGGGCAGGGGCTGCATGCTCAGTGTGTTTATTGGAGTTTCATGCACGCTCACTTGCGGCATTCTACCCTTACCAGTTGAATGCTCCTAGAAGGTCATATACCAATTAAACTCCACTATTTTGCCTCTTAGTGTGCATGCTTGAGTGCACTCACCCAAATCCTGAGATCTTATCAGGAAGCTGTTGATCATGAACTTTAGGTGTCTTTCTCCATTGGGAGACTGCCTTTCCCTGGTGCCAACCACAACCAATTATTATTTTAAAGAGGCAGTTTTAACAACAACTGACTGACCATCACCTGATGGTTGCCTGACATTCTTGTTTGTAGGGGGGTGGCAGGTGAGTGCTCTCCTGCCCTTTCATGTCTGACTAACTACCTACTGTAACAATAAGTGTCTCACATTCTGAAGAGAGCTACCTTTCTTGGGGCTTATAATAGACAAAGGACTCTGCTCACTTACTATCACCAAGTCCATCCATGCTCCATCATGCCCGTCTTCCCCACCCTCTTCCCAAGTTGGGGAAGAGGGACAGGGTCTTTGCAGTCTTGAGTTTTGGATCTAGGGGAGCCACTGGGGGAAGGAAAGGCCTCTCCATGCTGACCAAAGCTAAGTGTGAATCTCTAAGGGAATCCCTGGTAAATAATAGCGATGAGGCAGGAATTTAGGAAGCTGACTCGTTAGCCTTCCTTATGTCTCGTATTTAAGTAAGGAAAAGAGTCTTGGAAAGATACGGCAGGACAGAGGGAGGGGAAGCTGTAAAGCGGCCTGTGATCCCATCATTGTAAGTGTCAAAGTTTCTTGTAGATCTGGTTTGACATAGAGGAAGGTTGCTGGAGTTGAGCTGTCTTGATGGTAGCCCACCCAAGAAAGAATGGCTCCTGGGCAGGAACCCCATGGTTTCTGTGTGTGGGTGTGCTACCCTGGACAGGAACCAGGGGGTGTTAAAGAGGTCTAGCTGGAGCCAGTCAGATCTCCCACATAAGGAAGCTCTTCATTGCAGAAACCCTTCAGAGACCCCTGCAAACCTCACACATATGCACCCGATGCAGAGGTGAGCACCCGGACTTCAGCCTCACAGCACTGATCAGTGGGAAGCAGGGATTTGCCAACCACAGGGAAAGCCCCTTGCACAAGCACAGGCAGTGAAGTCAGAAGATATTCATCCTTGTTCCCTTTCCCCCATCAGAAAGGAAAGAGGCATCTCAGAACCAGGCCATGTCCTCCTCTTCTATTTCAGTGTCTTGGAGTACATGGAATAAAGAAGTAAACCCTCTCCCATTCAGGGTTCCAGGAATAAGCCTGGTATGTTCAAGGAAAGCAGAAGGCCACTGTGTATGGAAACAGAGTGAGGGGGAGAGTGCACAGAGCTCCTAGGGTGAGGGAAGGACAGCGTTATAGGCCACTGGAAAGACTGCCCTTAATTCAAATTGGGAGTCATTGGAAGGTTTGGACAGAGACTTGACATGAACTGAGACATTTCTAAGGAATCACTTTGGCCAATGTGTTAAGACTGGATTGAAGGCAAGGGTAGAACAAAGAGAAGAGAAGGGAAGGCTATAGAAGAAATCCTGCTAAGAGATGAAGTGGCCTGGACCCTGGTGGTAGAAATGGTGTTAATAGAATTCTGGATATGTTTTGAAGGTAGAGTCAACAGGATTTCCTGGCCAAGTTTAAATTAAACTCTGGACTCAGCCCCTTTAATAATGTTTAACCTTGGTATGGAAGGCAAAATAATGCCCACAACAAACCCCCAAAGATATCCACATCCTAAAATCCCCAGAACTTTTGGATATGTTCCCTGACATGGCACATGTCAAAAGGGACTTTGCAGGTGTGATTAAGGTAAGGACCTTGTGATGGGCAGGTTAGCCTACTTTGTCCAGGTGGACCCAGTCTAATCCCGTGAATCCTTAAGAGTAGAGAGCCATTCACAACCGTGGTCAAAGAGACATGACTGCCGAAGGACAGTTAGAAAGATGCAGTGGAAAAAGGACTCGAACTGCCGTTGCTGGCTTTGAAGACAGAGGAAGGGGCTGTGAGCACGGAACAAGGACCCCCTCTAGAAGCGGAAAAAGACAAGGAAAGGGATTCTCCCCGTAGAGCTTACAGAAAGGAACTCAGCCCTGCTGACACCTTAATTTTAGCTCAATAAGACCTATGTTATACTTCTAACTGTAGAATTCTCCAATGAATGTGTGTTGTTTTAAGCCACAAGTCTGTGGCAATGTGTCATAGTAGCAGGAAAAAAACGAATACTTGAACAAATCACTTAATCTCTATGGGCCTCAATGTCCTTATCTGAAAAAAAAAAGGCATGATGATGGTGATCAGGCAGGATTGCTGTGAGAATCAGAAAAATGGGTATACAATGTTCAGCACCTAACTGGCACTCAGTTCCAGTGGCCATTATTATTCTGTTTACACGCTAGGAATACTCCATCCTCAGAGAGGCTCAGCTTAGCTCTTTCTGCAACTTTCTTCCCTCATGAACCTTACCCTGGAAGGCAGAAGTCCAGATCTTTGAAGTTAGATACTCCTTGTTTAGATCCCCTCTTTCTGGGGTCTTTGAGCAAATTACTTATCCTCTCTTAGCCTCATTGTTACCACCTTTAAAATGGGAAAGAACGCCTGCCTCAGAGAGTTGTGAGGATTAAAGAGTCCATAGGGATGCTCAGGAAATGAGAACATCTTTCCTTCCTCCTAGGCAACAAAATTCCTGAATGCCTGCAGAGACCCTAGGAGAAAGGCTCATTTTCTTTTTCTCTCTCTCTTTCCCCACGACCCTTACTTTACTTTCATTTTATCCTCTGTTCTTCATACAAGTTTTGGTCCTACTTTACAGGATGTGTGGCTCTTCATAACCTATTAAGAATGTTAAATAGTTTTCTGAAATTTTCTTATGGTTCATATATTAAGTTATTTCCGGAGCTCTGCTTTTCCCATGAGATTTGGGAATGTCATTACTTTCCCATTATTCCAATCTGCTATTTGTACAAGCACGTTGCTGAGAATGCACTATTTTCTCATCTTGTAAGGAAAAGTCTATCTGGGCAGTTGAAAGCCTGACAACAGAGAGTGTGTCTTGCCCTTGGCCCCTGAGAATGTCCATTTGAGTGTTGGTCAAATCGACTTCTTAGACCTGCATCTATATAGAAAAGGCTTATGTATATAATCTGTCTCAATCCCCAATATTTATTATTCTGAGTTTTTTGTTCTTCTACCCCAACAGCTGGTTCTCAGACATTCTGGGAGTACATGAACGACTAGAATTCCCCATGTGCTATTAACCTTGCCCCACCCTGAAGTCATGTTTTATGTGGTTATGATCGTTCCCACACTCCTCAGCTTCCCTACAGCCATGCCCATACCGCTGCGTCTTTTCTCCATAGTCTGCTCAGATCAGCAGTGTGATGCTGCTTGTGCCCTTGATGCTACTTGGCAATTTTCCTGTGGATTTCTCCAGCCATCTGTATTCACTCCCTCTGCCTCCACCTCACTCTCCCAGTCCTCCCAGCAGATGGCCTGGCCTTTTATTTCACAGAGAAGATAAAAGACTCTAAACAGGGGCGCCTTCGATCTCCCCCTGCAAACATCATTTCTGTACCCATCCTCTCTTCAGCTCCTGAGACAATAGGAAAACGGTCTCTATGTCTTTCAGCAAGCAATCCTTCCTTCTGGACTCTGGCTTCATACCCTTCCACCTCTCCTGGGACCCCATTCGTGCTCATCACTTCATTCTCCTGTAACTTCATTCTCACTGCTGGATCCTTTCAATCAGCATCTAAACACACTGTAGTCCCAGTCTCCACCTTACAACATTGCTCTTCTAGGACCAGCCCCTGTACCTCTAGCTGCTTCCCTATTTCCCTACTCACAGCTGAGTGCCTTCAAAGAGTTGTCTGCATTGTCTCTACTCTCACACAGCAAAGGCTTAAGAGACAAGGTGGTGTAATGGTTGAGAGAGTGAATTCGTGAGCCAGACTGCCTAAGCCTGTATTCTGCTTCTGCCATATGAACTGGGCCAAGTCACTTAACCTCTCTGTTTCTTGGTTTTCTCATCTGTAGAATGGAATAGTAAGTAATAACTCTCTCATCAGATTGGCATTACCATTAAACTAATACTAGTCTTTAGTATATGTAAAATGCACAGGACAGTAAATCACACAGAGAATGTACTATGTTAATATTATTATTATTAATCCACACCAGTGTGGCTTCAGCTGTCATTACTTCAGCAAAACTTTGGCTGATGTCACTGGTGACTTCTCTTTTGCTGCATTTATGGAATGCTCTGTAGACCTCTTCTCAATTGACACTTCAGCAATTTGATACTAAAACACACCCCCACTTCCTGATATGCTCTCTTCCTCTGATTTAGGTGTTGTAACCATTTATTTTCCCTCCATTCTGAAGATGATCCCTCTCAGCCTCATTTATTGGCTCTTTCCACTCCCCCCAAGCCTCAGTGTTGGAATTCTTCAGAGCTCACTTCCAGGTCCTCTTGTTTTACTACCCACTCTCCCTAGGTAAACCCATCCACATGTGTTTGTAATGCCTCCATTTCCGAACTCCATCCTATACCTCTCTCCTGAACCTACTCCATATCTATTCACTTAGCAATTGCAAACCAACCTCATGCCATGCCAGATGTCTGCATCCCACCCGCAAACCTGCATCTGCTTGTCATCATCCCGAAACTAGTCGTTCATGCCAGAAATCTATGAGACATCCTTAACCCATCTCTTTTAGGCCCACTCCAGGCAGTTGTTCACCAATTTCTGACTTCTGTACCTCCGATGTACTTTTAGAATCTTTATCCTTTGCTCCATCTCTGCTGCCAACACTATGGTCCCAGCCTCAGTTATCTCTCCCCTCAACTACTGCTAGAACTGGCATCCCCCCCTGCCAACTCCTGTCTATACTCCCTTGCTCCAAGACTGTGGATGACTTCCCATTGCTCCTCAAGATAAGAACCAAAATTCCTTTACATGGTTTAGGGGGCCCTGCATTACCTGACCCCTGCTGACCTCTGGCCTCATCATATTCCTCCTTCCCTTTTCCTTGCTAGCTTCAGCCACAATGATCTTCTCTGATTGTCAAAAACAATAAGCTTCGTCCACTTCAAAGCTTTCACTTTCTTTGTGCCACCAACAAATCCCACCTCTCCCCGAGTCATGTCTCGCACCAGTGTTAGTTTCAAATCCTGCTCCTCTTTGAGGCCTCAACTTAACTTTCTTTCTCGGGGCAGCCCTCTCTGAGTCTCCAGACTTGGTTCAGCTTCTCTGTGCTACACTACTATAATCTTCTGTTGATTTCTGCCAGGGGATTTTAAAAATAGTTGAAGTTTTGTGGTTATTTGATTAACTCTTTCTCCAAAGTCTGCCCCCAAAATCCCCTCCCTTCACTATCTAGAGCAAGAAAAAGATTAGCACTTGAAATTATCTTAAAGAAAATAAAGAGGGCTTCCTTGTCCCCAGTATCCTAAGAGTTAATCCAAGCACATTTTCTTTAGACATTACATCAATAAAATATCACAGAAAATATGTTTAAGATAGACATTAATAAGAGAAATTGCAACAGTGAGTTTTAAATGCAAGCAAATAGGGAAAATGAATATGTATTACACATACACACACGCACACCCCCACCACACACACCCCTACCTCTCTTACATTTAGTTCAATGGCAACCATATAAAGTATTTACGACACCCCTGCCATCCATTTCTCCACTATTGAATTTCAGCTTGTTTCTTCTCCCACCTGCCTGATTCATTTAAATTGCCAAATGAAGCTGATAAAGTTGTAGCAGAAACCTCACAGACTGCGCTCCTTGCCAGAGTGACTCACATCCTATAGGAGAGATGACCCAGTTCAGGCAATAAAAACATTCCACATAGGGGAAAGATTCATTAATTAGCAAAATCGTAACCTCTTCATTTCCCTCAGGGGTGCCTTCTTGGTGTCTTTGAGTATGAGAGCATTTTGAAGGCTCAGAACATATTCTCTTGTGGGCTGCATGGGAGGATACATGTATGTGAGCCTCTTTACAGGGACCCCTGTCCTGCCCAGTCCCACCTTTAGCAGATGGTTTCCACAGCTGACAGAAACTGAGAGGAAACCAGTCCCCAGGCATTTGTATCTCCCACAGCACCAAACAGAGGCACACATTAAAATCTGGTTAAAAGTAAACAATTCCGATGAAGAGTTATCTGTGGCAGAGATGAGTGCATACCCCAAGAGTCAACAGAAATTTATAGCCCAAAAGACCATTTGCTTGCGATGTGATGGAAATGGCAAGAGAAACTTGATCTAAAATAACCATATAAAACTTTGACTTTGTACATGTAAGTAGACCCATTTCCCTAATAATTTTCACAGTGAGATAAGCAACTGGCTTATTATTATTATAATATTTTAATTCTCTAATATTCTGAAGGATCTGAGTACATCTTGACTGGTGATAAAGTTCATTAACTCTCTCAAACAAGCACTTATTGAGTGCCTACCAGGTGTCTACCAGGTGCAGGAGGTAGACTATGGAAGAATCTTCAGCTGTGTCCTCAAGGAGCTTACAGTCTATTGAAGGATACAGGGAACTAAAAAGCAATAGTCATCCAGTTGATAACTGCTATTTGCTGATAACTGCTATTTGCAAGAGAAAAAGTAGAGTCTACAGGAAGGTTCTCTAACCCAGACTTAGAGAGTCCTAAAAGGCTTCCCAGAGGAAATGATATGTAAGCTGCCTCTTGGAGGGTAAATAAGAGTTAGCTTTATGAAGGTCCAGGATAAAAGTGTCCCAGGCAGAAAAAAGAGATGGCCTAGAAGCAACAGAGAGGAAACCATAGTCAGGGAGCCAAAGCAGTTCAGTGCACCTGGAGCCACTGACATTTTGCCCTCCTCCTGTCACTGCAATATATATTCCACCTCGACTCTCCCCACCAAAACCATTTTCATTTTTCCTTTCTACAGCATCCTTCTTTGAACTGATTATTTCATGACTGGGTGGGTAGGTGGGTGGTTATTTGGATGGTTGGTTAGTTGGTTGGATGGTTGCTTGGGTGATTGGATGGATGGTTGGGTGGTCGGATGGTTGGGTTGTTGGATGGTTGGGTGGTTGGTTGGGTGGGTGGTTGCTTAGTTGGGTGATTGGTTGGTTGGTAGAGTGGTTGGTTTGCCCATTTCCTGTAACACTGCTCCTACTCAGCCTCCCTGGGAGGCCCCATTCTTCACACTCCCTGCTGCTCTAGCCCTTTTGGCAAGCTTTCATACACTGCCTCTCCTCCAATTTTCATGTCTCAGCCAGAGAGTTTTTTTAAAATGCAAATTTTATCCTGTCAATCCTCCTACTTAAAACTCTTCAATAGTTTATTTTTTCCAGTTTGGGTATTTTTTTTCTTTCTGGTAGCACTTTTATTTTTTCTTGCACAATGACGTATCCTTGGACTGTGATACTCTCACACAACAGTAGAAAAACAAGATGTGTAAGTCATCCATAAAGCTGAGAATTATGTACAAAAATCTTACATAAATTAAAATGATGCATAAATTTACAGGTAAAAATACAAATCATTTTGCAACTAGAATGAGTAATTTAGCCCTGTGACATTCTGCTGCAAAAAAAAAAAAAAAAAAAAAAAAATTGGATAAGAAAGAAAATGGAGTCCTAGGGCCAGGTTTACATACGTTTTCTACCTCTGCTGGAAGACTGCAACAAAAAATGACAATTCATTCATAAATTCTTGCCAGTCTCTGGAGAAATCCAGGAATTGTCATTTATACTCTGTGGAGATCTGATCAGGCCCTAGAAGATTGAACAACTTGAAAGAAATTGTCAGGCAGCCAAAGACCCATCACATCAGGCCAAGTGCCCTCTATACACATGTTCCCCTTATTCTCCCTTTGCCACACAAAGTGTCTAGCCACACATGCTAAACTTTAAACTAAAGATATGTAAAGAATTTTAGAAAATGTATTATAAAGAAATAGTTAATATGAATACAAGCTGAAATAGTGCTATTTGCTATCAGACAAAGACAGGTGTCTTTTTAAAAAGGCATCTTCCAAGTACATAAGTCTAATATAAGATGCTGTCCATTTAAAAGTAGCTAGGTGTGGTGGCTCATGTCTGTAACCCTAGTCAGGAGGCTCACCTGGGCCCAGGAGTTCAAAACCCAACGTGGGCAACATAACTAGCTAATAGTCCCAGCTAATCAGGAGGCTGAGGTGGGAGGATTGCTTGAGCTCGAGAACTTGAGGCTGTAGTGTACTATGCTTGTGCCACTGCACTCCACCCTAGGCAACAGAGCAAGACTCTCTAAAATTGCCATGGGCAATGGGCAGGTCAAACTCATCAGACTCTTGCTTGCTATTCCACATCTGCTGGAAGGTGAAGACAGTCGCCAGACACAGTATGTGCACTCAGAATAAGGGCAATCTTAATTTTAATTGTGTTTTTTTCCCAAGGCTGTGACATCTGTCTGTGTTCTAAAGCCAGTAATAGCAGGACACGTGGTAGTACTACCAGATGAGATGGGATGTGTTGTGTTGGCATATAGATCTTTTCTAATATAAGCATCACATCTCAAGGGTGACATGGAAGTGCTATCTTGGGTGCCACTGCTTTCATACCTGAGGAGGATGGCTAGAAACAACTTCTGGGTCCATGATTCTCTCCTTGACAGAGGTGGTCAACTGACTGTGCGGGAGCTTAGTGCTCTTCTTCAGGGTAGATGGTAAGCAATGGTGGTTCCTGTTTGACATCCAGGACAGAGCAGCACCACTTCCCCTTGGCATCATGTACAATTTCTTCTCTGCTTTAATCTCTTCTTCTCACAGTCCTTAAGAATACTCTTCCAAGTCTCAGCTAGCAGAGTCAAGAAATAGCATGACATAGGGCAGGTGTAACCGTCATAGAAGGGCATTGTGTGAGTGCCACCATCACCTAAGTCTACCAGCAGTATATGACCAGAAGCATTACAGGAACAGCATGGCTGGAATAGCAGCACACGTAGCTGGGCTATTGAAGGTGTCAAACAGAGCCTGTTACAGGTGTCATCAATTGATGGACATTTGGTTTGTTTCTACTTTTTGAATAAATATGGAAGTTTGAAGTTATGAAGTACCCATATGCTTAAAGAGAGAAATGAGTAGCAGAGGAATTTCAGGCCACTGAGAGGGTCTGGTTGAATTTGAAAACCACAGTATGATGCTGCACAGTCATGTAATTTATGACACAAAAAACTCATCAGCAGTAAGCTCTGCCTCTTCCCAGAACGCCACACTTCAGCTCTGCTAAACTGCTTGTAGTTCCACGAACTCACCTCTGGGATTTGCAGTGTTCTCTTTGCCTAGACCATTTCCTTCCAGGTCTCACTGCCATTCCCAATCTAACCTTGAGTCTGAGATCAGATGTCACATCATCCAGAAGCTTTCCCTGACATTCTGAGTCAGTGTCACGTGCCCCTTTCAAGTGGCACCCTCCATTTACCCCATCATGGCATTTCTGACCCTGCTGTGACCCATCCACCCTGCACCACCACTAGGCTAGAATCTTATGGGCAAGCACTGTGACATTCACCAGATGAGCCCCCATGTTTGGCATGATGCCTGCTGCCTAAGAGGGGCTCAATAAATTTTAAAGGAATAAATCAGTGAATGAGTGGTGGATGCTTTCAAAAACATGGATCCATGAGGGTTGAAGATGCTGAGAACTAGGACTTGGTGGGTAGTAATGAGCACGTCTCTCCAACACACTGGCAGCTGAAATTCTTCAGAGATGAATTTCTGCACTTTTAAAAATAATTGAGAACTAGAGTAATTAATGTTTGTCGAAACATACTTGTTTGTATTTCTGGACAAGTTTTTATCAAAGTTAAAATAAATCTTTCAGAAATATTAGCTTTGCAATTCTCCCATTTTCTTTGTCCACATTTGGCGCTCCACTCTTGAATGATGGTTTCTAGAACACAACTGGAAAGAGGCAAGAGGCTATTTACTCAGTTGCACACAGATAGAAAAGAATAAGTTACCAGCCAGGATTTCCAGTGTAATCTAGCATTAGAGATAACCCCTGATAGACATCAGAAGAGGGTGTAAGTCCCTTTCCAAAAGAAAAAATTAAAAACTACTAGTGATATGCCTTCCCTAACCATTGCTTTCAAAGACCTTTTAAATTATTTTTGTTAATTAAAATTTTGACCATGTATACTTTGAAAAATTACTAAATTAAGGAAAGTCTTGATTTTTATAGCATATTAAGTTAATAGGGATATTGCTTGACTTGACCAAATAAATTCTTTATTATAGCCACACACAGAAAATAGAGCTACATGTTTTAAATTGTATACTGTAAGCCTTTGAATGAATTTTCCATGAAGAAGGCATCATGGAGAAGAAGAAATATCTGACACATACAAATGAGGTGAGGACAAACTACTGAAATGTAACTGGCAGTGATTCAGCTTCTTAGTTCACTTTTAATAGTTTATTTATTTATTTTTATATTTATTTTATTTATTTATTTTTGAGATGGAGTCTTGTTCAGTCACCCAGGCTGGAGTGCAGTGGCACAATCTCAGCTCACTGCAAGTTAATAGTTTATTTTTAAGTTCATGTATCTTTGAACTAACTGTGTAGCTTTTATAAGAGACAAATATTGGGAGATGGCCTTAAATTGACTCTTGCTTTGCAAACCAAAGTACATCTTAAAACAAGTTCCCCTGTGCTTCTCTAATGAGTTCGGACAAGAATAATGCTGCCTCAGATTGCAATGTTCAAGGCAGTCATTAAAGTTAATAATCAGTGCTCTTGTATGGAAGCTTTATGCCTAACATTGATCAGCCCTTTATTGTGTGGCATTTGCTAGTATTCAAGTAGCAAGGAGCTCACCACATAGGCCATCAGGTAGGTTTCCATGGTAGCAGTCTTTCTTTTGTTATTCACCTTGGTAACATAGACCGGGTGCAAGCCCCAAGTCTTGGCAGCTTACACGTGGTGTTGGGCCATTCTCATGCTGCTGTGAAGAAATATTCAAAATGGAGTCATTTATAAAGGAAAGAGATTTAATTGACTCACAGTTTTGCAGCACTGGGGAGGCCTCAGGAAACTTACAGTCATGGTGGAAGGGTAAACAAACACATTCTTCTTCACAGGGCGGCAGCAAGAAGTGCAGAGCAAAGGTGTGGGAAAGGCCCTTTATACAAGTGTCAGATCTCATGAGAACTTACTATCACAAGAACAGCATGGAAGAAACTCCCCCTATGATTCAATTATCTGTACCTGGTCCCTCCCTTGAGACATGGGGATTATTATAATTCAAGGTGAAATTTGGGTGGGAACACAGAGCTAAACCATATCAGACAGTATCCAAATACTCACCATGTCACTGCTTAATGAAAAGAAATAGAATATTGATAATGCCAGTAGAGTCAAGAACCTGGTCTCTGAGTGTGACAACAAGGCAAGGCATGGTGTCTAGCAAGGTTTTCTTTTAAGCAACTGTCCGCTAAGCAGGACTAGTGTGCCTTTGATCTTATTACATGTTAATAACCCTCAGTTGTCTTATATTATTGCCCTGGAGAAAAATAGAACCCAATGGTGACTAGAATAGTTTCATTAGTGCTGAATCTTATGAAATACAAGTTTGTGATTGCACACTAATAAAAGTACAATATAAAAACTATGGAAGAAAAGAGACTTCTACTTTTAAGGTGTAAGGATAACATTGAGGAATGAAAACAGCTTAGATTTGTGTTGGTTTGTGTGTCCTCATTTTTCCCAGTGACTCAACACCTGGGTTTGCTCATTTCTCTATTGTCTAAAATAAATGCATTCTGGTAAGTATCACTTCTCTTTGACTGTGAATTGATTATTTGAGTTCATAGCAGCACATGGGGGCTTTATTATGCTGGCTGGCTTGTTCTGAGGTCAACAGGGAAGTCAACTAGTACTCAGTCATTCAAATAAAGAAAATAATGTACTCAGACTTAACATCTTTCTGGTATTCAGTCCTACCAAAATATCATTTCTGCCACTTTCTCAGGAAAGAGTAAAAGCTGTAACTCTTAATTTAATTTACCATTCTCCTTCCTATAGGATACCTGAAAACATTTATGAATGAGTAAGTCTTTAGTGCCTCCATTTTAGCTACTTTAATCCGTGAAATTTCCACAAAGCATTGTATGGCTTTCCCTTGTAGCTTTAGCCTTCATTATAAACAGTCTGAGTGTAACATCCATAGGGGTGTGTAAAGTTTCTACCATATATAAAATATATTCTAAAATATATTTAAAAGAAAAACTACAAATACCAAGCCAAGAAGAGAAAATCTGAAAGGAGCTGGTGATGGCGCGCGCGCGCGCTGGTAGAATCGGGGGGGTTCGCTTTTACTTATAGAAGAATAAGGATAAGAGAATTATAATATACTTCTCATCAGAAATCATGCAAGCAAGAGGAGAATGGAAAAGTATTGAGTATTGAAAGACAAAAGCCGTCAACCTAGAATTATATATCTAGAGAAATTATCTTTCAAAAGTAAAGAAGAAATATTTTCTCAGACAAGCAAACATGGAGATAATTCATCATCCACAGACCTACCCTAGAAGAAATATTAAAATATGTTCTTCAAGGAGAAGAAAAATAAAGTTCAGAAACATGGATCTACACTAAATAAAGAAGAGCATAGAATAAGGAATAAATAATCATCAAAGAAAATATTTGATTTTCTTTTAAGTGAGGTATTAGAGAAGTGTTTTTTAATGTTACAAAGGCAGCAACTTATTAGGTGATTATAGTATAGAAAATTATAAAAAGAAATACTTTAAAGAATCAGAAGTATTCTAAGAGAGAAGAGAAAGCAGAATCATATAAAATACTCAATTAAACCAAAGAAAACAGAAAGGGGAGGGGCATAAAAAAAGAAACAGATGCCCAGTGCAATGAATAGAAAGCAGTTAAAATATGGTAGTTATTAATCCAACCATATCAATAATCACTTTAAATGTCAATAGCCTAATACACCAATTAAAAGACAAAGATTATTACAGTAGATAAAAATAACAAGACTAAAATATTATGCATGTTTCCTACAGGAAACTCACTTTAAACATAAAACCACAGTTGGGCTAAGAGTAAAATGATGAAGAAAGATAGAATATGCTAACAGTAATCAAAATAAAGCTGATGTTAGCTATATTAATTTCAGACAAAGCATACTTTGAACAAGGAAAATTATCAGAGATAAACAGAAATATTACATAATAATGAAGGGATTAATTCACCAAGGGGACATAATCTTTAATGTATATGCACATAACAACAGAGCATAAAAATACATGAGACAAAACTGATAGAAACTGCCAGGAAACATAGGCATATCCACTATTATAACTGGAGACTTCAACACCCCTCTCTTAGCAATTGTTAGATCAAGCAGGCAAAAAATTCATACGGATATAGTTGACCTGAACAGTGCCATCAATCAGCTTGATCTAATTGACATCTATAGAATATTTTATTCAACAAAAGTAGAGTACACATTCCACTCAAGCTTATGTAGGACATTCACCAACATCAACCCTATTCTGGGCCATAAAACATATCTTAACAAAGTTAAAAAAAAAAATAGAAGTCATACAAAGTATGTTCACAGTCAACAAGGGAGTTAAACTAGAAATCAATAAAAGAAAAAATGGCTAGAAAAGTCCAAAGTATTTGGAAATTAAATAGCACACTAATAAATAACCCATGGTTCAAATAAGAAGTGTCAAGAGAAATTTACAAATACTTTGCACTACAAGAAAATGAAAATAAAACTCACCAAAATTTTTGAGATGCAAGGAAAGCAGTGCTTAGAGGTTAATTTAACATTATATGCATATATTATAAGTTTTTAATCTAATCTAAGACTAGAGAAGGAACAATTTAAGTCAAAAGTAAGGAGAAATGAAATAATAAAAATTAAAGAAGTAATAAAATTAAATAAAATAAAAGCAAAAGCTGATTATTATAATGGACTGATAAAATTATAAAACTCCAGACAGGCTCACCAAGAAAAAAAGAAAGAATATACAAATTACTAATATAATAAATGAAAGAGGAATCTCACTACTGATCCTATTGTCATTAAAATAATAATAAAGAAATATTATGAACAACTCTATGCCCACAAATTTGATAATCTAGATAAAATGGATCAATTCCTGGAAAGAAACAATCACCAAAACTCATGCAAAGAGAAAGATAATCCTAATAGACCTATCTCTATTAGAGAAATTGAATGAATAATTACTAACCTTTTAAAACAGAAAACACTAGGCCCAGATGGCTTCACTAGCAAATCCTACCAAACATTTAAGGAAGAAATCATACCAATTCTTCACAATTTCTTTTTTTTTTTGAGACAGAGTCTTGCTCTGCCGCTCAGGCTGGAGTGCAGTGGCCAGATCTCAGTTCACTGCAAGCTCGGCCTCCTGGGTTCCCGCCATTCTCCTGCCTCAGCCTCCGGAGTAGCTGGGACTACAGGTGCCCACCACCTCGCTCGGCTACTTTTTTGTATTTTTTTAGTAGAGACGGGGTTTCACCGTGTTAGCCAGGATGGTCTCGATCTCCTGACCTCGTGATCCGCCCTCCTCGGCCTCCCAAAGTGCTGGGATTACAGGCTTGAGCCACCGCGCCCGGCCTCACAATTTCTTTCAGATAATAGAAGCAGAGCGAATACCTACTAACTCATTCTCTGTGGCCAGCCATTGCCTTAATACGAAAACAACGAGAGAAAGACATTACAAGAAAGAGAACTTACAGACACGTATCTCTCATGAACATAGATACAAAAAATCCTCAAAAATGTTTGCAAATCAAATTGAACAATGTATAAAAACAATTATTCCAAAATAGCTGGATGAGAGGATTTGAAATTTTCTCAACACATGGAAATGATAAATACTCAAGATGATGGAGACCCCCAAATACTCTGACTTGATCATGCATCAAGTATATGCACACAGTCTATGCATATAACAAAATATTGCCTGTATCTCATAAATATGTACAAATATTGTGTATCAATTTTAAAATAAAATAGATTTAAAAGAATTAATCACCAAAACCAAGTGGAAAGTGTTGTAGGCATGCAAGAATGGTCAAAATTCAAATACCAATTGACATAATCCACAACAGCAGTAAGCTAAAGAAGAATCATATGATCATACTAAAAGATGCACAAGAAGACTTTGATAAAATCCAACATCCACTTGTGATTTAAAGGAAAAAAAAAACTTTCAGAAGAGTATAAATAGAAGAGAAATTCTTCAAGTTGATAAAGAACATCTATTAAAAATATGTAGCTGGAAGTCCTAGCTAGAGCAATCAAACAAGAGAGAGAAATAGAGAACATCCATATTGGAAAGGAAGAAGTCAAATTATCCTTGTTTGTATGATCTTATGTTTGGAAAAACCTAAACTCCACCAAAAAACTGTTAGAAGTGATAAACAAATTCAGTAAAGTTGCAGGATACAAAATCAACATAAAAAAAATCCATAGCATTTCAATATGCCAACATTGAAGAATCTGAAAAGAAGTCAAAAGTAACCCCTTTACAATAGCTACAAGTAAAATTAAATAACTAGTAATCAACTTAACAAAGACGTGAAAGAGCTCTACAATGAAAACTATAAACCATGGTGAAAGAAATCAAAGATGACATGCAAAAAAGGAAGGATATTCCATGGTCATGGATTAGAAGAATAAATATTGTTAAAATGTTCATATTACCTAAAGCAATTTACAGATTCAATTCAATCCCTATCAAAATACCAACGGCATTCTTCACAGAAATAGAAAAAAAAAGCTAAAATTTATATGGAACTACAAAAGACCCAGAATAGCCAAAGCTATCCTGAGCAAAAAGGCAGAATTGAAACAATCACATTACATGACTTCAAATTATACTACAGAGATATATTAATGAAAACAGCGTGGTACTGGCATAAAAGCTGACACAGATCAATGAAACAGAAGAGAGAACCCAGAAACAAATCCAAAGAACTGCAATAAACTCATTTTTGACAAAGGTGCCAAACACACACATTAGGGAAAGGACAGTCTCTTCAATAAATGTTGCTGGGAAAACTGGATATCCATATGTACAAGATAGAAACTAGACCACTATCTCTTGCTACATAGAAAAGTCAAATCAAAATGTATTAAAGACTTAAATCTAAGACCTCAAACTATGAAACCACTACGAGAAAACATTGGGAAAATTCTCCAGGACATTGGACCGGGCAAAGATTTCTTGAGATACCCCACAAGCACAAGCAACCAAAGCAAAAAATGGACAAATGCGGTCACATCAAGTTAAAAACCTTCTGCACAACAAAGGAAACAATAAAGTGAAGAGACAACCCACAGATTGGGGAAAAAAAAATGCTTGAAAATTACCTGTCTGACAAGGGATTAATAACTAGAATATACAAGGAGCTCAAACAATTCTATAGGGAAAAAACAAAACAAAACAAAAAAACAAAAAACAAATAATCTGATTTTGTAGATTTTGGCTGATAATTGTTTTGTTTGGAAAACAAAAAACTGATTCTAAAGTTTATGTTGAAAGTAAAAAGGCCCAAAACAGCCAGTGCAATGTTGAAGAAGAACAAAGTAGGAGAACTGGCACTACCTGACTTCAAAACTTACTATAAAGCTACAATAATCAAGACATTGTGGAGTTGGCAAAAGAATAAACACATAGACCAATGGAACAAAATAAAGAGCTAGAAATAGACTCTCACAAATGTAGGCAACTGATATTTGACAAAGGAGCAAAGGCAATTCAAGAGAGAAAGGACATCTTTTTAACAAATGGCACTGTAGCAATTGGAAGTCCATGTGGTCAAAAGCTGAATCAAGACATAAATCTTACACCTTTCACAAAATTTAACCCAAAATGGATCATAGACTTAAATGTAAAAGTCAACACTTATAAAAATTCTAGAAGAAAATATAGGGAATTTGAGTTGACATAAAATTCTTAGATACAACACCAAAGGCATGAGAAAACAATAATAATCCACTTGACTCAGCCATGAGCAAAGTTTGCATAATCATAATAATCATAAATACTGATTACTGATTTAGTTTCTCAAAATATGATAAAACTAAACTTAGTTGATAAAAGATAGGGGGAAAAAGAGGGGAGGGATTGTAAGAGGACTGAAGCCATATGTTTTATTTTAGGAAAGCAGATGATATATAAAATTGATAAATCAAGAAATAGCAGTATATAGATATTGTTAAGACATATGGGTATAAAACCCAGAAAGAGGCTGACATCAGCAAGATGGCAGAATAGGAAGTCTCCAGTCTTGGCCATTACCCCCCAAAAAACACTGATTAAGCAACTATTCATGAACAAGATTGCCAAGAAAAAGGTTGCAGCACACCAATGGTGCAAAATGTCTGAGAAAAGCTGCATTTAAAAGGATAAAATGAGTAGTTTCACTCTATCAGATTTACGCTTCCCCTAAGCTACCACAGCACAGTACCAAGAAAGATCCCCTTTGCCCACAATTTCTCCCATAGGGAGTTTCACTTATGAAACTTAGTTTCACTGGAAACAAAATTTTTGGCTGATAATTGTTTTGTTTAAGGAGGCTAAAGATATGACACCAATCCCTTCTAGCTTGTGAAGTTTCTGCTGAGAAATCTGCTGTTAATCTGTGACAGCAAAAGGGGATACAGCAAAAGCAGTGCTAAGAGGAAAGTTCATAGTATTAAATGCCTACATCAAAAACTCTGAATGAGCACAAAGAGACAATCTAAGACCACACCTCAAGGAACTAGAGAAAGAAGAACAAACCAAACCCAAACCCCGCACAAGAAAAGAAGTAACCAAGGTCAGAGCTGAACTAAATGAGATTGAAACAAACAAACAAAAAAATACAAAAGATAAATGAAACAAAAAGCTGGTTCTTTGAAAAGATAAATAAAGTTGATATACCATTAGCGAGATTAACCAAGAAAAGAATAGGGAAGATCTGAATAAGCTCAATTAGAAAAGAAATGGGAGATATTACAACTGATACCACAGAAATACAAGAGTTCATTCAAGGCCACTATGAATACTGTTATGCACATAAATTAGAAAACCTAGAGGAGATGGATAAATTTCTGGAAATATACAACCCTCCTAGATTAAACTAGGAAGAAATAGAAATGCTGAACAGACCAGTAACAAGCAGTGAGTCTGAAATGGTAATTTTTAAATTGCCAACCAAAAAAAGTCCAGGACCAGGTGGATTCACAGCTGAATTCTATCAGACATTCAAAGAATAATTAGTACCATTCCTATTGATGCTATTCAGAAAAGTAGAGAAAGAGGGAGTCCTCCCTAAGTCATTCTGTGAAGCCAGTATGACCCTAGTACCAAAACCAGGAAAGGACATAACAACAAAAAAAGAAAACTACAGACCAATATCCCTGATGAACATAGAAGCAAAAATTCTCAATAAAATACTAGCTAACCAAATCCAACAGCATATGAAAAAAACAATACACCATGATCAAGTGGGTTTTATACCAGGGATGCTGGGATGGTTTAACGTACACACGTCAATAAATGTGATACCCCACATAAACAGAACTAAAAACAAAAATCACATGATCATCTCAATAGATGAAGAAAAAGCATTTGACAAAATCCTGCATCGCTGTGTGATTAAAACCCTCAGCAAAGTCGGCATTGAAGGGACATACCTTAATGTAATAAAGCCATCTACAACAAACCCACAGCCAATATAACACCAAACAGGGAAAAGTTGCAAGCATTCCCTCTGAGAACTGGAACAAGACAAGGATGCCCACTCTCACTACTTCTAGTCAACATAATACTGGAAGTCCTAGCCAGAGAAATCAGACAAGAGAAAGAAGTAAAGGGCATCCAAACTGGTATAGAGGAAGCCCAACTGTCACTGTTTGCTGATGATATGATCGTATACCTAGAAAACCCTAAAGACTCCTCCAGAAAGCTCCTAGAACTAATAAACTAATAAACTCAGCAAAGTTTCAGGATACAAAATCAATCTACACAAATCAGTAGCTTTGCTATACACCAACAGTGACCAAGCTGAGAATCAAATCAAGAACTCAACCCCTTTTACAATAGCTGCAAAAAAATAAAATAAAATACTTAGAAATATAACTAACCAAGGAGGTGAAAGACATCTACAAGGAAAACTCCAAAACACTGCTGAAAGAAATTATAGACTACAGAAACAAATGGAAACACATCCCATGCTCATGGATAGATAGAATCAATATTGTGAAAATGACCATACTGCCAAAAGCAATCTACAAATTCAATGCAATTTCCATCAAAATACCACCATCGTTATTCACAGAATTAGAAAATACAATCCTAAAATTCATATGAAACCAAAAAACGCAAGACTAAGCAAAAAGAACAAATCTGGAGGCATCACATTACCAGACTTCAAACTATACGGTAAGGCCATAGTCACCAAAACAACATAGTACTGGTATAAAAATAGGCACATGGACCAATGGAACAGAATGGAGATCCCAGAAATAAAGCCAAATACTTACAGCCACTGATCTTCGATAAAGCAAACAAAAACACAAAGGGGGGAAAGAGCACCCTATTCAACAAATGGTGCTGGGATAATTGGCAAGCTACATGTAGAAGAATGAAACTGGATCCTCATCTCTCAACTTATACAGAAATCAACTCAAGATGGACCAAAGACTTAAATCCAAGACCTGAAACCATAAAAATTTTAGAAGATAACATCAAAAAAAAAAAATCCTTCTAGATATTGGCTTAGGCAAAGACTGCATCACCAAGAACCCAAAAGCAAATGCAACAAAAACGAAGATAAATAGATGGAACTTAAACTGAAAATCTTCTGTACAGCAAAAGAAACAATCAGCAGAGTAAACAGACAGCCCACAGAGTGGGAGAAAATCTTCAGAATCTATACATCTGACAAAGGACTAATATACAGAATCTACAAGAAACTCAAACAAATCAGCAAGAAAAAAAAAACAATCCCATTAAAACCTGGGCTAAGGACATAAATAGCAAATGCTCAAATTAAGATATACAAATGACCAACACACATATGAAAAAATGCTCAACATCACTAATGATCAGGGAAATGAAAATCAAAACTAAATGTGATATCACCTTACTCCTGCAAGAATGGCCATAATCAAAAAATAAAAAATAATAGATGTTGGCATGGATGTGGTGAAAAACGAACACCTTTACACTGCTGATGGGAATGTAAACTAGTACAACCACTATGGAAACCCGTGTGGAGATTCTTTAAAGAACTAAAAGTAGATCTACCATTTGATCCAGCAATCCCACTCCTGGGTATCTATCCAGACGAAAAGAAGTCATTGTATGAAAAAGACACTTGCACGTGCATGTTTATAGCAGCACAATTCACAACTGCAAAAATATGAAACCAGCCTAAATGCCATCAATCAACAAGTGGATAAAGAAAATTTGGTATATATATATACCATGGAATATTACTCAGCCATAAAAAGGAATGAAATAATGGCATTCACAGCAACTTGGATGGAATGGTAGACCATTATTCTAAGTGAAGTAACGCAGGAATGGAAAACCAAACATCATATGTTCTCACTCATAAGTGGCAGCTAAGCTATGAGGACACAAAGGCATAAGAATGATACAGTGGACTTTGGGGACGCCAGGGAGAGTATTAGGGGAGTGAGGAATAAAAAACTACACATTGAGTACAATGTGCACTGCTCGGGTGATCGATGCAACAAAATCTTAGAAATCACCACAAAAGAACTTATCTATGTAATTAAATACCACCTATTCCTCAAAAACTATTGAAATGAAAAATAATAATAATTGTTAAAAGAAGAGAACAACTAAGGTAAGGGTTGGCTTTTTTGAAAAGATAAACAATATCAACAAGCCCCTAGCTAGATTACCTTTTTAAAAAGAGAAGACTCAAATAAATAAAATCAGACATGAAAGAGGAAACATTACAACTGAAGCAATAAAATGAAAAGATTTTAAGGGATTATTATGAACGATTATATGCCAAAAACAAGCAACAAAAGCAATAATAGACAAATGAGACTGCATCAGATTAAAAAGCTTCTGCATAGCAAAGCAATCAACAAAGTGAACAGGCAACCCCTGGCATGGGAGAAAGTATTTGTAAATTATATCTGATAAAGAATTAATATCTAAAATCTCTAAGGAAATCATCCAATGCAATAGCAAAAAAAAAAAAACAAACAAACAAACAAAAACAAACAAAAATAACCTGATAAAAAAATGGTCAGACGACTTGAAATGGCATTTCTTCAAAAAAGACACACGCATATGGCCAGCAAATATACAAAAAGGTGCTCACCTTCACTAATCATTAGGGAAATGCAAATTAAAGCTACAATAAGATATCACCTCACACAAGTTAAAATGGTTATTACTAAAAAAAAAAAAAAAAAGGATGAGTGTATGCAAGGATGTGGACAAAGGGAACCCTTGTACACTGTTGATGGGAATGCTAATTGGTGCAGCCACTATGGAAAACAGTATGGAGGATCCTCAAAAGTAGAAAACAGAACTACCATATGATCCAGGATTCTAGGTATATATCCAAAAGAGTTGCAATCAGGGTCTCAAAGAGGCATCAGCATTCCCGTGTTTTTGCAGCATTATTCACTGTGGTAAAGACATGGAAACAACCTAAATGTCCAATGAGAGATGAGTGATAAATAAAAGGTGTATATACATAGAATGGATTTTTATTCAGCCCTTAAAAAGGAATAAATCCTTCCATTTGCTAAAATGTGGATTCAGCTGAAATAACATTATTGTAAGTGAAATAAACCAGACTACATGATCCCATATCAAGAATATAAAATAGCCAAAGACATAGAAGCAGAGAGTAGAATGGTGGTTACCTGGGGCTGAGAAGGGAATCAAGGAGATATTAGTCAAAGGGTACATTTCAGTTATACAAGGTAAGTCCTTGAGATCTACTATACAACATAAAAGCCATAATTAACAATATTCTAGTGTGTACTTAAAACTTGTTGAGTAGATCTTATGTTAAATGTTTGTATCACCAAAAAAATGGAGAGAGAAAGGTTTTACAGGTGATGGTTACGTTTATGGCACTGTTTATGGTGATGGTTTCAATGGACTTATACTCACCTGCAAACTCATCAACATGTGTACGTTATGTATACCTTTTTGTATATAAATCATACTTCAATTTTTAAAAAATGAATTAGGCCAGGCACAGTGGCTCACACTTGTAATCCCAGCACTTTGGGAGGCCAAGGCGGGTGGATCACTTGATGCCAGGAGTTCAAGACCAGCCTGGCCAAAATGGTGAAACCCCGTCTCTACTAAAAATACAAAAATGAGCCAGATGTGGTGGTGTGGACCTGTAATCCCAGCTATTCAGGAGGCTGAGGCAGAGAATCGCTTGAACCTGGGAGGTGAGGTTTGCAGCGAGCCGAGGTCACTTGTTGTCCAGCCTGGGTGACAAGCGCAAGACTGTATAAAAAAAAAAAAAAAATTGAAATGAAATGAAATCTGGAAGAAGCCACTGAAAGAGTTGAATGTGGCTTCCTCTGGGAGCAGAACAGGGCATGAAGAGGAAACTAAAGGGCAGTTGTTGGGGCATGGAGTTTCTGCTTTTTTAATATAAACATTTTAGAACTATTGATGGTTTCATTCTGATAAACATTGAAATCAACTTTAAAAAGGAACACTGCAACACAACTGGGAAAAAAACCTGACACCTCCACCCCTCCCTTGCACAAGTGAGTGTGTAATACTGCAGTGTCATCTAATGTCTGTGTTGCTATAGACTGGGAGCTTTGTCACAAAGGCAGGGACCACATCTTCTTTACAGACTGCTGTATTCACAGGGCTGACACCTTCTAGGCGCTAATACATATTTGTTGAATGAAAAAAAAGTGTAAGAAACATTTCGCTGTGGTAGAAGCAGCACCCAGAGGACAAATGTGACAAATGATACAGAGATAGGCTTACTACAGTTTGACATCAGGCACTGGCACAGAGCAGGAGCTCAGAAAGGTGTGGAATTTTGCTCTTTATTAAAGAAGATTGGTGATGCTGTGTCCAGAATTGGTGGGTTCTTGGTCTCGCTGACTTCAAGAATGAAGCCCCGGACCGATGTGAGTGTTACAGTTCTTAAAGATGGTGTGTCCAGAGTTTGTTCCTTCAGATGTTCAGATGTGTCCAGTTTCTTCCTTCTGGTGCGTTCATGGTCTTGCTGATTTCAGGAGTGAACCTGCAGACTTTCACAGTCAGTGTTGCAGTTCATAAAGGTAGTGCAGACCCAAAGAGTGAACAGCAGCAAGATTTATTGCAAAGACCAAAACAACAAAACTTCCACTATGTGGAAGGCTACCTAGGTAGGTTGCCGCAGGTGGCTCGGTCAGCCTGCTTTTATTCCCTTATCTGACCCCACCCACATCCTGCTGATTGGTCCATTATTTTACAGAGAGGTAATTGGTCCATTTTACAGACAGTTGATTGGTCCATTTTACAGAGAGTTGATTGGTCCGTTTTGACAGAGTGCTGACTGGTGAGTTTACAATCCTTTAGCTAGACACAGAGTGCTGATTGGTGCATTTACAAACCTCTAGCTAGATACAGAGTGCTGATTGGTGCATCCACAAACCCCGAGCTAGACAGAGTGCTGATTGGTGCATATACAATCCTCCAGCTAGACATAAAAGTTCTCCAAGTCCCCACCCTACTCAGGAGTCCAGCTGGCTTCACCTAGTGGATCCTAGGCAGGGCCTGCAAGGGGAGCTGCCCACCATTTCCGCGCAGCTCCCCCGCGCTCCTCAGCCCTTGGGCGGTGGATGGGACCCTCCGCTGTGGAGCGGCAGAGGGTGGTCTGGGAGGCCGGGGAGGCCGGGGCCAGGCGGGAGTGGGGCGGTGGGGGGCCTCGGGCATGGCGGGCTGCAGGTCCCGACCCCTGTCTGGCGGGGAGGCGGCTGAAGCCCTGTGAGATTATGGGCGCCTGTAATGCTGGGGGACCTGGCGCACCCTCTACAGCTGCTGGCCTGGGTGCTAAGGCCCTCACTGCCCTGGCCGGCGGGCAGCTCGCGGCGCGGGGCCCACCAAGCGCGTGCCCACCTGGAACTTGCGCTGGCTTGCAAGTAGGCAGGCAGCCCCGGTTCGCGCCCGCGCCTCTCCCTCCACACCTCCCTGCAAACAGAGGGAGCCAGGCTCTGGCCTCGGCCCGCCCGGAGAGAGGCTCCCACAGGGCAGCGGTGGGCTGAAGGGCTCCTCAAGCGCCACCAGAGTGAACACCCAGGCCGAGGAGGCACTGAGGGTGCGTGAGGGCTGCTAGCACATTGTCATCTCTCAATGAGAGAGAGAGAGGTTGGTAGTCCGAGGAGGGAGCGAGATCAAGGAAGACATTATCATGGCTGGGATATCAGAACATTGTTTGCAGTACTAAAAATAAGCATCTAGTGAAAGGAGGGGCTTAAACGATGCCAGAGAGAGACGCTGAAGATAATTTCTGCAAAATATGGAAAATTATGATTTTTCTGTTGTGGAATTTCAGATGTTCTTCCCCCTCCCCTTCCAGAGCTAGCAGTTCTGCCATGTTTTGATGATTGCTTGGGCAGTCACAGTGCCTTGCTAACCACATTCCCCACCTCCCTTCTGAAAAAACACATGTTCCCTACAATGTTCAATGTGTCTACTTAATGTTTGGCATCTATGTGCCTTGAGTAGCTCCAAATGATTCCAGTTAAGCAAAACAGGTCATGAATGTTATTAAGGGGAATTCAAATTGAATTCTCTCCAGGGAAACATCACCATAAGACCAGGTAGACTTTAGAAAGTGGGACTGCATGGAAGCACATCACTTAAAATCACTGCTGACGTGTGCCAGGAGATGTGTTGGAGGAAAATGTTCTGAAGTGGATTATTGGCCTCCTTTATGGATTAATCACTCTGATATTTGTGATTTAGAATCAGGAAGAAAGCACATTACCTCATTACAGGAATTCATTCTGGGAGGCATTCACAATTTGCCTCTTTCCCCAGGGATGGGCGGAGGGACTTGTAACCTTGAAAACATTCTTGCATGTAAGAAGTACAGAAAAATATTATATATTTCTGCATAAGGAGAAGCAGTGGAAAGTTTTTGTTTGTTCTGTTTGCTTTTTTTTTTTAAATCTAACATAAGTTGACTATGCCAAAAACTACATTATCTGATGACCACATCTCTAAGGTAGGCAGTATGGTTTATAGCACTTTACCAAAAGGGAAGCTGAGGCTCAGTGGATAGTATCCAAGGTGAACTAACAAATTGGTGGATGAGCTCAGAGTTGATCCCAAATATAGATGACATAACTGCATAGGCAGGACCACTTAAATTTGTGACGCCCAGTGCAAAATAAAAATGTGGAGCCTCTTGTTCAAAAATGATGTAAGACTTTCAAGATGGTGACAGCAGATCCTTAAAACAAGTGTGATCCCCTTCTGAGCACAACACCCTGTGTAATTGCACAGGATACAAATGCGTAAGCCTGCCCCATGTGTAGATGCCTCCCAGATTCTGTACATTTGGGCTAGCTCCACTGAAAAGAATTGGGACAGTTTTGATGAATATTAAACTGTGATTATGCCTTAGAATATTGTCTTGGAAAATACTGTTAAACCCTCTGAATATCAAAAATGGACCTCTACAATGATACTTGTAACTGAGTTAGAGATTATTTCAATATCATTTCGGATTGGCTCCTTCTATTTGATATTTACCTGTGAATGGACGCATTAATTTTTTGGCTTTACCATACACTTCACTGAGGAGACCATTTTGAGCTCTGTTTCCATCTAAGCTGATGTCCTTTGTCCTATTTCTGAGACCTACAGGCTGTTCATCAGGAATCTCAGCAGACCCCCACACACACCGTGACCCCCTCACAGCCACACAATCCCCACTGCTGCTCACCCCACCTGACACAGAGTGAAGACTCAAGAAACATTCATTGAATAAATGAATGAGTGCATGAACTCTAGGAAACTGCAGCAGAATTTCAGATTTTCAAAAATGGAGCAAGAAGCAGTCTCCATGCAATCAATACTCAGGCAATGGTCCAAGGGACCTATAGAATGGTTCTAAAATTAGACCATTAGCTCTCAAGAGAGGGCCAGGTCTAAAATCAGCATTTGAGCCAAAAGTCAAACCTGTCCTTGAAAAGTCCTTCAGGGGCTTCAGGTTGGAGGTACCATGAGAGGCTCACAGAAACCTACTGGGTGAGAAGCTGATGCACATCCCATATCTTATCCCACCCTGGGGCACATGCTCATTGCCTGCCAAGCTGTGCAGTAAATTCCAGTAGGTTAAATGCACATGTGATGTAAGTGTTTCTTAAGAGGTAAGTCAGTGCCTTCTCTGAAGGAAGTGTTTATTACTTTATGTCTGCAGCGTTTCTTCCCCCTCCTCAGGGGAAGTTGTAAAATTCTGAGCTCTGCATTTTATAAGACACTTAGTCTTGCGTTAAAACTTCACCCACAGTGATTTATCTTGCATCTTGCAACATTTCTGTATCTCACACATTTTCTATAATGAGCATGAATTACTTTTATAGTCAGTGGGAAAAAAAAAATTTTACAGGGAGATTTTATACTTAGATCATTTTTTTGGTTCTGAGCAAAACATTAAAAGAAAAGCTTTCCAGAGCTCTGTCCCCATCCATCACCATCTAGTCTTAAGAGCAGTACAGGAGCCTGGCATCCAGGCTGAACACTAAACTGCTGAAGTGTGTATCTCAGATTCTCCACTTAATCTCTCTAGGCCTCAGTGGCCTCATCTGTAAAATGGTAGTAATACAATACCTTCTCCAAAGAGCTGCTCATATAACCTTTAGCACACGTGCATTCAGTGTGGTTAGCTAATTAGCTCTTATTGCATATGAGTCTGTGTCTTCGGTGCTAATAGCCTAGATCTCAAACAGCCTAATTCCTTATCTAAATGTGAATAATAGAGCAAGTTTTTAAATCCTCTTTAAAATAATCTCAAAAATAGAAAAGTGGCATAGCTAGAAAAGAAAGGGATGACATATCGACCTCACTGTGCTCCTCAAGGGCTCCAGTGACCACCCCAACTCATAACAGAATAGGATGAAATTTGGCCATGTAGCAAAAAGAGCTATGAGCTTGACAATGTCATTTTTTAAACTGACTGTATATCATTTATACTCAGTCAACATCCAAAGTAGATTTGAATGTTGTACATACCACTTGGAATCTGAAAATGTTTTCCCTTCCACTGTATTGGTGGAAAGGCAGTTTTCTAATAATTCTCAATGAAGACCCTGTGCTAATAGATGCTGTCTATCTTTGAACCACTTGTCCCTTGGCTTTACAACATCACACTTTTCTATTTTGCTTCCCTGTGACTAGCCCATCTTTCTTGATGTCCTTTTTTGGCTCATCCTCCTTGACCTTATCCCTTAAATGTTAACCTTTTCCAAGGACCTCTCATGGGCCCACTTCCTTCAGACCCTACTCTTCCTGGGTCTCAGTCTGTCCTGATAGTTTCAACCATGATCTTTTTTTATTTTGCCAATGAACTTGATACCTGTATTGCCAAATAAGTCCTTTCTTCAAAGTCCAAATCCATAGAACTGACTGCCTTCAGAACATCTCCACTTGGATATTTTACAGGTACCTCAAACTCAACATGTCCAGACTGAACTTATCATTCCTTCAAACAATCTCCCTTATAGCATTCCCTCTCTCAGGAAATGACAACTGTTTCCACCCTACTAATCAAGCCAGGAATCTGTGATTAATCCTTAACTCATCTTGTTTCCCTCACTGCCTAAATCTAATCAATCACCATGTTATCTTAATTCTATTTGTTAAATCAGTGCCTGTCAAATTTCTTTTACTGTAAACTAAAACACACATAACTGAAATAGAAGTTTCACAAAATAATTCTTATCATCATTATATGCAAGGCCCTGTATTTTCCCTTCTGTTGACATCTGTTACTGTTTTAAAATGCTAGTAACCAGTGAGTTACTGACAAATGTTTAACAACCAGTTAGCTCTTCTGGAGGCAAGGGAGGGAATACCTGATGTGTAGCATTTGCCCATATCCTTGGTGTGAATACTCCCACCATGGTGGAATTCAAGCTACCAACCAACCAGCTTGCAAACCACCTAAAGATTTAACAACCAGTTCTCATGACAATCTCCAGCATGCCACACTCATGACTCAAACAGTTTGATAGACACTGATCTAAGTGTTCTTAAATCTTTCGACTAATTTTCATTGCCAGTGCTGTTGTTCCTCTCCTAGCCACTATCATTTCTGATACGATTGGTTCAGTTGAATCTGAGCTATTTCAGATTTATTTCATATCTTCAAAGACTTTCTATTTGCACACTAGGATGGAGTCTACAATTCTTACCATGGATTAAAAATCAATCCATGGGGCCGGGCGCGGTGCCTCAAGTCTGTAATCCCAGCACTTTGGGAGGCCGAGACGGGTGGATCACAAGGTCGGGAGATCAAGACCATACTGGCTAACATGGTGAATCCCCGTCTCTACTAAAAAACATACAAAAAACTAGCCGGGTGAGGTGGCGGGCGCCTGTAGTCCCAGCTACTCGGGAGGCTGAGGCAGGAGAATGGCGTAAACCCGGGAGGCGGAGCTTGCAGTGAGCTGGGATCGGGCCACTGCACTCCAGCCTGGGTGACAGAGTGAGACTCCGTCTCAAAAAAAAAAAAAAAAAAATCAACCCATGTTTTGGCACCTGCCTGCTCCTTCTGCCCTCTCTTCCTTAATCACAACAAAAGTGTTCTCTTCTTGAACTTCTGGGAGCATTCTCTTGTTCTCGGTTCTTTAGACATGCCCTTTTTTTTGGCTAGAAAGTTCTTCCCTCCTATCTTTACTCAATGAATTCTTATCCTTTCTATCACAGTTTAAATGCTACTTTATTCATTCATTCATTCTTCTAGCGTGTGACAGGCATTCTGATAAATGCTGAGGATCCAAGGAGAGGTAAAAATAAACACAATCCCTCACCCCACAGAACTTACACTGTAGAGGGGGAGATACATATTATTTAAATAAAGATATTCAAATTTAAGCCCTAGTTCTATAAGAACTTATAAAAATCTGTCCTAATCTGTAGATCAGGGGAGACTTTCCCTGAGTAGGTGATAATTGATCAATTGTACCAGTCGAGCTAATGTAGAAAGGATACATATAACCTAATTAGTCTAAGGGGTGGCTAACTAACAGTACAGGCAGAAAGAAGAATATGTGAAAACCCACATTGCAGGAGGGAACATGACAAGATCCAGGAACCAAATGAAAGCCAGTGTGACAGGAATGCAAAGAGGAACAGGAGCAAGATATGAGATGGGGCCAAAGAGACAGATAGAAGCCACTCTATGAAGAGCACTCTAGACTTTGTTGAAACTTTGGGTCTCTAACAAAAAAACCAGTGGGAGGCCTTTGACATGTTGAAAGCAGGGATATGGTGTGTTCATACTTCTGGTTTGGAAAGATCACTCTGGCAGCAGTGAGGATGACATGGAAGGGGGAAAAAAGAGATGTAGGGACAAATTAGGAACTATCACAGTCCTCCAAACAGAAATGCTTCTAACACAAATTAAGATGCTGGTGATGCACATGGGAAAAATCAACATATTAGAGAGATGTAAGGGGTAACCTTGATAAGACAAGATAATGGATTGGACAATTACTCACGCTCTTCCTTTCCAATTTGGGCCTGGCAGAATGGCTCTCACAAAGAAGGGTGGTGAGACAAAAAGGGCCATTCTGCCATCAACAAGGTGGTGACCTCATTGATGATACACCACCAACATTCACAAGCATGTCTATGGAGTGGGCTTCAAGAAGTCTGCCCCTCGGGCACTCAAAGAGATCTGGAAATTTGCCACCAAGGAGATGGGAACTCCAGATGTGTGCATTGATACCAGGCCCAACAAAACTGTCTGGGCCAAAGGAATAAGGAATGTCCCATACTGTAGCCATGTGTGGTTGTCTAGAAAATGTTCTGAGGATGAAGATTCACCAGATAAGTTCTATACTTCTGTTACCTATGTACCTGTTACCACTTTCAAAAATCTACAAACAGTCAATGTGGATAAGAACTAACTGCTGATCGTCAAATACATCAAATAAAGTTATAAAATTGTAAAATAATAATAATAATAATGGATTAACTAAATTCTATGAACGAGAGGGAAGTATCAAGGATGACTTGCGATGTTTGAGTTACAAAACTGAATGAATGATAGTACTGTCTGCAGAAATAAATACTGGAGGTTTGGGGAGAATGAACATGATTTTGTCTTTAGATATATTGAGTTTGAGGTATCTTTAAGATGGGCAAAATGAGATGTCTTAAGAACAGTTTGATAAACTGCCTAGAATAGAGGAGAGATCTGGGTTAGGATATCAGTTTGTAAAATACCTGTGTATAGGTAGTGAACATGATGCCATAGCCGTGAATGAACTCGTCAACTGAGAATGCATGAGAGAAAACAGTCTGGAAACCAAGATTTAAGCAAATCCAAAAATTAGTGGTAGGGTAGTGAAGGGTGCACTGACAAAGGGAAGAGGAACAGCCAAGTGGTAGGAGGAAAACCAGGAGAAGCTGATATCAAAGACCAGGTCGAACAGCAAGAAGAGACACCAGACTGCTGTGGGTGAAAGTGAGTACAATGTACAGATAGGGCGTCAGTGAATCTGGACCACTTATTGGAGAAGTTTGCCTTTGAAGAGGAGAGACCTCAGTAGTACTTGTGAAATATTTGGGAACTTTTGTTTGTGCTTTAATGAGAGGCATTTGAACACATTCATCAGCTATGAAAAACACCGGTTTGAAAGGAAGTTAAATACACAAGAGAAAGAAAGACTAAAGGCAAGTGGGAGGTTTAAAAAAAGTTGGGGACTAATCCCTGTGTACCCTTGGCACCCCTACATTTACCCTTTCTTAATTCTGACTACACTTGTAATTCTTAATTATCTGTATTTCTCATTACATTGTACTTCATGAGGACAGGAATTAGCTCTGCCTCATTTACTTTTTTTTCATTGATGCATTATAGGTGTACACAGTTTCAAGGTACATGTGTAATTTAATTCATTCATGTAACCTGTTTACTTTGTATCATTTGTGAATAGCAAAGCACTGAGATAGGAGGCATGAATAAATGTTATTTTTTAAATTGTACATTAAAGTGAATGAAATTGGAGGTACATTTAATAAAATAGACAGTCAAAAAATCTTATACTAATATGTGCATATATATGCATGCACACATATCATGGTTATTGACTTCTTAGGCTAAAATTAAAATTGGTACCATGACCATAAGCATACGTTATTTGAGCACTAAGACAAGAAGACCTTAGAAGGAGAGAAATTAAAAGTCAGCCAAGAACTAGGAACTCTCCAGATAGATGGGCAAGGCCATAAGTCATCTTTGTGCAGAGAATTGAGCCCTGATAAAAATCAAGGAAACAAATGGTGAAAGAACAACTTGTTAAGACAAGTGGGTGCGTCATTCACACTGATCCAGGTGAAACCCCAAATAACAGGATTTCTTTATCTGAGATTGTTTGATGACCTACTGAGTTAAGAAAACCAAACCAAACAAGAAACGCTCAATTCCATTTTGGAGACAATATTGAATGCCTCATTTAGGGAAGCAAGTCAATGCAGCAAAAAAGAAATCAGATGTGCACTTCTTTCCCAGCTTTGCCAGTTTTATGATAAGTTCTTTAGTCTGATCTCAGTTTCTTTACCTGTTTAAAGCGAATAATCATACCTAATAGGGTGGATGTATAAAGTAAAGGAGATTACATATCATGTTTATGAGCACCACACTCAGAATAGCTGTCTGCTTCTCTGCCTTGTAGGTTGCAAACCTGAGAATTTCACATTGCATTGGCAGTTCTGACATAGTCTCATGTATATCCCATAAGCTCTGATTCATACAATAGTACAATGAGAATGCCATGCTATATCTAGAATTGCTGAGAAGACTAGATGACATAGTGTGCTGAAGGAGCTTTGTGAAATACAAAGAACTACTTAAACGAGTAGTAAGCAGATGACAGCCCATGTGCCAAATCCAGCCCACCACCTGGATTTTTGTTTGTTTGTTTTATGACTCAAAAGCTAAGAATTGTTTTTACATTTTTAAATAGTTGAAAAAATCAAAAGATGAATATTTCATGATGTGAAAATACATCAAATTCAAATTTCAGTGTCTATAAATAAAGTTTTATTGAAACACATCCACACTCACTTGTTTACATATTGTCTATGGCTGCTTTTGCACTACAATGGCAGAGTTGAGTAGTTGTGATTGAGACCATATGGGAATATTTACTATCTGGTTCCTTACAGAAAAGGTTTCCCTACTCCTGACTTAAATTAAATATAGTGACAAAAAAAATAAAGATTTTAGGGATTTTTTTGAGATTAAAAAAATTTGTAAGTTATTGGCGAAGTGTCTGCACTATAGTAATGGCTCAATAAATGGATGTTGTTGTTTATATTCCTTCATTAGGTTATTAATTCAACAAATAGTTATTGAGTGCATACTCTGCCAGATACTGCTCCAAGAACCACAGAATACAGCAATGAACATAATTGGACAAAATTCCTTTGCTCATTGAACAGATAATAAACAGATAAATAAAAATAAGTAGAGTATATTATATGGCTGGGAGAAAAAATAAAGGGAGAGAGAACAGACATTTTGAGGGTAGAAGTTGCAATTTTTAGATGCAGTGGCCAGGGGAGACATCACTGGAAAGGAGACATTTGAATGAAAACCTGAAGGACACAAGGGAGTCCAGGGGGGTGCTGTGGGGGTGGTGAGGAGTATTGTTCCAGGCAGGGGAAAAATACAAAAGCTCGGAGACAGAGAGAGCTTAGAGTGTTCGAGGAACACCAAGGAGTCGATGGGCTGGAGTGGCAGGGAATGATGGGGAGAATAGCAGGAGATTAAATCAGAAGAGTACTGGGTAGGGCTTTGAAGAACCATCTAGGGACTCTGGCTTTTATTCTGAGTAGGAGAGGAAGCAAGTTTTGAGTGGAACAGGGGCATGGCCTGACTCACATTTAATCCAGATCCATCCGGCTGCTCCAGCGCAAACACCCTGTAGCACAGACTGATTAAAATTTTGTAAGTTGATTTGCAACATCAATTACAGCTAAATGGTATTAAATTGGGGGAATATTGCATATTTTTTCCATGGAAATTAATAAACCACTTGATGGGTACACAGCACCTTCCTTACATTATTTAAGACAATGTCAGAATGATGAAACTGCTTCTCATTTATGGACAAACAATATGACATCTGAGAATCCCACAGGGTAGTTCTAACCATTTAATTTCTGCTGATTCTCACAACTGCTTCAGCTTTTCTAACAAAATCTTTGGACTAATATGGCCTCTTTCTTTGATGCAAATATTTTCATTTTGACAGTGATTCAGGCTGACCTGGACAGACCTAGAGAATGCCTCTTTGCTGTAAGATTGTTCCTCAATCTTTCTTTCATTACTGCTTCCATCTACCAAGGAACCTTTGTAGACATATTTTTTGTCCTAATTTCCACCACAGGAACGTTTTTTATTGTGCTAAAATTTACATAACATAATATTTATCATTTTAGCTATTTGCAAGTATACTATTTAATGTCCTTAAGTGTATTTACAACATTGTGTAACTATCACCAGTATCTATACCCAAAATTTTCTCATCATCCCCCACATAAACTCTGTTCCCATTAAACAATAGCCTATTCCCCCCTCCCCGGAGCCCCTGGTAACTGATAGATACTATGCTTTCTGTCTCCATGAAATTGCCTATTCTAGGTACCTCATATAAGTGGAATCACATACAATATGTGACCTGTGTCTGGCTTATTTTGCTTAGCATAATGTTTTCAAGGTCCATCCATGTTGTAGCATGTATCAACATTTTACTTCTCTTTATGGCTCAGTAATATTCCATTGCATGGATATGCCACATTTAATTATTTGTTCACCTATTGATGTGTTTCTCTATGCATGTATGTACATCTGTGTGTGTATATGTATGTGTCTGTGTGTGTATCTGTGCTTTCTACATAAATAGTGTAAAATTGTTTTACCACCAACCCCAGAATGAATTTTCACTTGCAAGAGAAGGTGGGGTTATCACCCTCATTGATAATGCAGGTTCTCAGGTATAGATACCTAGGCTTCCTGCCAAAAATGAGGTACATGTGTAGGTAATGTTTATTATTATTATTATTTTTGAGACCAAGTCTCACTTTGTCACCTAGGCTGGAGTGCAGTGGCATGATCTCAGCTCACTGCAACCTCTGCCTCCCAGGGTCAAGCGATGCTTGTGCCTCAGCCTCCCGAGTAGCTGGGATTACAGGCACGTACCACCATGCCCAGCTAATTTTTGTATATTTAGTAGAGACAGGATTTCGCCACATTGGCCAGGCTGGTCTTGAACTCCTGACCTCAGGTGATCCACGCTCCTCAACCTCCTAAAGTGCTGAGATTACAGGCATGAGCCACTGCGCACTGCCAGTAATGTTTATGTGTAGATCAGCTACTTAGAGTGAAGCCATGGATAAGGAAAATGACCTCACAACATATGAGTATGAAAAGTCATCTTTATTCCCAATGCAATCGAGTTATCTGTATTTTATTTAGTCTTCACAATTGCCAACAGTTTACAAAGGAATGAACTCAAGAATGTTTGGGAAACAGCTGTAAGCAGTCATGTCAGGATCCAAGCCAATGGAGCCGATATTCTAACTAAACTTTTGAAAGCGGTGGCAATTCATGATGTTACTATTCCCACTGAGTCAAAAATATTTCTGGAACACAAAGAGAATGATTAAGTAAGTAAAATGGGAAAAAAATGAAATCAGTGTAACATCTGAAGATCAGAGGAGTGGGAAGCTGGTACCTGCTAGGGTATGCATGGTTGTGCCACCATATGGCATGAGTGTTGGTGTCTAGTTGGAAGGCCATATGGCAAGGTATCTGGCACATACTCACCTAGGTCTTATTCTCTTGTGGTTGCCCAATGCCATATTGTCTCATTCTGTAAAGAAGAGATTTAAAAGATTGTTGAACAGTGTTAACAAAGTCAACAATTTCAAATGCCTTTCAAATGTCATCAAAGACAAGGAGAGACTGAGGAACTGCTGGAGTATGAGACTGAGATGTGAAGACTGAAGACCACATGGGGTCCTGGATTGGATCCTGAAACAGAGAAAGGACATTCACAGGAACACTGGGAAATTCTGAATAAAGCCTATAATTTAGTACTGTCATATCAATGTTAATTTTTTAAATTTGGTTAATTGTCCCAGGATTATACAAGATGTTAACATGAGGGGAAGGTGAGTGTTTTGTGCTTCTTCTGTGAGTCTACAATTACTGAAGAATAAAAAGTAAAATAAAACAACAACCAAATTTCCGGTAGCTGCTGAGTATCGGAAGCAAACTTGAGACTGGCAAATGCTGAAGCATGATGAGAGTGAGGGAGTATATATTTGCATCATAGCAGCTTTGATGCCTGCCATAAGAGTGACTCCTGTCCTTGTCTCTTTCCGATTCCTTTGCAGGGTGTGCTGGGTGCATCATGTAACTGGCATGTGGGTGTACCCTTTCCTGGAACACATTGGCCCAGGAGCCAGAATCATCTTCTTTGGGTCTACAACCATCTTAATGAACTTCCTGTACCTGCTGGGAGAAGTTCTGAACAACTATATCTGGGATACACAGAGAAGTAAGTATGGTCTGAGGGAACATAAAGCAAGAGAATTACTGCCGACAAGAGTCTATGCAGAGACTGAGGGAAAATTCCACTGTAGCCTCTTCTTTTAGCCTTCACACAGGATCTCCTGTAAAGAGCTCCATTTTTATAACTACAATATGAATTTAAGAGCTTCTGACAGTTACCCGAAAGGTTTACTAGTCACTTGGTCTTATTAGCTAGTAAAACATCCAAATCTAAAGAGGAAAGAGGCATGTCTATAAAATTTTATAGGGAAAAATGTAGTGTTAACAAAAAACACACATTAGGGAAATTTGTCCTCATTAACAACACAATACTGCCTTAGTTAGCTGAAGGGACCCCAAATTAAATAGATACATTATTAAATGTAACCAGTCTCCTTTAAAGTCACCCAGATCTCCATTTTCTATGTGGGTGCAGTCACCTGGGAAAGGTCTCACTGCCATTCTGCTAGAGCTCTATCTAAGCAGTGTGCGATGCTCCAGCCACCTTGACTCACCAGTGGCAGTCATATGGAAGGTCTGAAAATGGCAAAGAGCTACAAGCAGTAAAAGATAATATTTCGTGGCTGCAAAAAACTCTTTTAATCTGTGATTTGATTTCTCATTTGTTTCCATTTATGGCAGAGCCTCCATCTTGGCAAGGCACGTAATCTTATCCAAGCTGTGCAAAACCTGTCCAAAGTGTATGTAAAATAACATAAAAATTGAAAGGTGGAAAAAGCGCCAGCACAGACATGTAGTGATTGAGTCCTGCATGAAAATACATCCAAAGGCAAGATGGTTTGGAGATTTTAGGAAGCCCTGGCTCTTTCCTCTGACACAATCACAGCATTCTAGACATCCCCAGTAAATGGACTGTGTGACACAGACATTGAGAACCCTGCTTTGTGCCAGACACCCTGCCAGGAGCTCAATCGAATCAGACAAATAAAGCACAGTGAGTGCATGGTTACTGTGTGTGGTTACTGAATTGGACTTTTGTGTGTGTGGATCCTTTAAGATTGTACATGTCAGGGTATTAGCCAATGTTAAATGGTCCAGGGGAATTTGAGGGTTTCTTTTCTCAGCAGCTTTTGATTTTAATCAATGTTCTATTAGAAAAGTATCAACATTTTAATTCTGTTCAGGCCACAGCTTGGGAACCAGTAACTAATCTTTTAATAATGTTCCACCTGTTCAATGGAAATAGCTATCTTTCTCCATTAATATACAGAAGTATTTAGTTACTTGACAAAAATATTTTGAGAACAAAGTATAAACCTTTCTCAGCTTCTTGGGAGAAAGGCTGTATTTAAACTTAAATGAATGTGTCCAATATATGTTATTCAGGAAGTATTTAAGTACCTGTTTACACTTGAATTGATTGATTTGACAGTCATTTGGCCACAGTTCTGCTACTTCTATGAGAGGATGACCTGAAAACCAGTAGAGAGAAATATCCACTCTACATTAATAGAATACTGCTTTTAGCAGTTTTGAATGAAGAGTTAAAATGAATAATGAAATTAAAGTTTTTTTTAAATGATTTGTTTGATTTATGCCATTCTCTTAAGTAACATAAGATTGACTAACTTTTTAAAAATTCATTTTAGATATGAAAATTAACTTTATGTACCTAGGACCATCTAGTTAGTTCCACAGAGACAGATGTTTTGTGCCAAGTAAGTATCATCCTCATTTACAAGAGGGGTCACAAACTGATGGCCTTCCCCAACTCCTACCTAACAACTTCTTTTAGTCGTACATGGTGGAATTTTTTTTTTGAATCAGTATTTTAAAATTGGGTGATTTCGGCTGGGCGCTGTGGCTCACGTCTGTAATCCCGGCACTTTGGGAGACCGTGGCAGAGGATCATGAGGTCAAGAGATCAAGACCATCCTGGCCAACATGGTGAAATCCCATCTCTACTAAAAATACAAAAATTAGCCGGGTGGCGTGTGCCTGTAGTCCCAGCTACTCAGTGAGGCAGGAGAATTGCTTGAACCCAGGTGGCAGAGGTTGCAGTGAGCTGAGATCGCACCACCGCACCCCAGCCTGGCAACAGAGCAAGACTCCGTCTCAAAAAAAAAAAAAAATTGGGAGATTTGACATAAAGGCCAGATTTTCACCTTCTTAGGAAATATTTTAAGATCTGGAAACACAGAGACCACTGTTCTCTTCTGGTGACAATGGTTTAGAATAGAGCATCAGTTATCCCTTGGCTGGGCACGTGACTCACACCTGTAATCCCAGAACTTTGGGAGGCTAAGGTGGGCGGATCACTTGAGGCCAGAAGTTCAAGACCAGTCTGGCCAACCTTGCGAAACTCCATCTCTACTAAAACTATAAAAATGAGCCGGCATTCACGCCTGTAATCTCAGCTACTTGGGAGGCTAAGGCACAAGAACCGCTTCAACCTGGAGGCAGAGGTTGCAGTGTGCCGAGATCATGCCACCACACTCCATCCTCCTGAGCCACAGAGTGAAACTATGTCTCAAAAACAAAAGAAAAGAAAAAAGAATTGAGTATCAGTTATCTGCTTTAGATGAGTAACTTTCCCTCGTTCTCACCTGGCCACTTTACTCAGTCACATTAGCTGCTGGTTCTGTTAGCTGTTCAGTCGAAAACTACTCACCAAAAGAAGTGTGTTAGGATGAATTGAGGACATGGGAGTACAGTACTACAATCCTGATTATTTCACATCAGTTACCATACAATCCCCCAAGAAGAAGAAAGATTGCATTGGAGCCACCCTCCTTTTTCCATAATGGTTTTTAATAGCTCAACTCCGTCTACTTGGGTAACTTATGTTAGCGACAACTTCAAGATAAAATTCACATTATTGCAGAATCTTACAGCTGAGAGATTGGAAATCATTGAAACCGAGCTTTTCCTTTCACCAAAGGTAACTGAGGCCCCAAAATCTTAAGTGATCCTCCAGAATAGGTGATGGCAGAGCCAGTGCCTTCTAACTGATGTTCAGTCCAGTCTCCAAGTTTCCCCTTTGTATAAGGATATCAGTTGTATTTGATTAGGGCCCACCCTGATGACCTCATTTGTAAATACCCTATCTCCAAGTAAAGTCATATTCTGAGATCCTGGGGGTTAGGATTTCAACGTATGAATTTGGGAGCGGGGGACACAGTTCAGTTCATAATACTTCACTCCCCCCCACCAGAATACATGTCCTTCACCCCATGAAAATATTCCATCCCAACAACCCCAAACGTCTTTCAAACAACAACTCTCAAGTCCAAAATCTCATCTTAAATATCATAAAATTGGGTATGCATGAGACTCAGGGTATGAGTCACCCTGAAGCAAAATTGTTCTCTAGCTGTGTGTGAACCTGGGAAACCAGACAAAAAGTTATCTGCTTCCAAAACAGAATGGTGGGACAGGCATAGAATATACATTCCCATTCTGTAAGGGAGAAGTTGCAGGGGAAAAAGAAAGAATCATGGTTCCCAAGCAAGTCTGAAGCTAGCTTGGGGGAAATTCCATTCCATTTTAAGGCTTGAAAATAATCCTCTTTGGCTAGATGCTCTGTCCTCAGGGCTCACAGGGGAGGGAATACATAGCCCTGCCTTCTAGGCGCAGGGTCACAGGAGCCCCACCCCCACAGCCCTGGGCAATAGTTCCACCCTCTGCAACCAAGGAGGAACCAGTCGCTGAACTATCTTTGAAGCCATTGATTGTTCATTTCATCCTGTCTCTGCCCCTTTCAGTACACGCTGTCAATGTTTCTGCTGGTATAAAATTCTCAAAAACCGTATTGGCCTCCCATGCAAGTCATGGGGGTCCAAGCAGTCAGACAAGAGGGCACTCCTAGAATCTTTTTCACATAACCACCTCTCTATTTCTGGCATCTGCTGTGGAGGTTGATTGGATCTGTGAGTCACGTACCTAATTTCATTAGCACATGGCTCTCCAGCCACACCCTTGGCATTTTCTCCCAATCTGAGGTTCTGAGGGTTAAGTCCTTCAATGTAGCAGTTTGGGGAGGCGGGGGGTGCAGACACAATTCACAGCTGAAATATTTCTGTACTTAAGCTAAGATTTTATTCCAATTTTGGTATATCTGACCAGTCTTATTAAAGCTACATTTTGTAAGACCAGAAATGAGTCTTTTCAAAAGCAAAAGTTTGGTGTGAGTAGAGAAAGTAGGCTAGCGGGGAGACAGGAGAGGTCTATGTGTGCAGAAACCCGCAGCTCTTCGCCTCCCGCTTCCGGTGCAGGTCATTTCCGCCCAGGCCCACCCAGGCCTAGCAATGTCCCAGCACTGCCCCCTGGTGGAGCCCTCCCCATGGGCTGCAGGAAGGGCATGTGACTTGACTCCTTCAGCGCCCTGCAGTCTTGTCTCCTCTGGTCCCAAAAGTGTATCCTGCCTCTGCTTTGTAATAGGTTTCTTCCTGCCCTTTGCGTGGAAATTTTATCTCTGGTTCTTGCAGACATTTTTTACAGCTGTCTAATTTTTTCTCGCTACCTCACAGCTGCCAAACTAAAGTAGGTGGGAAGCCATTTTCCCTCTCTAGGTCAGTGAATAACCCCTGCTCTCCACCCGCACTTTTGAAGATTCTAGCACTGCTGCCAAGTCAACCCATCTGCAGCAGAACGCTTTGGAAAAAACAGACTTTAAAAAGAGAAGCAAACTGCTCCTAGCCCCTGATAGCCTCTCTACAGGAGAGGGAATATGGACAGAGCTGAGGTTCAAGACACATGTGCTGTTTGAGCTGAATCTGTGCTATTTTCTTTTTTCCGTGGTTACCCAACAACGAAGGCGTGTTGTACCTTCTTGCTTTCAACCCTGTTCCTCCTCCCGTCAGACGTCCTTACTCCTCAACTTTAAGTTTTCCTTCATAGGATTTCTGAGAAGGACTTTGGAAAAAGTTCTCCAGATCTCTGCCAGTTCCTTAGCCATGAAAATCAAACATAAAAGACCATCTGGGGACATTCGTTCAGAGCACGTTACCCACATTCCACCACCGCTACTCTGGCAGCACAAAACATATACCAGGAGCTGGGGGTTATGTGGTGGGGAAGTCCTTCCTATTGTAAGCCCTAACATTATGACCCTCTGGGGTTAAATTTCATAATTTTCATATTGTGGAGTCCCATATTTTGTTCTACTGCTTTCCACTAGTCTAGGCTTCTGAAGTCTTCTCTGTGTTCACTGCTTATTAATTTTATTCAACAAAGATTAATTGAGCTCCTGCAATGAGACACACACCCGATGTTAGGTGCTAGGGACATAATCAGGAACAAAACAGAGAAGGGCCCTACCCTCTGAAAGCTTGCAATTTATGAAAGAATACTAACAAAACCTGCAAAGTGGTATTTTAAGTTATTTTGTTTCATTTTTGCTATTGAAACAAAGAAACTGAGAATTTGGTAAGATTCAAAAAATGTTTAGGTTCAAGAAAAAGAAGAAAGCAAGAAGCACTTGCCAGATTTAACTGTAATTCCTAAAAATGATGAACATTTTCATCTTCAGGAACATGAAATATCATTGAGTATTCTTTACAGACGATAGGCAAAGGGTCTTACTGGTCTAGTACGTACAAGTCCTTCAGGAAGAAAAACATGATTCTACCAGGTTGAATAGAGAGAGAACTGCAGTTTAAGATTCATGAGTATGGAAATAAACAGTTCTTCTGTCTAATAAACTCTCTAGGACCTTTAAAAAAATAAGAAGAAGAAGAAAAAAAAAAAAACCATGGCTTTTTAAAATCCAAAGTCCTTGCCTTGGGAAGGGACAGGACTAAAGTAAAAATAAATGACATCTGTTTGAAACTCATGAGTTGCACACCTCTTGTTGCCAGAAGCTAGTTTAAAAAGCAGTCTAGCTGGGGTTTCCATGCAAACTCAGCAAGTCATGAATCAACTTGCAGGCTTGTCTCCCAGAGGCCATAGGAACTGGGTGTGTCCCAGAGATGCTATGTCCTGATTCTGTGGAAAGGGTGGGGAAGAGAGGTCACAGAGGATGTTTCTGGAGAAAGTTGTTCATGGCTTTCCTTCCTAGCTAGGAGGGAAAGGGGGGTGTGTCAGGAGAGTGAATGGGAGAAGTGAGGGCAGATGAGTGGATGTGTGAGTAGTGTTAGCAAACCAGATTAAACAAACTGCTCGTAGTTTAATCTGATGCTCAAATAAAACACTTTGCTGTATTTCTAGGTATGGAAGAAGAGAAAGAAAAGCCTAAATTGGAATGAGATCCAAGCCTAAACGCAAGAGCTAGATTGAGCCGCCATTGAAGACTCATTCCCCTCCGGCATTGGCAGTGGGGGAGAAAAGGCTTCAAAGGAACTGGTGGCATCAGCACCCCCCCGCCCCCAATGAGGACACCTTTAAATATAAATATGTATAAACATAGAATACAGTTGTTTCCAAAAGAACTCACCCTCACTGTGTTTTAAAGAATTCTTCCCAAAGTCATTATTGATAATAACATTTTTTCCTTTTCTAGTTTTAAAACCAAAATTGGACCTTGGATTTTTATTTTGGCAATTGTAACTCCATCTAATCAAGAAATAATAAAAGTTTATTGCACTTCTTTTTGAGAACTATGTTAAAGTCAAAGGGGCAGATGTAGAGTAAGGCTTTTGTGTTTTTAGTCCTAAAGGTGGCTGTAATCATGAACCTAAGCCACCACGGGGACCTGAGAGGAAAGGGGACAGATGTTTCTCATTGCAATAATGTCACAGTTGCCTCAGATGAGCACTATTTGTAATAATGATGTCAATTTCATGAAAAGCCTGAGTGTATTGCAGCTCTTGATTTAATCATGTGAAACTTTTCTTAGATGCAAATTCTGACTTTAATAAAGACGAAGCCACTCTAAACCTTATGTCTTCATGGTGCATCTCAAAATCCTAACAGCATTGGTGTCTCCTTTTTGTTTTTATTACTTGTTGAAAATGGGTTTACTGAACCTGGTTCTTTCCTATAATTTTCGGATTTTAAAAAATGTGAATCTTTTTGATAACTCCAAAACAATTTTTTTCTTTTTTTTTTTTCAGACGGAGTCTCGCTCTGTTGCCCAGGCTGGAGTGCAGTGGCGCAATCTCCGTGCACTGCAAGCTCCGCTTCCCGAGTTCATGTCATTCTCCTGCCTCAGCTTCCCGAGTAGCTGGGACTACAGGCACCCCCCACCACGCCTGGCTAATTTTTTGTATTTTTAGTAGAGATGGGGTTTCACCGTGTTAGCCAGGATGGTCTCAATCTCCTGACCTCGTGACCCACCCGCCTCAGCCTCCCAAAGTGCTGGGATTACAGGCGTGAGCCACCATGCCCAGCCACAAAATTGTTTTAAAAAAACTATTTTACAAAGTCTTTGACCATAATTATTTTTAAGATGAAAAATATAATGTTATATAAATTACAAATGTTACTTAACACAAATATAAGTATTGATTGCCCCAATGTTGAGAGAGATCAACAAATGATATAAAACCATTCACTCCAAAATAAGAATTAAATTTTAAAATTAAAAAATGAAAACATTAAACTTTAATTTGAAAAAAATTTAAACTCAAAAAATTTAATTAAAATTACAGTTACATTTAAATGTAATTAAATGCTAAAATCTCTCTTCCTTCCTTCTGTCTGTCTCCCTTTCTCCCACACATAATCACTCTATATGCCCCATTTCTAAAAGCATAATTGATAGAAATATAGAATGCATCTAGCAGCGTTACCATATTAGTTTCCTAACTCATGGAGTTGGAACTATTAAGTAGGAAAAGTCAAGCAGAAATCCACCAAAACAGAAAAGCACAGCAATACCACACCCTTGGAATGACTGCTGCAATTAGTGCAGGATCAAAGACTTGAAGGATCCAGAGTTGGTTTCCATCACAACTACACGTATCTTACCTGTCTGACCTCTATTATGGGTTACACTGTGGTATTGTGTCCCCTTCAAATTTATACATTGAGCCCCTAACCCCCTAGTGCCTTAGAATAGGACTGTTTTGGGAGACAGGGCCCTTAAAGAGGGGATTAAGTTAAAATGAGGCCATCAAAATGGGCCCTAATCCAATCCGAGTAGGGTCTTTGTAAAAAGGGGGAATTTGGACACACAAAGGGACACCAGAAATGTCCATACACAGAGGAAAGACCATGTGAGGGCATGGGAAGAAGGTGGCCAACTGCAAGCCAAGGAGAAAGGACTCAGAGGACCCAAACCTGCTGATGCCTTGATCTTGGACTTCCAGCCACCAGAACTTTGAGAAAATAAATTCATATGGTTTAAGCCACCAGTCCGTGGACTGACATTTTGCTATGTCAGTAACAGCAAATTAATATGATCTATGTACAGAAGATGGATGAATTTTGGAGAATGATAAATTATTGTAAGCTTACTTAGGCGGTGGCTCCACTGATATCAGTGTTTCCAGAAATCTTTTTGCCTTCTGGAAACAGAAGGCAATACAAAACAATATAAAAACAATACACACACACACACAAATACAATCCCTGGGATATCAGATGAAGGCGCTAAAATTTTCTTTCTTTCTTTTTTTTTGTTCTTTGAAATGGAGTTTTGCTCTTGTTGCCCAGGCTAGAGTGCAGTGGCACCATCTCGGCTCACTGCAACCCCCGCCTCCCAGGTTCAAATGATTCTCCTGCCTCAGCCTCCCGAGTAGCTGAGATTGCAGGCATGCACCACCATGCCCTGCTAATTTTGTATTTTTAGTAGATATGGGGTTTCCCCATGTTGGTCAGGCTGGTCTCAAACTCCCGACCTCAGGTATTCTACCCACCTTGGCCTCTCAAGGTGCTAGGATTACAAGCATGAGCCACCGTGCCCGGCCTAAAATTTTCTTTCAGCGGGAAAATGGAGTGGCGAGGCTGGGCGCAGAAAGGCTGGGGCTGTGGCCCAGTGTGGGCTCCACTGGTGGGCGGCAGCAGCAGCTGTGAGGAGCTCACTGAGGCCCTAGCCCAGCCGCAGCTGCTCAGACGCAGCTTTAGCTAATTAATTCAGGAAAAATGTGGATTCAGAAAAGAACCCAGTAAGGTTGAACCTCAAAAATCAGACACGGGACAAGTGGTGAAGCATACAAAAGAAGTGCTGTGATTCCTCTGGTGGAAGAAACATGTCTTTTATCTTTCTCCCTATCCTATAAGGACTCTCCTAAAACCTTTATTTTTTTACTGTTGGGTTTACAGGCTGTGCATTTGGATCAGCTGCTATTTAGCAATATGAATTACTGAAATCCAGGGTCCAGAGTTATTTTGATGGCATAAAAGCTGATTGGCTGGATAGCATAAGACCACAAAAAGGAGACTTCCGAAAAGAGATTAACAAGTGGTGGAATAACCTAAGTAATGGCCAGCGGACTCAGGTATCATAGCTGCAAATGTCCTTATTTTCTGTTTTTAGAGAGTACCTTCTCTGCAGTGGACAGTGATCAGATATTTCACATCTAATCCAGCCTCAAAGGTCCGTTGTTCTCCAATGTTGCTGTCAACATTCAATCATTTCTCCTTATTTCACATGGCAGCAAATGTGTATGTTTTGTGGAGCTTCTCCTCCAGTATAGTGAACATTCTGGGTCAAGAGCAGTTCATGGCAGTGTACCTATCTGCAGGTGTTATTTCCAATTTTGTCAATTATGTGTGTAAAGTTGGCCACACGAAGATATGGACCATGACATGATGCATCTCGCGCCACCGTGATGATCCTCACAGCCGTCCACACTAAGATCCCAGAAGGGAGGCTTGCCATTATTTTCTTCCAATGCTCACATTCACAGCAGGAAATGCCCTAAAAGCCATTAATGCCATGGATACAGCAGGAATGATCCTGGGATGGAAATTTTTTGATTATGCAGCACATCTTGGGGGAGCTGTCTTTGGAATATGGCATGTTACTTACAGTCCTGAACTGATTTGGAAGAACAGGGAGCCTCTACTGAAAATCTGGCATGAAATGAGGACTAATGCCCCCCCACCCCACAAAAAAGAGGTGGCTCTAAGTAAAACTGGGATTGCACAGTACTGGTGCCTCTGGCTTGTGCCGCCTGAGAGCCCAGCAGACATCGGCCCTAGAGTGATCACGGCTATGCTTCCACCTGCAAGACGTCAGCATCTGGCCTCCCAGTGTTTTCAGCTGTGTCCCCCGGTCCATGTCTTTTCAGAAAGTGAATATGACACAGTTGTGAAATGAAGGTTTACATCTAGTTAGTAAAAAATAAAAAAGTAAAAATAAAAATAAATTTCTTTTACCTTGCAAGGATAGCAAAATGCCCTCACTATATTTTCTCAAGGCTATTTCTGTGTGTGTGTGTGTGTGTGCAAGTGTTATAAATATTTTTATTATTTTATTTTAACTTTTATTTTAAGTTCAGAAGTACATGTACAGGTTTGTTATATAGGTAAACTTGTATCATGGGGGCTTGTTCTATGGATTATTTTGTCACCCAGGTATTAAGACTAGTACTCATCAGTTGTTTTAATAAATAAATAATAAATAAACAACAAATATAAAATGATCCTCTCCCTTCTCCCACTCTCCACCCTCTGAATGGTTCCAGTGTATGTCGTTCCGCTCTATGTGTCCATGGGTTCTCATCATTTAGCTCCCATTTATAAGTGAGAACATGCAGTATTTGATTTTTCTGTTCCTTCATTAGTTTGCTAAGGATAATGGCCTCCAGCTTCATCCCTGTTCCTGCAAAAGACATGATCTCATTCTTTTTTTATGGCCACTTAGTATTTCATGGTGTATATGTACCACATTTTCTTATCTAGTCTACTATTAATGGGCATTTAGGTTGAGTCCATGTCTTTGCTATTGTGAATAGGGCTGCAGTGAACATATGCATGCATGTGTCTTTATAATAGAATTATTTCTATTCCTTTGGTGATACGCCCAGTAATGGAATTGCTGGGTCGAATGGTATTTCTGTTTTTAGGCCATTGAGGAAACACTGCACTGTCTTCCGAAATACTTGACTAATTTACGTTCCCACCAACAGTGTAGAAGCGTTCCTGTTTCTCCACAACCTCATCAGCACCTGTTATTTTTTGACTTTTTAATAATACCCATTCTGACTGGTGTGAAATTGCATCTATCTCACTGTGGCTTTGATTTGCATTTCTCTAATGATCTGTGATATTGAGCTTTTTTTATATGATTGTTGACCAAATGTATGTCTTCTTTTGAAAAGAGTCTGTTCATGTCCTTTGGCCGCTTTTTAATGGGGTTGTTTGCTTCTTATAAATTTATCTAAGTTCCTTATAGGTGCTGGATATTAGACCTTTGTCAGATGCATAGTTTGCAAATGTTTTCTCCAATTCTCTAGGTTGTCTGCTCAGTCTGTTGACAGTTTCCTTTGCTGTGCAGAAGCTCTTTAGTTTAATTTGATCCCATTTGTCAGTTTTTACTTTTGTTGCAGTTGCTTTTGGTGTATTCATCATGAAATCTTTGCCCAGTCCTATGCCCAGAATGGTATTGCATCAGTTGTCTTCCAGGGTTTTTATAGTTTTGGGTTTTTCATTTAAGTCTTTAGTCCATCTTGAGTTAATTTTTGTATATAGTGTAAGGAAGAGGTCTGGTTTCAGTCTTCTGCATATGGCTTGCCAGTAATCCCAGCATCATTTATTGAATAGAAAATCCTTTCCCCATTGCTTGTTTTTTTTGTAAGGTTTGTCGAAGATCAGAGAGTTGCAGACATGTGGTCTTACTTCTGCATTCTGTATTCTGTTCCATTGGTCTATGTGTCTGTTTTTGTCAGTACCATGCTATTTTGGCTACTGCAGCCCTGTGGTATGGTTTGAAGTCAGGTAACATGATGCTTCTAGCTTTATTCTTTTTGTTTAGGATTGCCTTCTGAAGGTTATTTCAATCATGGCTTTATATCATGATTTAGTACACAGTGACCTTGTTTGTCTAACTGTCCCATGGGAAATCAAGTTTTTATTACATTGATTATATCACACTGCTTGAAGAATTCAGCAAGTACCCTAGATAACCTGAGAAGACACAAGCATGCTAGAGGGCCCCCTTTAAAAAAAAACTGGGCCATCTACCTTTGTGAAGTTTCTAGGGCTCCAGTGATCTGAATGAGACATGTCAATATATGCCCTCTAAAGTAAAATCAAATTGTTTCATTTTGCATGCATTACTACTATGAAAGAGGCACATTGCTTGGTATGTCTTATTAGATTTTGAAGGAAGCATATGTCGCATTGAGTGTGCTGTTCTTATCCCTAGATCACAACCAGAAAAAAAATTAGAGTTATAAAAATTATAACAAAAAATCTAAAATCATTACAATTTGCTGATGAATGATTTTTTATTTATTTATTTATTTTTTTGAGACGGAGTCTCGCAGTGTCACCCAGGCTGGAGTGCAGTGGTGCAATCTTGGCTCACTGCAATCTCCCCGTCCCAGGTTCAAGCGATTCTCCTGCCTCAGCCTGCCAAGTAGCTGGGATTACAGGCGCCCACCACTACACTCAGCTAATTTTTTGTATTTTAGTAGAGACGGGGTTTCAGTATGTTGACCAGGCTGGATTCAAACTCCTGACCTTGTGATCCACATCTATTACTGCCAAAAAACCATCTCAAAACTTAGTTGCTTAGAATATTTATTTTGCAAATGAATCTGCAACTTGGGCAGGACTTGGTGGCCTGAGCTTGTCTATGTGCCGCTGGTTATCTGCTGGAGTGACTTGAAGGCTGGTGGCTAGAATCCTCTGAAGTTTTGCTCACTTATATGCCCAGTGATTGCTGCTGGTGGTTGACTGAGGCCTCAGCTAAGGCTGTGATTGGAACAATGATATGTGGCCTCTCCACATTGCTTCTCGGCTTCACCCCATGTGACTGTGTGTCTTTTCCATGTGGTTGCTTGGCCTTATCACAATGTGGTGCCTGGATCTTAGCAGGCCCAGATGAAAAGTTTTTATTTAATATGATTTAGAGTCAGAAGTCACATAGTATCACTTCTGCTGCAGTCATAGTCTGGCCTAAATTCAAGGAAAGGGAATAAAGATCCCCATGTCTTGATGGGAAACTATCAATGTTACATTGTAGAAAGAATATATGTGATGACCAGATATTGGTGGCTAGATTTGGAAACTACAATCTGTTACACACATCCAAAACAATAAACTGAAAGCTGACTTTGAGATTAAGATAATAAGATTATAGAGTACAAATACATGCAAATCCATAGTTTTATTATACATAAGATGTAATGGGATATAATGGAAGAAAAGGACCCTTTGTAATAGCAACAGCTTTATGAAAAAAATTTTGAAACTATTAAATGATGCAAAAGAAGGTTTGAAGAAATGGAAACACATACCATGTGCTTAGAAAGCAAGAGTATATCATAGATACCAAGTTCCAAGTTAATTTATTATTCAAAATACAAACCTTTGTTTTTTATTTATATGCTTGTTTATTTTGAAACTAGACAAGTTAATCTTTAAGATCATAGATAAAATTAACAAGCAAGAATTGATAGGAAAGCTCTGAGTTAAAAAAGCAATGAGAAAGAACTAGAAGACTAGCCTAACCAAGTATTAAAACATATTATAAAGGCCTCATTTAATAAAGCAGTAGGAAATTGACTATGAATACACCAACTAATAGAACAAAATAGGAAGAACAATAATAGAAATGAACACATGTAGGAATTTAGAATATAATAAAAGTTGTACCTCAAATCAGCGAGGAAGGATAGGTTACTCAATATCATTAGGACAGCTGGAAAGTGATCCAGATAAAAAAAGTTGGATCTATATCTTGCATTTTTTACCCTAACATATTTTTACAAATGGCTTATCTTCCTAATATGTATAGAGATCCTTAAAAAAGAAAGAAAACAACAACCTAATAGGAAAATAATGGCAAGAAAACATGAATAATTCAGAGTAAAACAAAGTATCTCTTAAACAAATGAAAATAATGCAACTTCAATCATAATAAGAAAAAGTACATATTAAAGCCACACTGAATATCATTTATGTCTATTGGATTGACAAAACTTCCAGCCTTTGACCACACGTTCTAGTGAATGAGAGTATAGACACTTTCATAATTGCTTGTGGAAGTACAAACAGGCACAATCCTTATAGAAAGGAATTTGTCTATATCTTTTAAAATTACAAATGCACAAATCATTTAACCTAGCAGTTCTATTACTCAGAACTTATGCTAACTCATATTTCCACATATGTTAAGCTTATTAATTACAGCAAAGTTTGTAATAGGAAAAAATGGAAATAATTGAAGTGTTAATAATAGGAAACTGCTTTTAGAAATAATGATGCCTCCACTTAATGACTACCATAAAAAGGAGGAGCTGTAAAAAGAATGAAGAAGGGAGAAAAGAAATGATGACATTCTGTGCACTGATGTTGAAAATTTTCTAAAATCAACTTTAAATTCTAAAAGAAATATGTTGAATAGTGTGTATAGCATGCCATTTTCAAAAGGGTGGGGGGAGATAAAAGAATGGATTTTGCTTGTATGCACATAAGAAAACTTTAGAAGGATACATAAAATGTAAAAGTTGTCCATTTAAATGGTACAGGGGAAACAGGACTGATAAAATGGAAATAGAATTGGTGGGAGATTGTTCATTATGCATGTTATTTTTTTATTTTTGAAAATATTATATTACCTGTTCTAAAAAAGGTAGTTAATAATCTCAAAACTAACTCTTTGAGGAAGGAAAAGTATTGTTAAAGAGGAAAATTTAAAAGGGATTGCAATTTATTCAGGAAATAATGGCACAATATCTCATAATTAAACTTAATGAAAGTGGCCAAAGCTATACACAGAAAAAATGTATAGCCTTAGATTTTATTTTTACACAAAACTAAATGAAGAAAACAAACTACTTATTCAGGAGAAGAAGTAGAAAACAAAACCAAATCATAGAGAAATATGAGGAAATAACAAAAATAAAAGCAGAAGTTAAATAAGCAGAAAAACAGCAAAATTGATAAATTGGTTAATAAATACAGTATCTCACCTGTAAAAGTATCAATAAATATGCACACTAATGACATGGTAACTGGAAAGAAAGAGAGAGAGAAACACGAATACTTGACAATATAAACAAGGATGGAAAGAAAATTTTTAATTTTAAAACATTTTTTACATCAATGTTCATCAGGGATATTGGTCTAAAATTCTCTTTTTTTGTTGTGTCACTGCCAGGCTTTGGTATCAGGATGATGTTGGCCTCATAAAATGAGTTAGGGAGGATTCCCTCTTTTTCTATTGATTGGAATAGTTTCAGAAGGAATGGTACCAGCTCCTCCTTGTACCTCTGGTAGAATTCAGCTGTGAATCCATCTGGTCCTGGACTTTTTTTGGTGGGTAGGCTATTAATTGAGA
>NW_016813033.1:1103583-1119454 GCF_001698545.2 Rhinopithecus bieti | reverse complement strand
GAACTTAAAGTATAATAAAAAAATAAAAATAAAGAAATTAAAAAAAAACATTTTTTAGCTTTATGGACACAAATTATTAGAACTCAATAAAATGTGCAATTTTCAGGGAAAATTGATTCAATAAAAATTAGAAAGCTTTAATAAGCTTACATTTAGGGAAGACATTTCAATTTTTCATTAACTATCTCCAAAACAGGAATTGAGTCCAGATCATTTTATGAGCAAGTCCTTAAAAAATATTTCAAACAACAATTCTTGTGTTATTTTAAATGTTCCAAAATTGCAGAACGATGAAACACTTCCCAAATTAGTTTTCAAAGTTAATATAATCCTTATAAAAGCCAACAAAGAAAAAAATGTTCTTGCTTTAACTAAAATATTGGCAACATAAATTCAACACTAAATATGTTTTCATGACTAAGTAGTTCTATTCTAAAAATTCAAGGATGGCTTAATAGTAGAATTTTCATTAACACTACTATCTCAATGATGCACAAAAGAAAAAAATCATGATACTCTCCATAGTTGTTCTAGGACATTTGAGAAAATTTAACATTGATTTATGATAATATTAGTGAAAGAAAATATAAAACATTCCATATCATTATAAGGAATAGCCATCTAAAATACCAAAGACTTTCCCATTTAAAGTCAGAAATGAGACAAAATATCCACAACACTGTTATTGTTCTTATTTTCTGAGGAGTTGGGAATGTCAGATCTAGCTTCAAATGAGTTATATTTTACCTTCAATGAAGCCACATTTTTCCCTTTTTAGTTGACATGCAATAATTGTGTATATTTATGGGATACAGTGTGACATTTTGATACATGTATACAATGTATAATGATCAAATCAGGGAAACTGGCATATTCATCACCTCAAACATTTATGATTTCTCTGTGTTGTGAACATTCAAAATCCCCTCTTCTGGCTTTTCAAAAATATACAATAAATTATAGTTAACTATATTCATGCTGTAGAACTTCAGAACACCAGAATTCATTTCCCATGTCTAGCTGTAATTTTGTATCTGTTAACTAACTTCTCCCCACCCTCCCCTCCCTCTACCCTTCCCAACCTCTGGTATCCATAATTCTAACTCTTTTCTTCCATGAGCTGAATTGTTTTGTAGCTCCTACATATGAGTGAGAACACGCAGTATTTCTCTTTCTGTGCCTATTTCACTTAATGCCCTATAGGCTCATTTAAGGTGCACAGATGTCAGGATTTCAATTTTTGTAGCTGAATAGTATTCACTTGTGTGTGTGTGTGTGTGTGTGTGTGTGTGTGTGTGTGTGTGTGTGTATGTACACCATATTTTCTTTATCCACTCATCTGTTGATGGACCTTTAGGTTACTTTCATATCTTAGCTATTGTAAATAGTGCTGCAATAAATATAGGTGTGCAGGTATCCCTTCAATATACTGATTTTCTTTCCTTCAGCTAAGTACCAAATACTGGGATTGCTGTCTCATATGGTAGTTTATTCTTAGTTTTTTGAGATACCCCCATACTATTTTCCATAATGTCTGTACTAATTTACATTCTCACCACCCGTGTATAAGAGTTACCTTTACTCCACATCCTTGCCAGCACTTATGTTTTGTCTGTTTGATAGTAGTCATTTCTAACTAGGGTGAGATGATATTTCATTGTGGGTTTGATTTGTATTTTCCTAATGATTAGTGATGTTGAGCATTTTTTCATATGTTTGTTGCCCATTTGTGTATTTTCTTTAGATAAATGTCCATTCAGTTCCTTCGCCCACTTTTTAATCAGATTATTTGTTTCTGGTGCTGAGTTGTTTGAGTTTATGAGTTCACTGTATAATCTGGATATTAGCCCATAGTCAGGAAAACAGTTTGCAAACATCTCACATTCTACAAATTGTCTCTTCACTCTGTTGTTTTCTTTGTTATGCAGAGCTTTTTAGTTTAATATAATCTCATTTGCCTATTTCTGCTTTTGTTGCATGTGTTTATGAAGCCTTGAGCATAAAATCTTTACCTAAATCAATGTCCTGAAGCATTTCACCTATGTCTTTAATTTTAGTTGATTTTTGTATAGGTAAGAGATAAGAGTCTAGCATCATTCTTCTGCATATGAATGTCCAGTTTTCCTAGCACCGTTTATTTAAGAGCGTGTTCTTTCCCCAGTGTATGTTCTTGGTGCCTCTATTGAAAATCAATTGACTGGTAAATATGTGTATTTCTGGGTTCTCTAGTCTGTTCCATTGGTCTGCGTGTCTGGTTTTGTACCAATACAATGCTCTTTTGGTCATTATAGCTTTGTAAGATATTTTGAACTCAGGTAGCATGATGGCTCCAGCTTTGTTCTTTTCATTCACTATTGCTTTGGCTATTTAGGGTCTCTTGTGGTTCCATACGAATTTTAGGAGGTTTTTAAAAAATCTATTTCTATGAAGAATATCATTAGTATTTTGATAAAGATTGCATTGATTCTATACATTGCTTTGGGTAGTATGATCATTTTAACAATATTAATTTATCTAATTCACAAGTATAAAATTTCCATTTGTTTATATCCTTTTAATTTCTTTCAAGAGTGTTTTGTAGTTTTATTGTGGAGTTTTTTACTTCCTTGGTTAAATTTATTCCTATGTATTTTATTTTTTGTAGTCATTATAAATGGGATTGCTTTCTTGACATCTTTTTCAGTTAGTTTGTTATTGATAGAATAACAATGCTATCAACAATATCATAGAAATGCTATTGATTTTTCATGTTGATTTTGTATCACACAACTTTACAGAATTTGGTTATCAGCTCTAAGAGTTCTTTGGTAGAGTCTTTATGTTTTTCTATAAATAAGATTAGGTCATCTAAAAATGGGGACAATTTTATTTCCTCTTTTCCAATTTGGCTGCATTTTCTTTCTTTCTCTCACCTAATTTCTCTGGTTAGGATTTTCAGTCGCATATTGAATAAGAGTGGTTACAATGGGCATCCTTGTCTTGTTCCAGTTCTTAGAGGAAAGGTTTTCAGCTTTTTCCCATTCAGTATGATGCTGACTGTAGGATGGTAATATATGGCCTGTATATGTTGAGGTATGTTCCTTCTAAGCCTCTTTGTTGAGATTTTTTTTTTTAACTTTAAGTTCTGGGATAGATGAGCCGAACGTGCAGGTTTGTTACATAGGTATACATGTGCCATAGTGGTTTGCTGCACCTATCAACCTGTCACCTAGGTTTTAAACCCCATATGCATTAGGTATTTGTCTTAATGCTTTCCCTCACCTTTCCCTCTACCCTTCTGTAGGCCCCAGTGTGTGATGTTCCCCTCCCTGTGTCCATGTGTTCTCGTTGTTCAGCTCCCAATTATGAGTGAGAACATGCAGTGTTTGGTTTTCTGTTCCTGTGTTAGTTTGCTGAGGATGATGGTTTCCAGCTTTATCCATGTCGCTGAAAAGGACATGAACTCATTCTTTTTAATGGCTGCATAGTATTCCATGGTGTACACATGCCACATTTTCTTTATCCAGTCTATCATTGATAGGCATTTGGGTTGGTTCCAAGTCTTTGCTATTGTAAATAGTGCTGCAGTAAACATATGTGTGCATGTGTCTTTATAGTAGAATGATTTATAATCCTTTGGATTGGCTTTGGTAAGGTAAGACTTTTTCTTGTGAATGTAGCTGTAGTGTTGCTTTGGTAGGATGTTTTGGCTTTGATTCTGGGTGGTCAATGATTTATAATCCTTTGGGTATATACCCAGTGATGAGATGGTTGGGTCAAATGGTATTTCTGGTTCTAGATCCTTGAGGAATCACCACACAGACTTCCACAATGGTTGAACTAATTTACACTCCCACGAACAGTGTAAAAGTGTTCCTATTTCTCCACATCCTCACCAGCATCTTTTGTTTCCAGACTTTAATGGTCGCTATTCTAACTGGTGTGAGATGGTATCTCGTTGTGGTTGTGATTTGCATTTCTCTAATGACCAGTGATGATGAGCTTTTTTTCATATGTTTGTTGACCACATAAATGTCTTCTTTTGAGAAATGTCTGTTTATATCCTTTGCCCACTTTTATTTCTCAGCCCACAATGGGCTGAGAAATACTTGATATAATTTTACTTCTTTTCAATTTGTTGAGAGTTGTTTTGTGGCCTAACTTGTGGTCTATCCTGAATAATGTTCCATGTGCTGATGAGAATATATATTCTGCAGCTGTTGGATAAAATGTTCTGTAAATGTCTGTTAGGTCCATTTGGTCTAAAGTGCAGATTAAATCTGTTTCTTTGTTGATTTTCTGACAAGATTAATCTGTCTAGTGTTAAGAATGGGGTGCTGAAGTCCCCAACCATTATGGTATTGTGTCTCTCTCTTTCTCTCTTTAGCTCTAATAATATGCACTATCTATATCTGGGTTCTCTGATATTGAGTTCACATATATTTATAATTGTCATATCCTCTTGCTGAATTGATCACTTGATTATTATAGAATGGCCTTCTTCATCTCTTTTTATGTTTTTTGACCCAAAGTATGTGTTTTTCTGGTATAAGTATAGCTATGACTGCATGCTTTTGGTTTCTAATTGCAAGGAAAAGTTTTACCACTTCTTCACTGTCAGTCTATGTGTTTTCAGGTGATATTAATTTCTGGCAGGTAGCATATAGTTGGGTCTTTTTAAAAAATCCATTCATCTATCCTATGTATTTTAATTTGGCAATTTAAACCATTTACATTCAAGGTTGTTACTGTTATGTGAGAACAAACTCCAGTCATTTTGTTAATTGTTTTCTGGTTGTTTTATATAGGCTTTGATTCTTTTTTCCCCTCTTTTAATGTTAACTTTTACAATTTGGTGGGGACTTGCAGAGTTAATATATGATTCTTTTGTCTTTCTCTTTGTTTATCTTCTCTATCAGTGAGTTTTATATCCTCATATTTTTTCACAAAAGTAGATATTGTCCTTTTGCTTTCAGATGTAGGAATCCCTTACCATTTCTTGTAGAACTAGTTTAGTGATCATGAATTTCTTCCATTTTTGTTTGTCTGGGAAATACTTTATTTTTCTTTTATTTCTGAAGGATAGCTTTGCTGGGTATAGTATTTCACCTGGCAATTTTTTTCTTTAAGTACTTTTATAATGTCATCCCATTATTTCCTGGCCTATAAAGTTTCTGCTGAGAAATTCACCATTAGCCTGATGAGGACAGTTTTCTCTTGGTGTTTTTAGAATTTTCTTTTTGTCTTTGACTTTTGGCCTCTGGACTATAATATATATGAGAAAACCTTTTTGGATTTAATCTACTTGGGAACTTTGAGCTTCCTGTATCTAAATGTCTGTATCTCTTGCAAGACTTGAGAAGTTTTCAGTTATTATTTTATTTAATAGGTTTTCTTTGCCTTGGCCCATTTCTTCTCCTTCTTAACTCCCAAACATTAAATATTTGTTCACTTTATGGTGTCCCATATGTCACACAGGTTTTCTTCATTCTTTTTAATTTTTTATTCTTTTCTTTCCTCTTTTTGTCTGAATGGGTTATTTCAAAAGACCTATCTTCAAGTTCAGAAATTCTTTCTTCTGCTAGATCTAGTTTATTGTTGAAGATCTTGATTGTACTTTTTTCATTCATGGAATCTTTCAGTTCCAGGATTTCTGTTTGGTTCTTATTTATGATATTTATCTCTTTGTTCAATTTCCCATTCCAATCATAAATTGTTTTCCTAATTTCTTTGCATCATTTGTCTGTGTTCTTTTGTATCTAGCTGAATTTTCTTAAGATCATTATTTTAAATTTTTTCAGGCATTTCATAATTTCTTTTTCTTAGGGATCTGTTACTGATTAATTATTATGTCCCTTTGGAGGTATCATGTTTCCTTTCTTTTTCATGTTTCTTGTGTCCTTACATTCATATCTGCACTTCTGATGTAAAAGTCACTTTACAGTCTCTTCTTCCAATTTTATGGATTGGCTTTGGTAGGGTACGACTTTTTCTTGTGGGTGTAGCTATAGTGTTGCTTTGGTAGAATGTTTTGGCTTTGATTCTTGGCGGCCATAGTAGTGTAGTCACCATATGATTTATTTAGCTTTGTCCCCCAATGTAGAGTTCCTTCTGGCTTTGAGCTGATCCTGACTGGGCCAGCTGCTTCTTTGCTTTTCTCTCCTTCTGTGCCTCAGAAGTTCACTGCCACTTCCTTGCTGAATTTCAGTGTTCTCTAAAAATGTTTATGTTTTTTTAAAAAGTCTTATGTAACTACAGAATTGAAATTAGTAATGGAATAGAAAATTAAATGTAAGAAAAAGCAAGGAGGAAGCAAAACCAATATTTAGGAGGCAATCATGTCTCCAGATGGCTCACAGAAGAGGAAAGCTCAAGGAGTAGATTATTTTTAAGAAGTTTCTGGTACAATTCCTCTGAGGCCCTGTGACTACCCCTCCCCCAGCAAATAACTTTTTTATTTGACCACTACATTGACATCTACAGAAGTTGACACCTATAAGCTTTAGATATAAAACTGATTCAACTTACATTGCAACGATTTAAATGTATGCATCACTGCTCTATTGAAAATATAATATGTCATTATACTTGAGGCTTTGCTTTTTTTTTTTTTTTTCCTCATGGTGGGTTAGTTTGCTTTGGGAACTCCAGATCCTGATCCCCGGCCATGCTTCCGGCAGCACGCCCAGCACTGTCTCTGCAGGTGCTAGGAAGGCACTAAGACACACCCACCCAGTCTAGGTGGGCTAATGCACCAGCTGACCCATCACAGCAACTTGGCTTGCCCAGCAGCATAGCCCATCAGGATGACTCTACCTACTGCTCTAAAATCACTGTGTGGTGAGACAAAAAAAACTCTTTGCCTTGGAACCTCCTGTTTCCCCCAACTAGTTCTCAGGAGAATGTTTGTGCTTTACTCTCTCTCTCTCTCTCTCTCTCTCTCTCTCTCTCTCTCTCTCTCTGTGCCTGTATGTAAAGACTAATCTGCAGTCTGCAATCATAGGGGGAAATGTGCTTCTAGCCTCACCTCTGGAAAAAGAAAATTAATAATTAATGAATTAAAGATCTTAAGATGGAGAGGTTATCCTGAACTATCCAGTGGTTCCAGTGTAGTTACAAAGGTCCTTATAAGAGGGAGGTGGGAGGGTCAGAGTGAGAGAAAGAAATGTGATGATGGTAGCAGAAATCAGAGTGATGCAAGGAAGGGGCCACAAGCCAAAGAATACAAGTAGCTTCTAGGAGCTTGCAGAGGAAGCAAAATGGATTCTCCCTTAGAGCCCCAAAAGGAGTACCACCCTATTGACACTTTGATTTGAGGACTTCTGACCTCCAGAAATGTTAAGTAATAAATGTGTATTTTAAGACACTAAGTTTGTGATAATGTTTTAATAGGAGTAATGGAACTAATGTATAAGAATGTTTACTTATTTATGTAGGCTATTCTTGTACTATGCTGAATAGTACATATAGTAATAACCGTATGGTAATATCTAAAACTAATGATTGTGATTTTCTAATAATTGGGTGGCCAACACTGTTGCCCTCATTAAGCCAAAGCAATTATCCAGTGCTGACAAGCCAGTCAAAATCATTCAAATTCATGTATGTGATTGATTGAAATGGAAGCACCAAGGATCACTTAAAGTAATGACAAATGTCTATGCTTACTATAGGGAGATTTGCCAGGAATAGAGAGAGTTATCTTATGGCCAAGCTTTCTGAAAAATATATATTTTTAAAAGCTCAGTCAAAACAGTCCATGCATTAAAATCCTCTCAAAGGAATTTCGCAAGCATGTAAAACCAAACACAACAGAAAAGCTGTCTGAATGCTATGTTTGGTTTCACATATTGCATAAGCATATTAATATTTAATGAAACTGTCTCAACATAGATGTATGTAAGAATGAAACTTACTCATTTTCAAACAGCACAAAATATTCTGGGCCCACAGCCCTGCATTCTGACTAGGCCAGACATCTTATTTCTTTATCCCACTCAGGTTTAATATTTAATCTTGGGTTTTTTGAAATCAAACTTCCAAAACTCCCTGTCCCTTCTCTTTCCCCTTGGTCCCTGGAGAAGGACAATGACTTATACTTTCATAGCAAATGACATCAGAGGTGGTGAGTTCCTTCTCTGCCTCTCAGTCCAATGCAAAGGGACCAACATCAAGTGCTAGCAATGTCTTTCAAGTGGGAATGATGAAATTGTTAGTCTTTAGGGAACTCCATGGGGGCCCACCCTTGCACCGTCCTTCTGTCCTCTTCTCCCTTAACACCATGGCAACAAGCAATCCACCCAAAAGTCTCTGCTTCTGAAAAACCCAGACTACCTTCCACGGCATTTATTCATCCCTTCTTGCCAAGAGAGGATCCAGGCTGCCCTAGGGCACGCTCACAGTTTCAGCAACAATAGCATCAACTGTTCTGCCAGCTCAGTGGCATCCCCCAGACCTCCACTCTCACAGTTCTTCCTGGGGGTATAGGGAAATTGGAGAACACAGATTTCATCACAAGAGGGTGGAACATATTGAAACTTCCTTACTCCCTGCCTCCAAGTCTCTCCACCAAGGGAAGAGGAGGGAAAAGGCACTGTTCATGCTTTATGGACTCTGCTTCCTTCAGTGCTCCCATATCCTTGCCCTCTCTGTGTCCTTTATTTTATAAAAACCAGAGGAGTGGGGCTTAAGAAACTGGTTCTGCTAAATGCCTTCTGCTAGCAAATCCCACACTGGAGGACTGGCATTAAGAACCCATTTCTCTGCCCTTGAAAGGTGAGATATTTGGCAAGTTTTATCCTCAACTATGGACTCTAGCTGGCTGTTCCAGGAAAGCACAAATGTCCCTCATGACCACTTTATCACTTCTTAAAATATTAATTTCGTACTAGTCATTAATTTTGAATTTTATATTGCAAAACGGTTTTCCAAAGACAGATCCCCAATGTACAACATTTTGCCTCTAAGAACCAAGTTTTCCATTTAAACTAATTCAACTTGTGACCATAATCTTGGCACTAATTAAGTTATAACTTGGGAGATCACTATATTGATTTCAAATCTCCAACTAAAGCTCTGGGATAAAAAGTTTTCTGAGAACTAGAAGTAGTATAGATAAGGGGAGGATGTCTACGACGAAACAGTTTTTCATTTATGAGAGATCCTAGCAATCTGCAGCATTTTTTTCTCACTCAAAGAATATTGAGGCAAAGTTCAAAGTATATTGTATCTGGGGAATTTCTACTTCCATGTAATTCCTGCCAAATACTTGGGTCTGGATTACCACACACACACACACACACACTTGCGTGCACACATACACGACTATAAATAACTAGAAAAATGGTAAAATATAATAAAAAATTATTTTCAGACATTAATCAGCCTGTTTAGGCCTGTGATCTCTGAAGAAAGGGAAATAAACAATGTGAGCCCTCTGTAGCACTGGCTTTTTGCCTAGAGGCAATTCCCAGATTACAGCACTAAGAGGAGAATCCCAAACAGAGCCTGGTGGTCTCACTAGGTTAAGGAGACCAGAGTTCAGGGAGACTGAAGTGACTAGAATTTGTGGAGAAGAGAAAGAGCTCCAGAAATCTGCATGGCCTCCCTTCTAGTCTTTGACTGACTCAGTCTGCACATGAATTACGTAAAACTTTACAATTTTGGGGAAAGAACAGTTGCTGAGTCACCATAAGCTGAATAAATAGAAGAGTTCCCATAAGACTAGAAACCATTCTAGTTGCCACTAGCCAGAGTGAAGAGGCCTCATTGAACATACAAGGCATTCAGTAAAGACCCTGGAAGAGTCAGATGTTTGTTACAAATCTTGAGTAAAAGTTACTCTAGATCCACTCTTAAAAAGCTTTAAGAGAAGCCTCAAAATTATTAAACTAATCTTTAGCGATTTAACCGCTTGCCAGAATAAATCACAATTCTCTTTAAGGAAGACAAAAAAAAAAAAAAAAATCCAACACTCAAGACATAAAATTTATGCCTAGCATCCAATCAAATTTCTAGACATGCCAAGATGCAGGAGAACTTGACCCAAAAACAGGGAGAAAATTAATCAATAGAAATAGACACAGAATTGATAAAGGAGATGAAATTAGCAGACAAAGACTTTAAAACAGCTATTATAAATATACTTCATATGACAAGAAGGTAGAGGGAGAAATTAACAGGACTTGGAGACAAATAGAAGATATAAAAAATGCAAATAGAACTTTTACATATGAAAACTACACTGAACTGGATTAACAGATTAGAAACTGCAGGGTGGAAAGAATCAGTGAACATGAAGACATTGCAATAGGAACTATTCAAACTGATGCACAGAGAATAAAAAGGGTAAAAAATTGAGCATAGCCTCAGTGATCTGCGGAACAGTATGTATGTTACTGGGCACCCACAAAAGGGAGAAAAAGGGGAGAGGAAGGAAAAAATATGAAGAAATAATGGCAGAAAATTTTTCACATTGGTTGAAAACTATAAACCCACAAATCTAAAAAGCTCAACAAACCCCATGCAGAATAAAAAACCAAGAAAACTTCAAGAGAAATAATAATCATATTGCTGAAAACAAGGGATAAAGAAAAAAATCTTAAAAGCATCCATAGAAAAAAAGGCACACTTAGAGAGGAACAAAGATAAAAATTATTATAGGTTTCTCATCAGAAATTATGCAAGCCCAAAGAAATGGAACAATATCTTTAAAGTGCTGAAAAAAAACCTGTCAACCTAGAATACATACCCAGAGAAATATTTTCAAAATTAAGACAAAAGATTTTACAGGCAAACAGAAGTTGACTCTCTTGTCAACAAACTTGTGCTATAGGCAGAAGGTAAATGCAACCAGATGGAAACTTGGATCTCTACACAGAATGAAGAACATAAAAAATGGCAAATTTGTGGTTACATGTAAGTCATTTTTTTCATCTTACAAACTCTTTAAAAGTTAGTAAGTGTTTAAAACAAAAAATAAAACAATGTGTTGTGGGGTTTAAAATATATTTAGAAGTAAAATACCTGAAAACTTATATATAGCACAAAGTATGGGAGGGAGAAAATGAACGTGTATAGCTGTTTCTTCGTTACTTCTTAATTGGTATGATACTGTTTGAAAGTTAACTATTATAAATTAAAGATACGATTTGTAAACTCCAAGGCAACTACTAAACAAGGTAGGTATAGCTAATAAACTAATAGTGGAGATAAGATGGAATACTAAAACTATTCTATTATTGAGGTGTTCTGTATCTTGATTATGTTGGTGATTCCATGTGAGTTTACAACTGTCAAAACTCAATAAAGTATACACTTTAAGAAGACACAGTTTATTGTAAATAAATAATTTCTCAATAAAGTTAATAAAAAAAATCTAATGGAAAGCAAAAAAAAGGAAACATAAAACAGATGGGACAAAGAAAATAAATCAGAAGATTTTATGTTTAAACCTACTTGATAATTACATTAAATGTAAATAATCTGAACTATTCAATAAGAGACAGAAACTTTATGAAAGAGTGCAAAGGCAAGACAAAACCATATTCTATCTACAAGAAATTTATTTTAAAAATAAAGACACAGGTTAAAAGTAAAAGAATTAAAAATATAGACAATATACCACTAGGCACAAGAAAGATGGAATAGCTATACTAATTATAGGCAAAGTAAACTTTACAACAAAGAATATTACCAGGAATAAAGATGAACATGTTATAATGACAAAAGACTTAATTCTTCCTGAAGACATAACAATTTTAAATGTGCGTCCACATTTAAATGAATGAGTTTCAAGATATATGAACCAAAAAAAAGTACTTTTGAAGAGAAATAGGCAAATCCATAATTATAATTGGATATTTCAAACTTCTCTCTCAGTAATTGATAGAGTAATTAGAAGAAATCAATAAATATATAGAAAGCTTAAATAACACCATCCACCAACTTGACCTAATTGTCGTTTATGGAACACTCCACCTAACAACTAGAGAATACACATGCTTTTCAAATGCACAGGGCATATACATCAGGATAGACCCTACACTGAGCCATAAAACAAGCCTCAAAATATTTAAAAAGACATTGAGCCATAAAACAAGTCTTGAAATTTTTAAAAATATTTTCTGACTCTCCTTTTTTTCTCCTCTTTTTGTGCCTGTCCAATTACATATGTAATGTTCCACAGATATATAGTAATATACTGTAATCATACTAAATATATTATTCAACTATAATGGAATTAAATTAAACTAAGTAAAACTGAAAATTCAACATATCAAAATTTGTGTGCTGCAGCTAAAGGGGTGCTTAGAAGGAAATGAATAGTTGTAGATGCTGATTTTAGAAAAGTAGGACTAAAATAATCTTTCCCCTTAAGAAAGTAGAAAAAAGAATACAAATAAACTTGAAGTAGAAGAAGAAAGAAGATAATATGGATAAGAGCAAGAATGAATAAAATAGAAAACAGCCAAACAATAGAGAAAACCAATGAAACCAAAAGCAGTTTCTTTGAAAACAATTGATAAACTTGTAGCTAGACTGGTCAAGAAAGTAAGAAGACAAATATTTGTTAATATCAGAAATAAAAAAGGAGAAATACTAAACTGCATAATAAATCCTATAGGCATTAACAATGTAATAAGGAAACATTATGAATTATTTTATGCCAGTAATTTTAACTTAGATAAAATAGATAAATTCCTTGAAAAGCAAAAAACACCAAAATTAACTTAAGAAGAAAGAAAACTTGAATAGACCTACAAAAACTGAAGAAATTTAATTCCTAATTTGATTTTCACAAAGTTAACTCTAGGCTCGGATGTCTTCACTGGTGAATTCTATCAAATATTTAAAGAAATAGCACCAATCCCATACAAACACAGACTGCAGAGGAGAAGGGGAAACTCCCCAACTCATTCTATAAGACCTACATTCCCCTCATATCCAGTACTGCCCTTGGACTCAAAAAAACCGGCCTCTGCTCCATGCCCTTATGCTTCAGAAACCCCACTTGGCATGCCCTCCTCAAGATGTTCTAAGTCACCCTCTGCTGCCTGGAATCTGTTGGGGTTGGCAATGTCATCTGGGCAGGGTGCCTTGAGGTTGGACTGGGACTCTCACGGGCCCTGGGCCCAGATTCTCCCTTCTCTGACCCTCTACACTGCACACAGTATCAACCAGATGCCCAAATAACTCAGAGACTCACATCTCTGGGGTTATCCCAGGATCCCATGGCAAAGATCCAACTCCAGGAGTGAGGCTTGGCAAGCAGATTGTTCCCTCCAGGCAACATAATATTGCTCTTGTAGGATCATGCAAGATTGGTCTCCCAGAATGATGCTGAAAAACTGCTGATGTTGAGCGATTCTCACTTATATCAGACACAGAGCAAGTTCAGGACTCTGGCCTACCAAGAAGTCACTGCCAAGCCTTGGGTTTGAGTCACATGTTTGGACCCATGCCTGGACTCTCACCCATCTACATTCTGACTGCAGTGCTGCCCACGATCACAGCACCTAAAGGCAGCAGACGTCTTTTGTTCATGGTAGCAAGAATCCTTTGCCCTGTACACTCTCACCTTTAACACCCAAGTTGGTCACTTGGCCCCTTTCATAAGCTTCATAAGATATGCTAGGCAGTCCCCTGGAAGCTATTGTACCTGTTCCCACTGGGGAGCCTTTGAGAGCATTGCCTTGCAGCATCAATTGGCCTTCTGATTGATGTTCTCTCTTGCCTCTGATTGGTGTGGTTGTGCTCTCCCGGGATGTTTTTAAGTCACACCAGATGAGGAATGGACACTTCTTACACAAATGGGACTGTCCTTCTTACCCTACCCACGGGCCCCTCGTGGCAATGTGTAGACGGCAACAGCACAGTCAACATTGAAAGAGATCACATTCTAGAAATGCACCGGTTACAGTCTAAAAAGTCCAACATGTATGCTACAAAATCCCAAACAGTAAATGTAACATGACCAGAACACAAAATACCACTCATATTTTTTCTGCACATTCTGGGTAAGACTTGTGTTTGTGGCCAGCACCAACAAAGAACAGTAACAACTTTGACTGTGAGTCTTTGAAAACTAATATTCATGGGTAGCAGATGGTTGATGTGGCATCATGAGTAATGATGTAACGAATATTAAAGAAGTGGTATTAGGGAATTGCAAAGGTAAGAAGATCCATGCTGTTTCAATGCAAACAGGTTCCAGCATTGTGAGTAATAAGAGTATTGCTACATTTTCTCAAAGTGGGAGACAGAACAAAGCCAGAAACTATGCCTTTGATAATAAACAACTGGAGGAGATAGTTTCTGGACCTAAATAGGAATAGATACTACCAAAATAAGCCTTTATAAACAACAATTAGACAATAAACAAATGTATAATTACTTCTTCTCCACCCATTTTTCTAAATCTTTACTAGACCTCACATAGGCCCATGAATTTTGTACTATGTTTTATATCAAATTGTTTATATAGACAAAGGCCTGGCAAAAAATATTTATCTGAAGCTCTATATACTTTAGGAACATTCCTGCTAATATCAAAACCAAACAAATCACACAAAAAAGAAACCTACAGACCGGCATACCTCAAGATCCTAAACACAAAAATTCTTAACAAAACATTAGCAAGTTGACTCCAGCAATATAAAAAAAAAAAAAAATACATCACAAACAAGTAGAGTTTATCCCAGTAATACATGGTTTGTTTAGTGTCATAAAATAAATCAATTTACCATATTAGTTGAATACAAAAGAAAACCATATGATAATCTCAACAGATGCAGAAAAAGCATTTGACAAAATTAAGTATCTATTCATGAAGGTGCTTTCTGTCTGGCAGACACAGGGGCCTTCTGAAATAGAGAAAGGCCTGATCCTGGGGTGAGACAGATTCATAATGGTATGTCTATCACATATCTTCCAGAAACTGAGGGAACTGAGATTGTAGGACCAGTGACATTCTGAAGAGCCCACTGCAGTCAGTGGCAGTGCTAGGATTCAGTGTTTTCCTGTGTGTCTTCAGAGCATCTGTTTCCCTATACCACAGTATCTCCATATGAAGAATGACTGAGTTCATAGAGTGAAACTGCATTTAGTACTATTAGGAAAAAAATAAAACATTGAAATGCTATTTCCACTAAGAATAAAATGATATTTATTTTCTTTATTGAGATATTCATGGGTATATTTTTGAGAGATGAAGTAAACGTGCCAAGATTAATTTTTTTTTTCTATAACTGAATCAGGAGCAGATACAGTGTTGTAGGACAGCAGATTTAACTATGTTGGAGGCCCTATTTAAGAAAAAATATAATATGAAATTAGTGACGTGAACATTTCTTCAAAAAATTATTAATTTTACTAAGCTGACAAATGCCACACACAAAAATCCAGAACAGAGGCAGGGTGTGGTGGCTCACGCTTGCAATCCCAGCACTTTGGGAGGCCAAGGCAGGCAGATCACTTGAGGTCAAGAGTTTGAGACCAGCCTTGCCAACATGGTGAAACCCCGTCTCTACTTAAAATACAAAAAAATTAGCCAGGCATGGTGACGTACGCCTGTAGTCCCAGCTATTCGGGAGGCTGAGGCATGAGAATCGCATCAACCTGGGAGGTGGAGGTTGCAGTGAGCCAAGATGGTGCCACTGACCTCCAGCCTGGGTGACAGAGTGAGACTCTGTTTAAAAAAAAATTCTTCCTAATAATAGTAGATAATAGCCAACACCACCTTCTTCAATACTCAAATTTTAGATACCAGTTCCTCTATAAAATATTTTTAGACCACTTTCCCACCCAATAATAGAACTGAACCTCTTCTTGGTTTCTCCCCATTGTACCCCATTCATATTTTTGTTCTCCACCCAACACTTTTTATTCTTGA
>NW_016813033.1:1078708-1103492 GCF_001698545.2 Rhinopithecus bieti | reverse complement strand
AAAAAAAAAAAAAAAAAAAAAAAAAAAAATCCAGAACATTAACAAATATTCTCATTCATTGAGTGCCTGCCACACCTCTATGCTACTTTTTCCTTGCCTTTCTTTTTTGTTGGAGTTGGGGTTGTGTATGTTTTATTGGCTTTATATTATGATTTTCAATAGAGAAAATAGAAAGATAATTTAATTTTTGTCTGGCATAGTCAAATGCTTTTTTATTGACAGTTAGGATTCATAAAACATGCAAATTCACACACAAATGGACCATCTGTATGGTTTGTGGCCTATAAACATAGAGATCTGTATAAACTCTATTTCCACAATTCCCACCAAAAGGAAAATAAATGGTGCATTTATATTTGAATATACCGCATTATCAATTATATCTCTGCAAGAGAGAATTCCATATCAAAAGCAAGTTATGGAATGCCTCTATGTGAGCAACCTCCAAATTGTGTGGTATTTCTCTTTTCCTGCTATATCCCACCAAGAAATGGACTTAACCCAGAGTAGGCTGCAAGGCACCCTCTTCCAGTGTCTAACTCTCTTAGTTCTATGCCAACTCTCTTCCCTTCCAGCTTAGAGGCTCTTCTTCTGGTTGTGACAGGGAGCAGTGATAGCCTACTGCATCTTCTCCTAAATCACTCCTGCCTCACATTTGGGCTGAGGACTTTTGACATTCTTGTCCTCAAGTTCTGTGTGCCTCCAACCTTGTTATCTGGGCTGGGACAGAGTCCCAGAGAACAAGGGAAGAAATTCAATAAACAGGAGTGGGAAATATCTGGGTTAAGTCACCCATGAAGTGCCACAACCCAGTGGAACTAAATTCCCAGTCAGGCTTGTTTTTTGGGACAGATCTCTCTTGATAGGTGTCCCTCAAAATTTTAGAGTTATTTAATTTTTGCAAATAATATTCATTAAGTTAAATTCTTGCCACACAATCTAATAAAAAGTTATTTGGGGGGCACAAAGTGCTCTATAACTTTAATATCAATTGAAACTACGACCAGGAGAAAAGACTGTTTCCCCGCTGGAGGGCCTGAGCTTAAAGGAACTTTCCAATTCAGCTATGTAGGAGACAAGGGTGTAAGCCCTGGACACTGGGAAAAGCTATTTGCATCCCCAAAAGTTAAATTTTTTTTACCTGCAATACACCCTTTCAAATAGCAAAGGAGAAAAAATTATCATCCCATACTCCAGGTAAAAATATATCTCCTTTCTTGCATGGTCACCAAAGAGTAGAACCTGTTTTACCTACTATGTGCTTTCTCACACTTTATGTAGGCATAAAATTGTAGCAATGTAAAAATTACTGCATGTGTGTGTGTGTGTCTATAGCATACTTTATATATATATTCCTTTACATGTATAAAATTCTACATTTTGAAAGATAGTACAAGAAAAATAATTTGAGGATGGCTCTGGAATGGATTCCAAGCTAATGGTGGCTATACACAATTTCCTCTTCTCAGTGGGACCCCTTCCCTTTCTCCTGTCCCCTCCCCTTCTCCTCAGGGACTCTCCTCCTTCTTCTCACAGATTTCTAGCCATTTTCTAGCAAGCTGTTTCTCAACTCATTATTTTTGCCCATTTACTAGGCTTCAGTCCCCTCTCTTTGTTCTTGTCCACAACACTCCCTTCCTCACTACTCACATTCTTTCTCCTTTGAGACCGTGGGTTTCACAGCCTGCACTGGAAGTGTTGGTCATTCCCCACCGCTGAGAGGCTTGACTGCTTTTCTCTGGAGGAATGACAGGCGAGGGGGCCTGAGACAAGGGTGTGGGTGTGGGTTCAGAGTGGACCTGGGATTCTGCCAGGCCCCTGCTAACCTGAACAGTATTCTTTTGTGCTCCCCACCATACGGAATGGCAATGGAAATAATTTGTTCCTGGACATTGGACATTCTACTGTTAAATTGTTTAAGGATTGTTAAGTGATTAGCATATTGATGATTGCCAGAGACCCCAAACTCTGTCCCCAACATCCTCCAACATTCCCTTATTTCTGTCACTATCTCAGCCATGGCCCCTTCAGTTAGTGGAAAGGGGCAATCGTAAGAAACAGCAGAGAGACAAGAAAAGGGAGAAATGAACAGAATAACACCGTTCATTGCCTTTTGTGACATATTCCCAAGCTTGCCTTCCTGAAGCTGAAAGAAAACTAATCTTTCTGAAACAAAGGGAAATGAATAGTCAGTTCAAACAGCGTAGTTCTTAGGAACTCCAGCTGTAGATCCAGACAGGTATGGCTTTGATTCCCACTTCTGCCATTCACTGGCTGGGGGACCCTGTTACTAACCTCTATAAACCTCAGTTTTCTCATCCAGAAAGTGGAGATAATAATGTCTCCTTCTTCACAGAGCTATTGGAAACATTCAGTGAGCTGGCTATGAAGATGGCCTCACTTCTAATAAGAATTCAAGAGATAGAAGCCAGTGCTACTTTTTCAATGCAATGTGGTTGGAACTAAAGGGCAAATTCAAAGTGTAAGGTAATTTGCTGAACCTCATGAGTTCACAATCCAACTGAAGAAACGGAACACAAAGGAAAGATAAACAACAATGTAATTCAAGAAAAGATCAGTGTTTTTCCAACATACCACATCTATAAATTACCCCAAAGAGAAATTGTCCACTTGTCTCTAATTAATGAAAAATAAAATCTGAATGTAAATCTTGTTAATTACAACAACAAAAAGAAAACATTAGTGTTATAAATGATAGTCATGGTCAGGGTTCTGAGACAAGAGAAATTTGTGAACACTGAGGGAGGAAGTCAAGATGCTATAAAGGGCAAATAATTTTTTAACTTTAAAAAAATAGTAATTTTTAATGTAAACAATTCCTATGCAGTGTTCATCATCCTTAAAGTTTGGAGGTAGTGGAAAATTACATAAGATTTTGAAGGATTAAATCTATGACTACACATATTAAAATTGGCCTGAGTCTTAGTCTTTTGCCCTAATAGCTATAGGAGTCATATCAAAAGAGAAAACTGGAATAAACTGTTAAAAAGATTATTTTGAAGGGGGTTATAAGGTTGCTTGCCCCATCCCATGATCTTAGACAACTTGTAGGGATGGTCAACCACTGATAATACCAGCTCCTATTACCCATCTCTTTTAGGTGTTCTTCAAACTAATCAACCACACGTCAAGGTCACCTTTTGGACATTCCATACTACCATGTCCTCAACTCTTACGTTGCCTGCAAGGACCAATCCAGGTCAGGTGATAAAAAATATTTTTTCCTCAAATAAATTTATTATTATTAATTATTTCACATATTAATACACATAAAATTTGGTTAATAAACAGTAGTCATTGTTCCTCTAATCTTTTAAAATCTCTTTGCCTTTTGCTCTACTTTCTTGGAAATTTCTTGATTTTATCTTCTAATTCTTCAATTGAGTTCTTCAACTGCTAACAACTTTTTAACTTCCAAAAGCTCTTTTTTGGTTTCCTGGATGTTCCCATCGTATAGCATCCTGTTCTTGCTTTCTGTCTACAATGTCTTCTTTTGTTTCTTGAGGATATCAATAAAGTTTTAAATACATTCTTTCTTTCGGCATAGCTTTTTTTCTGCAGGTTACTTTTGCTGCTTGTTTCCTTTCTTGTCTCTTTTTCATTTTAGGGACTTTCCTCAGAAGTGAGAGAGTTCTTGGCTGCCTCTTCATATTTAAGAGAGGAACACTAAAAAATCAATATGTAACTCTAAGTAGGTGGGAGGAATTGTCCACTGAACACTTCACATTAAAGGATTTATCTGCACAGTTTGATGCTATCCAGTTTTATTATCTGTATGTCCTTTTTGTTGGGTTTATGAGATGCTCTGAGAAGGCTCTTTCAAACTCCTGCCTGGATGATTGGATGGTCCGAGGCCCGGTTATCAGTGTTCCAGCAGTCAAATAGGGAAGAGACCTCAGAGGAGGCAATGTGTCAGCACAGCGGATTTAGTTTCATGTGTGATGTGTGTATATACTCTGCATAGTCATAGAGATGACAGAGAGAGAATAAGTCACATAATTACCTAATGCACTTTCTGATTTTCAAACGATGACATGTAAAAAGATGGGTAATAGGAACTGATATGATCAGTGGTTGACCATCCCTACAAGATATCTAAGATCATGAGACAGGGATGAGCAACCTCATAACCCTCTCCACAATTATTATTGCCTAGCCTGAAACCTCAGAGTTTAAAAATGGTGAAGTGTTTGGAGGAGAGTGGAGGGAGACTAAAATTGTATGAAATTATTTGTCTTCAACTAAGATAATTCAAGTACAGTCATGCACTGCATAACGTTTCTGTAAATAATGAATCACATATATGACAGTGGTCCGGTAAGATTATACTATATTTTTACTGTACCTTTTCTACATTTAGTATGTTTAGCTACACAAATACTTCCCATTATGTTACAATTGCCTAAATTATTCAGTACAATAACATGTTGTAATTTTCTAGCATAGAAGCAATAAGCCATAGCATATAACCTAGGTGTGTAGTAGGCTGTACCATCTATGTTTGTGGAAATGCACTTTATGATGTTCAAACAATGACAAAATCACCTAATGGTACATTTCTCTGAATGTACCCCCATCACTGAGTGGTGCATGAATGTACACAATTTATTATGACCAAGAAAATTAGGCTTAAATCCTTTAAAAAATATTTAAATTATGATTATATGTTTAATAAAAAATATATAATATTCTAGAGTATGTATAAGCATAGAAAATACAGTTCATGTATCAAAATGCCATTCATGGGATGATGTAAAATATACACATCAAACCTCCTACTCTATAAACAGAAATTGTACCTTCTTTTACAAGTCCACATAGAACATGCATAAAAATAGACATACATTAACCCACAAAGAAAGTCTCAATAGATTCCTAAAATAAATAGACTCATGTGCAGATATCATGGGGCAAACTTTACCACATAAATGTCTAAAAAGCCAGGCATAGTAGCTTGCACCTGGAACCCCAGCACTTTGGGAGGCCCAGGAGAGAGGATCACTTTTGAGGTCCAGGTTTTGAGACCAACCTGGGCAACTTAGTGAGACCCCATCTCTACAAAATATTTAAAATTTACCAGGTATAGTGGTACACCCATGTATTCCTATCAACACAGGAGGCTTAGGCAGGAGGATCACTTGAGTACAGGAGTTTGAGACTGCAGCAAGCTATGATTGTGCCATTACACTCCAGCCTAGGCGAGTGAGACCCCATCTCTTAAAAAAAAAAAAATCCAAGGAGAGCTGAAAGACTTCATGGGTAAAATCATTTTCAAAATTTAAAAGTGTAAGCATAAATGCACCCAGTAGAGATGCAAACAGTGAGTTTCCTTGACAAAGATGAGGAGCAAATTCGCTAATGTTTCTAGAGAACAGAGCCTAAATAAAGAAGTAAAGAGACAGAGCAGAAAAGGAGGATGGAAAGGTCCTTCCCTTAGCTTCCAATTGCAAGAGTTTGGATTTCATCTTATGGGGAAATTTGTGGGATTTTGAGCAGTAAGTAACTAGGGCAGATTTGCATTTTAGAAAGATTGCCCCAGTTTCTACGTGGAGGCTAAAAGCGGGAGACCTCAGCTTTGATAAAATCATAAAGTAAAGGCATAGAAATGAAAATGAGGGCTGAGTCGGAGAATTATTTACAGCAATGCTGTCCGATAGAACTTCCTGCAATCCTGGGAATGTCCTGTGTCTGCACTGTCTAATAGGATAGCCACTAGCCATATGAAGCTATTGAGCATTTGAGGTGTGTCTAGTACAACGAAGGAACTTAATTTCTGACTTTATTTTATTTTAATTAAGTTAAATAACCATGGGAGTTCACTGAATAGTGTAGCTTTAGAAGGTGTGTGTGTGCATTTCTAAAATTTAAAAAATATCTTCACTGAGGTAGAGTTGGCATAAATTACCCACACTTAAAACACACATTTTGAAGTTTTGATATAGGTGTATACCATGAAATCATGACCACAGTCGAGATAGTGAGTATATCCATCACTCCCAAAGGTTTATATAAAATTAATGCACCTGAAAAGCAGATATTGGATAAATATGGAAGGACTCTGAATTTTATCAGCTATTTCTTTGTCTGCTTTAAGGATGAAAATGTAACAATAAAACTCCACAAAACCTTATGCCATTTTTGTTTATTTTTTGCAATTTCAACATCATATAAAGAACTACACAGCTAAAGCTAAAGTTTTAGAATGGGAATGGAAAGTAAGAAATTCAGAAAAGGATTCAGGGCACAGAAAAGAATGAAGCAGTTTCTGTACCATGGTTCTTCTTTTGCCTCAAGGGAAGTGCTGTCAACTCTTCCTGAAGCATTTTTTGCATGAAATTTGGTTTACATCCAATAAATTACCATTAAGTTCCATTGTCCTTGAAAATTTCACCGAGATTAAAAATCTTCTATATGTACTGCTTTTTTGTGTTTTGTTTTCAGTTTACACATTTTACCACTTAAAATTGGTGTATCAGTGGATTTCTGTCTGAAACACAGACATGTGCTAACACGGGTAAGTTAACTATTTTCAATATTTCTAAGAAATAGACAACAATTTGGCAGAAATTTAATGGAGAAGAATTTTCTCTCACCCCTGCACCCCCCCCCCACCCCCCGCAACACACAGACAACCTTTTTTTTAAGAAACAGGGTCTCCCTTTGTGGCCCAAGCTGGAGTGCAGTGGCACCATCACAACTCACTGCAGCCTTGAAGTCCTAGGACCCAGCGATCCTCCCACCTCAGCCTCTGCAGTAGCTGGGACACAGGTGCACACCACCACATGTGGCTAATTTGTTTTCATTTTTTGCAGAAACGGGGTCTTCCTATGTTGCCTAGGCTGGTCATGAAATTCTGGGCTCAAGTGTTCCTCCCACCTTAGCCTTCCAGAGCACTGCAATTACAGGTGGGCACCACTATGCCTGGTCTATTTTCACCTTTTCTTTTCCTTTTTTCTTTTCTTGTCTTTCTTGATGGAGTCTTGCTCTTGTCGCCCAGATTGGAGTGCAGTGGCGTGATCTCAGATCACTGCAACCTCCACCTCCAGGGTTCAAGCGATTCTCCTGTCTCAGCCTCCCAAGCAGCTGGGATTACAGGCACGTGTCAGCACACCCGGCTAACTTTGTATTCTTAGTCAAGACAGGGTTTCACCATGTGGACCAGACTGGTCTCAAACTCCTGACCTCAAGTGATTCATCCGCCTCGGCCTTCCAAAGTGCTGGGATTACAGGCCTGAGCCACTGTGCCCAGCCCCATTTTCACCCTTCAAATGAAGAATTTAAAAACAAATTTGAACACATGTAGACTTTAAGCTGAGCTTCTTTTTTTGTCTGAGGCTGTGAGGCTCCCTGGCCCTGGGTGCAGTTTCCTGGGCGCAGGCTCCACATAGCACCTGCCACAAACTGGGTGTGTTCCTGGGCATTCTGCCCTCTCCCGAAGGGTTTTTAGAGCAAATTCTTATAATTCTAGGAAAAATTAGTCATGTTCACTTAGGAACTCTCTGTACCTCTTCTCTTAGTGATAAAGCTAAGAAAATTCCTTTTATTCAAAAACCTATTTGTGATAAATCCAAGCACTCTACTTAACACGGGTCGTTTTCCCTCACATCATAAACTCTGCCTATCCATCCATTTGTCTGTCCATCCATCCATCCGTCCAATCCATTCATCCATTCATCCATCCAGCCAGCCATCCATCCATCCATTTATTTCATTCACTAAAGTATTCTGTGTGCCAGGCACTTTTCTCAGAACTGGAGATACAACAGTTAACAATAAGAACAAAAGTCCTACTCTCATTCCTACACACAGCCTCGCTAGTAGACATGTGTAAGACAGAACATTAACACAACAACAGTAAATATATAGCAGGTCATATAAAGATAAGTACTACAGCGAAAATAAAATTGAATAAGTGTGGTAACAATTGCCAGAGGAATGAGAGAAGTTACTTTATCAAGAAAGTCACTGATAAGGCGACATTTGATTATATTTTTGCAGTTAATGGAATCCGTAATGTGAATACTTAAGGAAAAGACCCTGAGGCAAGGTTTTTTTGCAGGCGTGGGGTGTATTTCGGACCGGCTGGGGCTGAGCAAGCTAGAAGTCAGGGATGGAGCAGGAGTCAGACCATAAGAGGCATGGGAAGTATTATTATAAGGACTTTGGTTTTTACCCTAACAGACATCAAAAGTTATTGGAAGGTTTCAAATAGAGTTGTGATGTTATCCAGCGTGTTATTCGTTGTTTTTTTTACAGACTTGGTTTCTCTCTGTCGCCCAGGCTGGGGTGCAGTGATGTGATCATAGCTCACTGCAGCCTCCAAGTCCTCAGCTTAAGTCATTCTCTCGCCTTGGTTTCTCAAAGTGTTGGGATTACAGGTGTGAGCCACTGCACCCAGCTAGCATGTTTTTTAATGGATCAGCCTGAGACTACTGTGGTGAGAATTGACATGATATTGTAAGCAGAATAATGTCTATGTCTTCATCCCTGGAAACTCTGAATGTGTTATATCTCATGGCAAAGGAGAGTTAAGATTGCAGATGGAATTAAGGTTGCTAATCAGATTTGGGGAGATAGGGAGATTATCCTGTATTATCCTGCTGGACCCAATGTAACCACCAGCACTCTTATAAATGAAAGAGGGAGACAGAAGAGAAAAGAAAAATTAGGAAAATATAAATAATCCATTAACATAATAAACACAACCACAAGGAAGAAGTGTTGAGTGAATATCTGAATGAACAAAGATTAAATTACATCATTCTGGGGCAGTTTTTATTATTCACACGTCTCTAGGGAAGAAGGATACTGTTTAATCATAAAATTGCCCAGATTTTACTGTAAAGTAAGTTTCAGTTCTCTATATCTTCATACAGTTGCACTTTGTAAAATGATACAGCTATATCTGAAAAAAAAAAAAAGGGTAGTCCTAATATAATACAGAAACCTTTTCCAGATAAAATCTTACTTTCACACTCATGGAGTAAAAATTTTTCACTGAGTTGAAACATATTAAAACATGCTCATTATTTTATATGCCTAGGAAAATTTTGAATTCTTCATATTACTTTTCCCAGGCTTCCTGATGGGTTCTAAGAAAAGCTCTAGTGAGATTGTATTTCATCTGTATGGTTAAAAGAAGGAGTATTGGCAGTCTCCTCATTTAGTGGTGGTTTTCAGTCCAAATTCCAGATTAAGGAGGTTTAAGTTTCTGCAATTACATCTTTTAAAATCATAGCAATGGATCTTCACAGGTTTACCTTCATTACAAACTGTATCACCAAAATCATGAGAGAAAATAATATCTTTTAAAATTCTTTTGTAGATCCATTCTCTGGGTGTTATGGAGATCTCTCATCTTAACTCTACCACCTTTACGATATCCAAGGAGAAAATCAGGTGCATGGATGGCAGGTCAACTTCGGATATTCCTCTCTTATTAATCACTATTTTCATGGGGCCATAGAACTTCCTGTGGTTAATGGTTGACGCCTTCTGGTGGCCTGCAGGACAGGTGGCAAACTCAGACATATTAAGACTCAAAGGGGGTCTTGAGAGGTCATTGAAATCTATTTCTCTGCCTTCAGGCAGAACCACTGGGGAAATATGAGATACTATCATAGTTTTAAAAGACTTTCAAGAAAGTATATTCCAGGACATAAGAACAATAACTACAGAAAGGAAAAAAAAAAACAACCCCTCAGTGTCTAGTAACCCTCAGTGTCGACACTTATTTTCACCGTGGAGCTATTTTAAATGAATAAGCCTGGAAAATAGATACATGGCACAACTGATCTCTGGATGTCAATACATCAGTCAATTGCATATGACTCCCTAGAAAGTTTATGTAACTCACAACTGCACCTTACGAAAGAAGAGTTCAAAGTCCCCATCATTTCTAAAGGGATTCTAAGCCAGAGTTACTTCCATTCTTTTCAGAATAAAACAGTGATTTCAGGAAAGCGAAATCACCTGTCACATTTCTGTTTACCAGAACCAGTCAAGATTTGCGCTTTTCAAACTGCTTTGCCATTTTGTTTCTTCTCCTCGTTGAAATTTACTTTTCATGGGAAACATGAAGGTGAACATGTACTTTAAGGACTTAAAAGGAAATACACTCTTTAAATGTTAACGATGTCTATAATTATTTAGCACCTCCTTAAATAAAGACAGGAATTGCTCCAGAGTGTTACTTATTTTCATTGATCATAGGATCCTAGAGAAGAAGGCAGAATTCTGTTGGGGGGAAAAATAACACCCCAAGAGAATGACAAGGGGAAACTACTGAAAAACTGTGATAGTTACAAATCAAAACCTTCCCAGGCAACTGCCATATCTCTGGTTTTCCTTGATCACATCAAATCTCAATTCATATAACAAATTATATCACACTGTGGAGTTTGATGCTCTAACAGCTGTACCATAGAGCCAGGTGATGTCTATGATTACAAATACTTTCTCACACAACTTTTACTTTCTGAGGCTATTATAATAATAGCCTCACGTGTTTGCTTGCTTACTTAATTTTTTAATGTCACTGTTACTAATCCTTACCCAAACTTTTCATCGGAAGCATGAAGTCCCTTTCAATAGTCCCTTTCAAACACATCAGGCCATCTATCCATCTCATCATTTTACTTGAATGGTTCTCTCTGGGAGCCTTCCTTCCTTTTGCTCCATGTGCCCAGGCTGCTTGGCCTGCTCCATGGGTGACATCCTGAGACTTGCTGTCTCCATCCACTTGGAAACTCCCTTTTCTTCTCTCCCAAGTTTGAGCCATTGTTTTGGGAACTCCATGTCTTCCTCTTTCTTGGTTTATTCTTTATTTACATAAGAAAAACCTCAGAGCTGGGCGTGGTGGTTCACAGCTATAATCCCAACAGCTTAGAAGGCCAGAGGCAGGAGGAACGCTTGATGCCAGGAGTTTGAGACCCACCTAGGCAACAAAATGAGATCCTACCTCTAAAAAATTTTAAAAATTAGCCAGGGTGGTGGCACGCACCTGTAGTCCCAGCTACCTGGGAGACTGAGCTGGAAGAATTGCTCGAGCCCAGGAGCTGGTGGTTTCAGTGAGCTATGATGACACCACTGCACACTGACCTACACAACAGCACAAATCCCTGTCTCAATAAAAGAAAGGAAGAGAGAAAGAGAAGGAAGGAAGGAAGGAAGGAAGGAAGGAAGGAAGGAAGGAAGAAGGCGAGGGAGGGAGGAGGAGGAGGGAGGGAGGAAGGAGGAGTGCCCTCCAAAATTTTCTAAGAGGGAATACATGGGGAAGTGGTTTTTTTTTTTTTTTTTTTTTTTTTTTTTGGTTTCTTTACTTGTTACATGTCTGGATGTGTCTTTATTCTATCTTCATGGTCCACGAATAAGGACACAATTCCAGGTTAGAAATAATTTCCACTCATATTTAAAACTGTGCTTCACTGTTTTTGAGCTTCTTGAGTTGATTCTGAGAAACCTAATACTTACTATAATCCCCATTTCTTTATCTGCTGTTCTCTTTATGTTTCTGTCTGTCTCTGTCTCTCTCTCTCTCTCAAAACTTTTTGACTTGTCTCTTTATCCCCAGTGTTATTAAATTTCACAGTGTGCCCCGGTGTGAGTCTTTTAAATTCAATGGACTGAGCATTGTTAGGCCTTTACAATCTGAAAATATATGTCAGCCAGTTCTCAGAAGTTTTCTTACATTATTTCTATAATATTTTCCCCACTTCCGCTGCTCTCTTTCTCCTACTCTTTCTCTCATTCTCTCTCTCTCTGCATCCTCTCCCCTTGCTCTCTGAAAAGCCATTAGACATTAAAACTCCTATGCTAATTGACATGATTTGGCTCTGTCCCCACCCAAATATCATCTTGAACTGCAGCTTTCCATAATCCTTACATGTTGTGGAAGGGACCCGGTGGGAGGTAATCGAATTATGGGGGCAGGCTTTTCCCATGCTGTTCTTGGGATAGTGAATAAGTCTCACGAGAATTTATGGTTTTATAAAAGGGCAGTTTCCCTTCACATACTCTCTTGTCTGCTGTCATGTAAGATGTGACTTTGCCCCTCATTCACCTTCTGCCATAATTGTGATGCCTCCCGAGACATGTGGAACTGTGAGTCCATTAAGCCACTTTCCTTTGTAAATTACCCAGTCTCAGGTATGTCTTTATTAGCAGTGTGAGAACAGACTAATACACTCATCTTTTACAGTTTCAGTACTACACTCACTCTTCTTCTGCTGTGCCTGAAGGCTAAATGGCCCTGGTTCATTATCTCCAAGAATAAATTCTTGTCTCTGACTGAGGTCATGGAAGTTCTCTGTAGAGTGAATTTAACTCCTACTTAAAAGGACTTCTAACCAGACATGCAACTTGCCAATAAACATGAACAAATGCTGAACATCACTAAGCATCAGAGAAATGCAAATTAAAACCACAGTGAGATACCACCTCACACCAGTCAGAATGCCTAGTATTATAATGTCAAAAAAAAAAAAATAGATGTTGGCAAGGATGTGGAGAAAAGGGAACTCTTATACACTGTTGGTGGGAATGTAAATTCGTTCAACCCCTATGGAAGACAGTATAGAGATTTCTCAAAGAACTAAAATAGAACTACCATTCAATCCAGCAGTCCCACCAGTGGGTATCTACGCAAAGAAAAGGAATCATTATATCAAAAGACACCTGTACTTCTATGTTTATTGCAACACTATTTACAAGAGCAAGTTCACAAAATCAACATAGGTGTCCATCAGCAGTTGATTGGGTAAAGGAAATGTAGCATTTATACACCATGGAATACTATGCAGCTGTAGAAAAGAATAAATAATGTCCTTTGCAGCAACTCAGATGGAACTGGAGGCCATTATCGTAAGTGAAATAACTCAGTCACAGAAAATCAAATACCACATGTTCTTGCTTATAAGTAGAAGCTAAACAATGTACACATAGACATAAAGCTGGAAAAAATAGACACTGGAGACTCCAAAAGAGGGGAAGATAGAAGGGTTGAAAATTACCTATTGGGTAAAAGGTTCACTATTTGGGTGGTGGGTACACTAGAAGCCCAAACCTCACCATTATGCAATATATCCACGTAAAAAACCTGCACATGAACGCTCTGAATCTAAAATGTTTTAGAATTTAAAGACTTCTGATCAGTCCTGCTGTTGTCAGTTTCATTTCCTGCTCCACCTTCTGAGATATCTGGCTCATTGTTGCACTGGAGCGGTTGGTTGCTTGAAATTGCTTATAGTGGGAGGATGTGCAACCAGAAATCAACAAAACTACAAATCAAAGATTTTCTTGTTTTGCTAGAGTTTCTTAACCAGCACACCACTGTGGGAAGTCCTTACTTCTGAGCCTTCCCAAAGCTCTGTAGCATGCATCAACTGTTTCTTTCATATTCTCTTTCTGCAGATTGTTAGATTTCAGTTGTTCATATTCTGCCATCAGTCACCAATTAGTTAATCTCCTTTCTTGATCCTAAAGATTTGTTGACATCTATCACCAATTGTCATCTCCTGAAATATGTAATTGATATATTTCAGATCTCTGAAGGAATGGAGACTGTGCGCCTTAAGGGCGTAGAACATGGCTCATTCTTCTTTGTATCAACAATATTTAACACTTTCTCAGATACATAATAGGCATCAATAAAAGAAATTTCTCATTAAAACATTTTAGGGCTTATATGCTCTATTTTTTTCCCTGAGGTCCACTGCTTATACTGAACAGGAAAATTTAGCCTACATGTTAATAAAATTGTATATTTGGTCCTGGATCATAAAAAAAAAAAAAGTTAAAAGAGCCCATATTCTATAAGGAATTTGGGTCTTCTGCTGATGGACAGAGACGTCCTTCACTGAGATAGACTTTGTGAATTTGGGAGTGGTAATCTGTACCCTCAGAGGGGCAGTGGGGTCAGTCACATTGAACTCTTATTCTAAAATTAAAACATGAAATAAAGTTAAAATTAAGGATGCTATATGGAATTTCAGGGTTTTGATGATGTGTAAAGCTAATGGCAACACAGCAAAATTTACTCCTTTAAGGAGAGGAGAGCCTGAAAATACTTTTAAATAAAGTAAATATCAAGTTAGAAAGGTTTGGAAAATGGTTGTTAAAATTATAATAAAGCTCTCTACTTTTCTTTTATCTTTTCTGTTTTGGATATTGGTCAACTAAATTAAGTATGTAACAAAATTCAAGTAGGGACTTAATTTGCCCCTGCTGGTAACTCCAGATGTCTAGGGTCTCATTTGCAGGAGTGCTCCTGGGGCATTAAGAGTGGATGCTAAAGAAGACCTTTTCAGACCAGAAGGGGAGAAAAGGGCTGCCCAGCATCCATGGGTAAGATAAGGATGTCCCAGGTGGGGAAGATGTTGAAAACATCCTAAGGTGTTTTACCTTAACACCTTTTGATAAGAGAATCAAAAGAATTTGATTATCTTTTGATAAGAGAATCAAAAGATGTAAGCTATTGGGGATATTCATGTGGGGTCCGAAAGAGTCACATGCCTTTCCTTCATCTTCTAGTACAAAAGACCTCTGATTACTCTGAGGATGACACTGTCACCCACTCAGAGTCGAACTGAGAAAACTTTGTCCATGAGTTGTGACATAACTATGCTTCATCTTCAGAAGCTGTTGTGGTGGCTACAGCCAAACAGCAAGCACAGAGGAGAAACATTGTATTCCCATCATTGTGAGCATGGAAAATCAGGGGTGACCGCCAGAGAGTAGTTTTCATGTATATTCATATTAGCAGGGCTTCCTCCATGACCCTCCATCTCAATGAAGAGAGAACTTATTTTCATGTCCACATTGTGGATATACCAGTTCTTTCTCATCCGACACGTAGACATGTAACTGGGAGTGTTGCAACAGGCCAGATCAATAGAATGGAATAACAACAGTGTCTTAGTCAACTCAGGCTGCGGTAATAAAGTGCCATAGGCTGGGTGGTTAATGAACAATAGAAACATTTCTTACAGTTCTGGAGGCTGGAAGTCCAAGATCAAGCTGCTAGCATGGTCAGGTTCTGGTGAGGGTCCTCTTCTGAGTGGCGGAGTATGGACTTCTTGCTGTGTCTTCACATGGTAGAAAGAAAGTTAACTAGCTCTCTGGCCTTTTCTTATAAGGGCACTTTTTTTTTTTAAATTATACTTTAAGTTCTAGGGTACATGTGCACAACGTGCAGGTTTGTTACACATGTATACACGTGCCATGTTGGTGTGCTGCACCCATTAACTCATCATTTACATTAGGTATATCTCTTAATGCTATCCCTCCCCACTCCTCCCACCCCATGACAGGCCCCAGTGTGTGATGTTCCCCTTCCTGTGTCCAAGTGTTCTCATTGTTCAATTCCCACCTATGAGTGAGAACATGTGGTGTGGTGGTTTTTTGTCCTTGCGATAGTTTGCTGAGAATGATGGTTTCCAGCTTCATCCACGTCCCTACAAAGGACATGAACTCATCCTTTATTATGGCTGCATAGTATTCCGTGGTATATATGTGCCACATTTTCTTAATCCAGTCTATCATTGATGGACATTTGGGTTGGTTCCAAGTCTTTGCTATTGTTAATAGTGCCGCAATAAGCATACGTGTGCATGTGTCTTCATAGCAGCATGATTTATAATCCTTTGGGTATATACTCGATAATGGGATGGCTNCTGTTCTTGGGATAGTGAATAAGTCTCACGAGAATTTATGGTTTTATAAAAGGGCAGTTTCCCTTCACATACTCTCTTGTCTGCTGTCATGTAAGATGTGACTTTGCCCCTCATTCACCTTCTGCCATAATTGTGATGCCTCCCGAGACATGTGGAACTGTGAGTCCATTAAGCCACTTTCCTTTGTAAATTACCCAGTCTCAGGTATGTCTTTATTAGCAGTGTGAGAACAGACTAATACACTCATCTTTTACAGTTTCAGTACTACACTCACTCTTCTTCTGCTGTGCCTGAAGGCTAAATGGCCCTGGTTCATTATCTCCAAGAATAAATTCTTGTCTCTGACTGAGGTCATGGAAGTTCTCTGTAGAGTGAATTTAACTCCTACTTAAAAGGACTTCTAACCAGACATGCAACTTGCCAATAAACATGAACAAATGCTGAACATCACTAAGCATCAGAGAAATGCAAATTAAAACCACAGTGAGATACCACCTCACACCAGTCAGAATGCCTAGTATTATAATGTCAAAAAAAAAAAAAATAGATGTTGGCAAGGATGTGGAGAAAAGGGAACTCTTATACACTGTTGGTGGGAATGTAAATTCGTTCAACCCCTATGGAAGACAGTATAGAGATTTCTCAAAGAACTAAAAATAGAACTACCATTCAATCCAGCAGTCCCACCAGTGGGTATCTACGCAAAGAAAAAGGAATCATTATATCAAAAAGACACCTGTACTTCTATGTTTATTGCAACACTATTTACAAGAGCAAGTTCACAAAATCAACATAGGTGTCCATCAGCAGTTGATTGGGTAAAGGAAATGTAGCATTTATACACCATGGAATACTATGCAGCTGTAGAAAAAGAATAAATAATGTCCTTTGCAGCAACTCAGATGGAACTGGAGGCCATTATCGTAAGTGAAATAACTCAGTCACAGAAAATCAAATACCACATGTTCTTGCTTATAAGTAGAAGCTAAACAATGTACACATAGACATAAAGCTGGAAAAAATAGACACTGGAGACTCCAAAAGAGGGGAAGATAGAAGGGTTGAAAAATTACCTATTGGGTAAAAGGTTCACTATTTGGGTGGTGGGTACACTAGAAGCCCAAACCTCACCATTATGCAATATATCCACGTAAAAAACCTGCACATGAACGCTCTGAATCTAAAAATGTTTTAGAATTTAAAGACTTCTGATCAGTCCTGCTGTTGTCAGTTTCATTTCCTGCTCCACCTTCTGAGATATCTGGCTCATTGTTGCACTGGAGCGGTTGGTTGCTTGAAATTGCTTATAGTGGGAGGATGTGCAACCAGAAATCAACAAAAACTACAAATCAAAGATTTTCTTGTTTTGCTAGAGTTTCTTAACCAGCACACCACTGTGGGAAGTCCTTACTTCTGAGCCTTCCCAAAGCTCTGTAGCATGCATCAACTGTTTCTTTCATATTCTCTTTCTGCAGATTGTTAGATTTCAGTTGTTCATATTCTGCCATCAGTCACCAATTAGTTAATCTCCTTTCTTGATCCTAAAGATTTGTTGACATCTATCACCAATTGTCATCTCCTGAAATATGTAATTGATATATTTCAGATCTCTGAAGGAATGGAGACTGTGCGCCTTAAGGGCGTAGAACATGGCTCATTCTTCTTTGTATCAACAATATTTAACACTTTCTCAGATACATAATAGGCATCAATAAAAGAAATTTCTCATTAAAACATTTTAGGGCTTATATGCTCTATTTTTTTCCCTGAGGTCCACTGCTTATACTGAACAGGAAAAATTTAGCCTACATGTTAATAAAATTGTATATTTGGTCCTGGATCATAAAAAAAAAAAAAGTTAAAAGAGCCCATATTCTATAAGGAATTTGGGTCTTCTGCTGATGGACAGAGACGTCCTTCACTGAGATAGACTTTGTGAATTTGGGAGTGGTAATCTGTACCCTCAGAGGGGCAGTGGGGGTCAGTCACATTGAACTCTTATTCTAAAAATTAAAAACATGAAATAAAGTTAAAATTAAGGATGCTATATGGAATTTCAGGGTTTTGATGATGTGTAAAGCTAATGGCAACACAGCAAAATTTACTCCTTTAAGGAGAGGAGAGCCTGAAAATACTTTTAAATAAAGTAAATATCAAGTTAGAAAGGTTTGGAAAATGGTTGTTAAAATTATAATAAAGCTCTCTACTTTTCTTTTATCTTTTTCTGTTTTTGGATATTGGTCAACTAAATTAAGTATGTAACAAAAATTCAAGTAGGGACTTAATTTGCCCCTGCTGGTAACTCCAGATGTCTAGGGTCTCATTTGCAGGAGTGCTCCTGGGGCATTAAGAGTGGATGCTAAAGAAGACCTTTTCAGACCAGAAGGGGAGAAAAGGGCTGCCCAGCATCCATGGGTAAGATAAGGATGTCCCAGGTGGGGAAGATGTTGAAAACATCCTAAGGTGTTTTTACCTTAACACCTTTTGATAAGAGAATCAAAAGAATTTGATTATCTTTTGATAAGAGAATCAAAAGATGTAAGCTATTGGGGATATTCATGTGGGGTCCGAAAGAGTCACATGCCTTTCCTTCATCTTCTAGTACAAAAGACCTCTGATTACTCTGAGGATGACACTGTCACCCACTCAGAGTCGAACTGAGAAAACTTTGTCCATGAGTTGTGACATAACTATGCTTCATCTTCAGAAGCTGTTGTGGTGGCTACAGCCAAACAGCAAGCACAGAGGAGAAACATTGTATTCCCATCATTGTGAGCATGGAAAATCAGGGGTGACCGCCAGAGAGTAGTTTTCATGTATATTCATATTAGCAGGGCTTCCTCCATGACCCTCCATCTCAATGAAGAGAGAACTTATTTTCATGTCCACATTGTGGATATACCAGTTCTTTCTCATCCGACACGTAGACATGTAACTGGGAGTGTTGCAACAGGCCAGATCAATAGAATGGAATAACAACAGTGTCTTAGTCAACTCAGGCTGCGGTAATAAAGTGCCATAGGCTGGGTGGTTAATGAACAATAGAAACATTTCTTACAGTTCTGGAGGCTGGAAGTCCAAGATCAAGCTGCTAGCATGGTCAGGTTCTGGTGAGGGTCCTCTTCTGAGTGGCGGAGTATGGACTTCTTGCTGTGTCTTCACATGGTAGAAAGAAAGTTAACTAGCTCTCTGGCCTTTTCTTATAAGGGCACTTTTTTTTTTTAAATTATACTTTAAGTTCTAGGGTACATGTGCACAACGTGCAGGTTTGTTACACATGTATACACGTGCCATGTTGGTGTGCTGCACCCATTAACTCATCATTTACATTAGGTATATCTCTTAATGCTATCCCTCCCCACTCCTCCCACCCCATGACAGGCCCCAGTGTGTGATGTTCCCCTTCCTGTGTCCAAGTGTTCTCATTGTTCAATTCCCACCTATGAGTGAGAACATGTGGTGTGGTGGTTTTTTGTCCTTGCGATAGTTTGCTGAGAATGATGGTTTCCAGCTTCATCCACGTCCCTACAAAGGACATGAACTCATCCTTTATTATGGCTGCATAGTATTCCGTGGTATATATGTGCCACATTTTCTTAATCCAGTCTATCATTGATGGACATTTGGGTTGGTTCCAAGTCTTTGCTATTGTGAATAGTGCCGCAATAAACATACGTGTGCATGTGTCTTCATAGCAGCATGATTTATAATCCTTTGGGTATATACTCGATAATGGGATGGCTGGGTCAAATGGTATTTCTAGTTTCAGATCCTTGAGGAATCGCCACACTGTCTTCCACAATGGTCAAACTAGTTTACAGTCCCACCAACAGTGCTCCACCTTCATGACCTAATCACCTTCTAATGGCTCCATCTTCAAATACTGTCACATTGGGATTAGGCTTTCAACATAAAATTTTGAGGAGACACAAACGTTCAGTCCATTGCAAATAGCTGCTATCATAGAGTTCCTATCAAGTGCCATTTGCTGTGTACTTAAATACATCATCTGTAATTTTCAAAACCATCTCCTAAAATACTACCTCTTTTTTTATAGGAGAGGAACCTGAAGCTTAGATAGATTATGGAACTCACTCGAGATCCTACAAGAAGTGGCAATGCCAGGATTTGAGTCCAGAATTGACAAAGCTTTTATTCTTTGCATTCTACCATGCTGCCTCCAAATAGGTCAAATGACTAGAAAAAAAGATTTAGGTTCATAATTGTCACTATACATTTTTCCTACTATGTGAACAATTATGAACAATTCCATATGTGTCCAATTTTATAACAATAAAGCGCAAAAGAACATCTGTATCTTTTTGTTGTAGGGTAGCAGCCTTGGAATTTGTATCTTGGTTTACTAAATTAGATATTTCTTGAAATAAGCAGACCTTAATTGAAAACTGGAAAATATTTATCATATCTAATATGAGTATTTTTAAATAAATAATTTTACTTAAGGAATTTCCTAGAACCTGAAACTGCTTTACTACATATAATAAATCTTATTTATACATCAGTGTACCGTGGGAAGTTAAAAAAAATCTTATTTAAATACAGACATACAGCTAAACTGCAGAGAACAAAGTATTATTTGAGCATTATTTATAAGTACTGGTACTTTTCTGTTGCTATTTTTCTAACAGAATCTGGCTCAGGACTGTCTCGTTTTCATTTTCACCTCTCTGTCCTTGGTTTTGTTAATTCCATGTATTTTAACTTTGCACTTCTTGGAGCATAGCTGGCTCTGTGTGTGTGTGTGTGTGTGTGTGTGTGTGTGCGCGCGCGCGTGTGTCTTTGGCTCTCTCTCTCTGTCTCTCTCTCTCACACACACACACACACCTGTGTGCACACCTTCCACAGAAAAATTAACTCCATGGAAGATTGTTGTGCAGAATAGAATGCATTTTGCCAGACCAGCAAATCAGAGACAAGCCAACTATCAGGCTCCAGATCTGGTGTCCCACTAACTCCTTTAGGTAGCTCAGTGCTGGAGTAACACACTCCAGGTAAAGATTTTGCCCTGGTGGCTATAGACTATGAACCTGCTACACTAGTCTTCACACACCAATGAGCATTAGGTAGCCGGATTAGAGCATTAAATGTTCAAGATGTTCTCATTCAATCTCCATGATAAATAGATAACAAAGTCAAGGTCTTACTAAGGAATTACTTGATAGTTAGGAGGTGAAATGGGACTAGAATCCAGGTCTTCTTACCTCTAGGAAAATTGTCCTCCTTCAAAACACCATGCTTTCCCCTGAATTTGAGATCACAGAAAAAAACAAAACAAAACAAAACAAAACAGAAAAAACTATGTCTTCTAGAAAAACCTGAATTAGAACACATCTATATGAAGAGCCTTGTCCTCTGATAGCAATTACCTGTGATTTCCCGGGATAGAGCTCATTCTTCTTCCTCATCTTCCCAGCCCAGTGATAGTAACTTCTTTCCTTTGAAATGCTGCAATGCCTGTGAGCACTCACCTGTAGGGACTTCAGAATTCAGAACAAATCCTTGCTAAAATGGAAGGGCGGCAGAAAGAACATTGCCTCTTCCTGTGTAGAACTTTTATGGGATTTCTCCCAAGTGTGTAATATGTGTGTGGTTGTATTTTATGAAACTTTCATGAGAGCACTTCATTTCAGTTCTCCTCTGCCTTTTGTGGTAATCCTGCTCCTATTATTTTTCTGTTAACTGAGATTTTATTTTTAAATATTAAATTGTGATTATGAAAAGATGTTCTTTATTCCCAGAGCCACATTCATGTATATGTAACTTCTTCTAACTTATGTGGAAACAACTCCCACATTGGAGTTTCAGCCTTGGTCCCATAATTTGCAAGCATTAAATGGAAGCCTCATATTGCAATGCAAATTATAGTACCCAGGGATTGGCAGTATAATCACCCGGTTACAAAAAAAGGTAAAGAGGAGAAGAAATTACCATAATGGGCCACAGAAAATACACAAGTGAATGTTCAGAGGCCTACATTGCAGATTTCATCACTATTCTAAAGATATGCTTGCTTTCCTCTGAAAATGTAAGGAAAGATGTTGTTGGCTCCACCTTGATGGAACTTGATCTTCAGCTGCTTTTACAATAGTGATGGACTGGGCTGAATTATTCATATCTTCTCATCCAAAGTGTGAAATGGCTAACCAGGATTTGGGATCATTTTAGAAGCTGAACTGCAAAGGATGAGTGGTTGAAATATGGAAACATGGGGAGTGAGAGAGAACAGCATCTAGCAGGAGGAAGAGGAGCACGCCGAAGTCTGGAGACAGAAAGCCCTGTTTGAAGAGAAGCACAGTCCAGCCAGGCTAGAGCTGGGGTGAGACATTTCTGGCACACAGTGATTTCAACTGAAGTCTGGCTTAGAACCTGGGCCCTGCACCCCAGTGAATCAGCTCATCTGAGGGGAGCGCTCCCTCTGATACTTAAACATCCCTGGGTCAGGGTTCTAGAAAGCCTGCTCTAAGGGGAATGAAGGGAGACCTGAACTCTTCAATATTGCTTCTTAGGATCTCTTCAATTAGCAGCAAATTACTATCTTTCCTAGCTTGATATGTAAAAGAATGCTGAACATAGGAGGTTCTTACTGAAATCATTTGGAAACTGACAAGAAAAAAAGTAGGACTTCAAGAAATATTTTCCCTAAGATTATGACCTCACCAATGCAAGTGTTGGATGGTGTTATAAACAAATGTTTGAAAGATGACTTTAAAATGAAGATATAAGTAATTACATAGTGAGGCTTACAGTTTACAGCTGAAAAAACAGCTGTTCTATGGGTTCTTGTGACTTTTGAAAATATTTCCAGAGACACAATCACATCTGGACTCCAAAAGTACGGTGCCTTAAACACCACAGAACTGACCATGATTTGCTCTAGAAAACAGTATTAATTCTACAGGAGGTTGCAGAGATGACAAAGCCCCTGCTGTCAAAATTGCACATGAGGAATTTAAATGGAACTGTTCGATGAAATGTGAGTGATGATATTAAATTCTAAATTAGTGTCATATATTTTATGTTAAGTATGCATGTATAGCTAAATTAATCATTTAAATATAGCTAGGTAGACATTTGACTATCAATTAAATTAGCTCCCCTCAAAAAATGTTGAGATTTATGGAGAGGATCTTCTAATTGGAAAAAAAAAAAAAAAAAAAAACCACCACGGGGCTCTACTCTGAATGCCAGGTTCCCTTATATTTTGACATATGCAGTATTTTGAGAGTAAACCCTGCAGGACTTGATAGGTGGGTAGGATGTTGAGTAAGGGAGGAGGATAAGTCAGGTAAGTAGGTGGTGGTATTACCAACTGAACTAGCCAATGGCAGAGACATAGTTTCACAGGTGCGGGTGTGGGCAAAGGGATATTAAAAACTCACTGCTGGCAAGTAGTTGAAAGACAGTATTGGTTTGGCTGCTCTGGTTGGCTCTGCCATCCCAGCCCTTCCCCATGGCTGACCCTGAGGAGTTGCAGGTTTCTTTACCACCCCTGCTGCCTCCCTTTTCTCCCTCATCTTCAGACTTCTCTTCGGCATCTTCCCTGAGCGCTCCCGTGAATTTGGGCTGGCCGGTTCCAAGCAGGGACCGTAGCCAAATGGTAGATCCATCGGAGGAACAGGAGCTGGAGATGCATTTTCATTAAGTACACATTTTTGTTTTCAACTTTTATTTTAGGTTCAAGGGGTCAATGTTCAGGTTTGTTTGATGAATTGCATGCTGTGGGTGTTTGGGTCATCCAAACAATTTTGTCACTAGGTAATCAGCCTAATACCTGAGAGTTGGTTTTTCAGTCCTCACTCTCCTCCCACCCACCTTCACCCTTAAATAGGCCCCAGTACCTATTGCTCCCTTCTTTATTTCCATGTGTACTCAATGTTTTGTTCCCACTTCTAAGTGAGAACATGTGGTATGTGGTTTTCTGTTTCTGCTTTAATTCACTTAGGATTATAGACTTAGGATAATGGCGGCCAGCTGCATCGTTGTTGCTGCAAAGACCATGATCTCATTCCTTTTTATGACTGTGTAGTATTCCATGGTATATATGTACCACATTTTCTTTATCCAGTCCACCACTGATAGGCATCTAGGTTGATTCCATGTCTTTGCTATTGAGAAGAGCACTGTGAACGAAACTTCTTGAAGCCCCATTTGTAGCATCAGCTCAAGTAGAAGAGGTTGCCTTCAGCTTGTCTACAGAAAATGCTCATTTCCTGAAAATGTGGTGGGATCTCTTGAAAGAGGGCTATGGTTCTTCTTCAAAACTTGACAGCTGATTCGGCATGCTTCATTGTTTAATAATGATGGTGCAATAATTCATACTTCCTCATATATGATATTTGCACATGTGTGAAATGTATAGGATGATCTCTTTCCAACAGTTTTGTATATACTCAGAATGAATTTTTTTCTTGGTTTTCTTGACTTTGGTGAAAGCAGAATTCTGATGCTATTTTTGAAGCTGACCAGTATTTGTTTACCCTTAAATACATTCTGCCCTCTAAGCTTTTATAGAATCCTTTATGAGAGTTAATCAGTAGATAGTTAATATTAATAGTGTCATGGTGCTACGAGTAACAAACTAGGTACAGTTATTTGTTTTGCAACAAGATTCCATGCATGCCAGAGTTTGAAGGAGAGCTTAATCTTATGGACCAAAGGAGGTAACTTTAAAATTGCCAATGGTAGATCCAACTCCATTAGGCTAAGTTCTCTAGAACCCATGACTGTGTCTTATTTACTTCTCTGTGTTCAGCATCTAAAACAGTGTCACATAACACACACTAAACGTTGAATAAAAGAACTGACAAACATAATTAAAAGCTATTTTTTCTTCCTATACTTAGCATGAAGACTATAATTGTTTCTCTAGAAAAATGTATGAATCAGAACTTCATTGACTTGAAGGAAAACACTCTCTTTTTTATGGAGACTTGAACTTTGATGGTAGCTTTAAAAAATATACTATAAATAATTTTTACCCTTATATAATTTTTTTTTAAAGTCTTTACTTCATAAAATAAAAGACTGTCTAGAAGGAATGCTGCTTTTTTTTTTTTTTTTTTTTTTTTTTT
>NW_016813033.1:1071131-1075192 GCF_001698545.2 Rhinopithecus bieti | reverse complement strand
TTTTTTTTTTTTTACACGGAGCCTCACTCTGTCACCAGGCTGCAGTGCAATGGCGTAATCTCGGCTCACTGCAACCTCCGCCTCTCGGGTTCAAGTGATTCTCCTGCCTCACCCTCTCGAGTAGCTGGGACTACAGATGCATGTCACCATGCCCAGCTAATTTTTGTATTTTTAGTAGAGATGACATTTCACCATGTTGGCTGGGATGATCCTGATCTCTTGACCTGGTGATTCGCCTGCCTCAGCTTCCCAAAGTGCTGGGATTACAGGCATGAGCCACTGCACCTGGGCAGGAATGCATATTTGATATGGTTTGGATCTGTGTCCCACCCAAATCTCATGGTCAATTATAACCCCCAATGTTGGAAGTGGGGCCTGGTAGGAGGTGATTGGATCATGGGGGTGGAGTTTTCATGAATGGTTTGGCACCATCACCCCATGGTACTCTATAATGAGTGAGTTCTCATGAGATCTGGTGGTTTAAAAGTGTGTGGCACTTCTCCTATCTCTCTCTTCCTTCTCTCTGGTCACGTGAAGATGCTTGCTTCCCCTTTGCTTTCCAGCGTGATTGAAAGTTTCCTGAGGCCCCCCCACCAAAGCTGAGCAGCCTCACGCTTCCTGTACAGCCTGCAGAACCATGAGCCAATGAAACCTTTTTTCTTTATAAATTACCCAGTCTCAAATATTTCTTTATAGCAATGTGACAACAGGTTAATACAATATTTTTTCCTGTTTAGTTCTATAGTTACCACTTTTAATATTTTTTTATATTTGATATTTTTATATGTTTGATTGCTGTCTTTAAAGTGCCTTATCAAAATCATGGCTCTGTGCTATTACTTTTGGAGTTTTGTAAGTTGTTTATGTAATAATTCTGAAGAAGTGACTTTGTTTTCAATGCATCAAATTTAAAGGATGTGATTGTTTTTCCATTATCTGACCTTAGTGACAGTGTTCTATTTTACTTGTCCTATATCTTATGTTGCTTTTTAGTGGTCTGTGTTATGCATCAACAATTAAGCCAATTAATTCTCTACCAAATATAACTTCTGGATATCTTTGATATAGCATCTTAATTCTTTGTAGATATGGAGATGTGTACAGAACTATATCCTAAAGCCCCACAATGGAGCTATGAAAAAGGACAGATGGATGGGCAAATAGTCTTGTGTAGCATATGAGGTCATAGTTCTTGATTAATTTTTTTAGTTAAAGATCACACACATAGTGTGATTTCTGTATCAAAGGTATGCTTATTTCAAAAAATATTTTTCTTACATGTCCTGAAAATTACAATTTTTTAAACGTGCAAAATAAATTCTTATTAAAAGTTAAAAGGAAATTTTATTTTAAAAAATTCCCTATTGGCCATGTTGAGTTTGAGATGCCTTTGGGGCACACAGAAGATTTTTGGATATAAAACTGCTTAAGGAAATAAGGAGGTTTATTTTCACTGGAACCACAGAAGGCAAGCAGCAGCAGAAGACTGGAATAAGGGAGAAGTATAGAAACCGTGGGCATGGTCATCCAAGACAGGTTAGACAACTGTAGGATTTTATGTTTAAGGATGTTGACTAAAGTACCCAGAATCTGTGGCAAACAGTGGAATCACATGGCTTCAGGGTTTCTAATAGTGCCAATCTAAAGGGCTTCACTGATGAATGAGCTGACTCTACTATAGTCAAGACCTCGTGCAGCAAGTGCAGGGCACAAGGTAAGTACTGTGGTCTGTAGATTGAGACAGGGTGAGGCCCAAGGGGGTCACAGGCCCTCTCTGTAGGGAATGAGGCCTGCTCAGGCACTAGGTTTCTCAGCTCTCCAACCTGAAGTCTGAAAAAGAAGTGAATGGCGTGGGCATGCACACATACACACACACAATTTACAGAATAAGTTTAATTATTGTGCACCGCACGTTTGTGTCCCCATAAAATTCATATGTCAAAGCCCTAATCCCCAGTATGATGGTACTAGGAGGTGGGGTCTGTGGGAGTGATTAGGTTAGGATGTGTCAAGAGGGTGGAGCCCCCATGATGATATTGTGCTCCTGTAAGAGGAAGGGACACCAGACCGCCTCTGTCTGCCATGTGAGAACACAGCAGAAGATGCTGAAGGTGGTTATCTGCAAGACAGGAAAGCGGTCCTCACCGCATCTGCTGGCACCTTGACCTTGGACTCCTCAGCCTCTAGAACTGTGATAAATCACTTTCTGCTCCTTAAACCACCGAGTCTATGGTATTTTGTTACAGCAGCTTGAGCAGACCAAGATAATCACGCTTCAAAGGATTTGTTTGGCTAGAGGGATTTTCCCTCTGCCTTTTCAGTGCGTTGGGCATCTCAGTTGCTGAAGAATGAGGCAAGGTACTTGATATTAATGGGAATAAATGTTGGTTCATGCCCCACAGTCACAGCTTTCCACTTCACCATCTGTGAGAGGACAATTAGATGTGCCCCCACTCCACACTTGCCCTGTCACCCAGAGTGGAGGGAAAGCCCGTTTCTCATCCTTACTGGCTGGTCTGAGCCATACGTGCGCCATGACCCAGTTACGGAACTTGCTTTCCCTGACACTGTTTCTGAAGTCACTGGCCCTCCAGACAGACATAAGCATCTCTTCCTTCTACAAACATCTGTTCTGTTGGGCCTCCAAGTGGTAGGGTGGGCGCTTGGTGGCTGCCTGGCTCAGAAACTGCCCATTATGAGCAACAGATCATCTCGCCTTCCATTAAGTATGTGATTACAGCCAGATGCTGTGGTGATGGGCACACAGCTCCCTATAATAACCATAATTATGATCCTTGTGTTTCTTCAGCTCAACATACTCTGAACTTCTGAAGTCAGAAGAAATTTGGAAGAATTGCTTATTAGAGGCTGCAATCAAATGGAGGAGGAGAACTTTTTTTTTAAGAAGGGTGGAAATTCCCACCTGACATATTGGCTCCTGTACAACCTAACCTGACATCCTGTGGTGTGGTTCTGGAGGCTGAATGAACACACACTGGCTCTGCATTCCTGCTGTTATTTCTTTTCTTCCTTGATCTTTGCTCTGTCCCAACCCCATCTCTTCTTTTTCTCAGTTGCTCCTTCTGACTGGGTGGGAAAAACAAGCACCTGCTGGCCCACCAGCTCACATTCCCCTATGGGGCTCACAGAGACGGTCACCTCCCCTGCCCACTCGGGTGAAGTTCCTGGAATACCCAGGGAGAGGGGGTCGTTGGAAGCTAAAACTGGCTGCTTGCTGTGATGACTAAGAGCCACCTGTGCTTGCCATTCTTGTGGGTCCATCTATTTGTGGAATACGGAGCTGTTTGGGGTATATTTGTGCATGTGCTAAGTCTTTACTTATGGGAGCACATTTTAAAGTGTCGGAAATCCAGTCTTTGAAGAAACATGTAATATTAGTTTGTGAGGGCTGCCATAACAAATTTCCATAACATTGGATGGCTTAAACAATAAAAATTTGTTTCACAGTTCTAGAGGTTAGCAGTCCAAGATCAAGGTGTCAGCAGGGATAGTTTCTTCTGAGGGCTGTGAGGGAAGGGTCTATTCCAGGACTGTCTTCTTGGCTTGTAGATGGCTATTGATACACTTTGGATATTTGTCCCCACTCAAATCTCACACTGAAATGTAATCTCCAGTATTGGAAGTCGGCCTAGTGGGAGCTGTTTGGGTCATAGGGGTGGATCTCTCATGGCTTAGTGCTGTTCTCACCACAGTGAGTAAGGTCTCATGAGATCCGGTTGTTTAAAAGCGTGTGGCACCTCTCACCCCCTTGCTCCTGCTTTTGCCAAGTGAGATTTCTGCTCCCGCGTCCCCTTCTGCCATGATTGGAAGCTTCCTGAAGCCTCCTCAGAAGCTAAGCAGATGCTAGTGCTATGCTTTCTCTACAGCCTGCAAACCATGAGCCAATTAAACCTCTTTTCTTTATAAATTACCCAGCCTCAGGTATTCCTTCATTGCAATGCAAGAACAGCCTAACACAGCTATCTTCTCCCAGCATATCTTCAGATCTTCATATCACCTTCCCTGTATGCGTGTGTTTTTATTTTCACATGACATTCTTT